>NC_092094.1:68359507-68662742 GCF_045679555.1 Salvelinus alpinus
AACAGTTTTTTTTTTTTTGGAGCAAATATATTGACGCTACAAGGTTAGCACACCAGTATTTGGGGAGTTTCTCCCATTCTTCTCTGCAGATCCTCTCAAGCTTTGTCAGGTTGGATGGGGAGTGTCACTGCACAGCAATTTTCAGGTCTCTCCAGAGATCGGGTTCAAGTCCGGGCTCTGGATGGGCCACTCATCAAGGATCTCGCTCTACTTTGCGCCGTTCATCTTTCCCTCGATCCTGACTAGTCTCCCAGTCCCTGCTTCTGAAAAACATCCCCACAGCATGATGCTGCACACCACCATGTTTCACCGTAGGGATGGTGCCAGGTTTCCTCCAGATGTGACGCTTGTCATTCTGGCCAAAGAGTTCAATTTTGCTTCCATCAGACCAGAGAATCTTGTTTCGCGTGGTCTGAGTCTTTTAGGTGCCTTTTGGCAAACTCCAAGCAGGCTGTCAAGGGCCTTTTACTGAAGAGGGGCTTCCGTCTGGCCACTACCATAAAGGCCTGGTTGGTGGAGTGCTGCAGAGATGGGAGAACCTTCCAGAAGGACAACCATCTCCACAGAGGACCTCTTTGAGTGATCATCAGGTTCTTGGTCACCTCCCTGACCAAGGCCCTTCTCCCCGGATTGCCCAGTTTGTGTGTGTGTGTGTGTGTGCACATTTGTGTGTGTGTGTGTCTGATCCATGTCAGCAAGGTCTCCAAATAGTCCCATTGCCTTTAAGCACACCTGAACAGTAGGCCATCTAGTATGCATACCTATATGAAATGCGTCTGAGGTTTCATTTAATGGTTTTCCTCCCCTGTCAGTCAAGGGATTTACCATGGATGTTTGCCATCTGTATCCTCCAATACATGACAGTTGAATCGGGCGGTTCATTATTACTCAAGCTAGAATGTTAGATTGTAACATGAGCTGTTTCATAGCAAAGTGTCACTGTCCCTTTCAAGGGATAGATTAGATATAGTTTTTTTCCCACGATTCTCCAAGCTTGGCATTCATTCACAGAGAAACATCTGATCGATTTAAATCCGAATTTGACATCGACATCCACCCCTCCTCTCTTCCAAGGGCCTAAACAAAAAACGTAGAAACCCTCCAATACATCTGTGTCTGCTTGATTTTTGATTGGTATCGAGTGGCAAACTGGAAGTGAGCCAAACTCACTTGCTGCCAATGGCCATGCACTGGTTGACTTGTGTCTGTCCACTCCCCTTTTGTTTAATCGCAACAGATGCTTTCATGGCAAGGGGAAGACTTATCTCTCCAAGCGCTTTAGGGTCAGCAAATTTCGTATTAGTGATAAGCAAAAGAGTCGCCGCTGTGCTATATTGACGACCACGCTTTCCACTAGGTGAATTAATTACCCTGGCCCTGTCACACTGCCAGCCCTCTTTGTCTAGTCTTCATTTTTTTCTCTCTGGTACCTCTCTTTCTCTCTCTCTCTACCTCCCTTTTTCCACTTAGCTCCAGAGCAGTAACAAGCAAGGTCAGGAGATGTCTAGGGAAAAATTTAGTGGCGGGACAGGGGCCAATCTGAGCTTGGGCTGGAGGCAGATTCCCTGGACCGAATGCAAGCAAGCAAGGTCACCCACGAAGTCGTCCAACTGGCATTAGTAGCGAAACACAGAGCTTTTTGATTTATCCATGTTGCACTGCTGATGTGGCCGCATCAAACCTGGCTACTGACTCCATGTTCTACTGTTCCAGCAGGACAAATGACCAAAATGTATCCAGCTGCCTCAAAGAACCCCGCTGCTCCCTAGTGGACATCATAATAAGGACTGTTTCAAATTTTTTTTAAATGCTTGTCGATTAGCCCTGAAGCTATTCACATATTTGGACAGAAGGTGACTTGGTTAAATTAGAGGATGACTTGAATAATGAGTGTACACTACAACTACGTCATTGCAGGAGGTGGTGGGTTTGGGGAAATTCTAGTTGAATAGTGATATTCAACGACATGTCCTGCTCGCCACTGTTGGTGTACCATGCTGTAGTAGTGTGTCCTTACCCTGACAGTGACTGTACTCAAAGACACAAGCAAAACAAGAAAAACATGGGTTCAAATAAGGACAAAGCCTCTACAATGCCATTACCGAAGGCGAAATAGGAAATAAACATAAATGCTTAATTTGTCTATTGAAGGAGTTGCCATACAGCGAGACATGAATATCGGAGGTCAGCAAGCAATGTAAATAGCTAAACCCTCTTAGATAATACGGTTTTGACATCACATCAACGAAAATGGATGGCAACAAATAAACACCAGACGACCATGATTGATGTTCATTTGTCGATCACAACATGCAAACAGATTTATTTAGACAGTCTTCCATTATTTACCGGTATAATCTGTGCTATCAAGTGTGGAGCGGGTACCTGCTTGCTTAATGCACTGAATTTAAACTTTGAGAAGCCACACTCATCTTGACTGAAAATGAAGAATAAAAACAAGTACACTCTTCGCTGCTCAAGCCAAGAAGATAAGCCGTCTGCTCGGAGACATCGGAGAGGGAGTACAGAAATACTCTGTATACTGTATTCAGTCCCCATGATCCTCTCAACCTCTCCACGCCACTGAGCACATTGGGGCGCACTCACCGGCGCTCCCGCCATTCAGATAAGCCCAAACAGCCCATCAAGCCGCTCCAATGCCATTACTCGCCCCACTTCACCCCCTTCTGCACCCCTCATCTCTGCCATAACCTCCCCATCCATGCATTTAGCAGCTGGGGGCGCGTTCCACAGGCCAGATGGTCCAGTGGAGCGATGGGCGAATTGATACGCACCGTGCCCTTCTCTCAAAAATGAGGTGTGTCAACGAGAGGGAAACGGAGGAAGAAAGGGGATTATTGTGGAAAATTATTGTGGAAACTGTGCCTTCTCCAGAAGCTACAGAATCTCCACCTTGCTGCTACTTCTTCCCCCTTTCATGGCGGATTGTATCCTGTTATAAGTGGGTTTTGGCCAGTGACAAGGATACGGCTCACACCGCTCCCCGCTCCTCGACAATACAATTACAGATCATAAAGGGAGCCGAGGAAGATGTATAAATGGAATCTAATGTGACGTGCATCATCATCAGCAGACTACTTTCTCCCCCTCCACATCCCCATGTTCATGCTTGAGAGGGCATCATGAGAGGGTGTTAATTGTGACCACCGGCATCCACACAAACACACACTGCTCACATAATGACATTGATGTCCTACTACCCTTGGAAGGACCTTAGTGTGTTTATCAACTAAGCTACACAGATATACACCAGTTAATTAGGTACAACCATCTAGTAGCGGGTCGGACCCCACTTTGCCTCCAGAACAGCATGAATTCTTTGGGGAATGGACACATTGCTCGATTGGTAGCAAGGGACCTAACCTGTGCCAGGAAAACATTCCCCACACCATTACACCACCGCCACTAGCCTGTACCATTCACACCAGACAGGACGGGGCCATGGACTCATGCTGCTTACGCCAAATCCTGACTCCATGACGCAACACGAACCGGGATTCGTCGTATCAGGCAATGTTTTTCCACTCCTCAATTGTCCAGTGTTGGTGATTGCGTGCCCACTGGAGCCGCTTCTTCTTATTTTTAGCTGATAGGAGTGGAACCCGGTGTGGTTGTGTGCTGCAATAGCCCAAGGGTCGACGATTTGAGCATTCTAAAATGCCTTTCTGCACACCATTGTTGTACTGCACGGTTATTAGCCTGTCTGTGGCCCACCTGTTACCTTGCACAATTCTTGCCATTCTCCTTCGACCTCTCATCAACGTGCTGTTTTCACCCACAGGTCTGCCACTGACTGGATGTTTTTTTTTGTCGCACCATTCTCTATAAACCCTAAACACTGTTGTGCATGCAAAGCCCAGGAGGCCGGCCGTTTCTGAGATACTGGAACCGGCGAGCCTGGCACCAACGAGCATACCACACTCAAAGCTGCTTAGGTCACTCGTTTTGCCCATTCTAACGTCCAGTTGAACAGTAACTGAATGCCTCGATGCCTGTCTGTCTGCTTTATATAGCAAGCCATGGCCATGTGAATCAATGTCTGTAGGCGCAAACCATTTTTCTGAACTGATTGGTTTACCTAATAAACTGGCCACTGAGTGTAGATTGCAAGTAAGTCTGTGTAACATTCTGACTTCACCATTATCCTTGTGGTTGAGAGGAGCTTGATGTACTGTATCATGGCAAAGTTGGGCAAATGGGAGACATCTGTTGATTAATCTCGATTTACCCAGAACAAGGGATGGGCATTTGAAATAATTTATCTATTCAAACAATATCATACATTTTTTTTTTAACTTTGTTTAAACTTGGATACTTGTTTGATGCGCAGCCTGCAAGACTTGTACATGACTCGGGAGAGACTGTGCATAGCTGTTGTAGCATGGCGGGGGATGGGCAGGGGCTGGTGGTGTGTGTGTGACCCCAGACTGAGATAGAGAAAAAGTAGCCACTGACTCGCGCTAAATAGAAAAACTTGTAAATGCCATAGGTTATCTATCATACCATCTGGCAGTGCCTGTCTTTGCTGCATTAAAACGATGTAAAAAAGCTAGCTAAGATGTTAGCTAGGCATGGCTTGGCAGCTAGTTGAGGCTATTTTGCTGCGCTCCCCGTCCATGTCTAGAACAACTCCATTTAGATGAAACAACAGCCTACCTGTCGGTTGCTCGCGGTAGCCTACTCCTTCACTTAGCTTACTCAATTCCGTAATTTTAATTGCATTTTGCATTGACTAGCGATCTCCCACTTCTCGCTGCTAAAACATGGAGCCAACAACAAGCTACACGCGTGAAACCTGTGTAGGCTATACAGTATGTCTTTTTATGGGGCGCACGTCATCAAAATATCATTCAAAAGTTGTTGTTTTATTAAATTAAGAATTTTAAATGTCATGGTATATTTTTGTGTGTAGCAATGTCACAGATAATTATATTTATATATATCAAATTTAATTGGCCAAATGTCCCCTCCCCTTCTGAAATTAAAAAGATGCTTACACTTGAAAAATCGTTATTTGTGCAAATAACCAGTGACGAAAAACCCAAGCACCAGAACTAACGCTGCTGATCTCACGCATCCATTGTATCATGATAGTTCTACGGTACCATTTATGCTCCACGAGAGAATATCCGTTGATGAATGATGGACAACAGATGATTTCCTCGATAAAAAAAACACTATGTCTGCCTTTGTGCCGTATGTAACTCGTCCAAAAATCGTTGACCTGGGTTGAACTTTTGACGTTTAAAAACAGACAATAATTGAATGCATATACGATTTCATCCGTCTTCATGAGTCTGTGTGGCCGTAGCCTCAAGATTAGCAAGGTTGCACAGCAATAGGTGTCGTGTGGTCTCCATAGTGACAGCACATATGATTATTGAGTATAATTGAGTATAATAAATGTTTTTGCTTAATGTTTCAGTTGAACCTGAGTGTCAAGGTTGGAATAAGCAGACAATTGGTAGAAAGAACTCCTGCCTTACCATGTTTTGAAAAGGTGGCTTCTGGGTAGGTTTTACATCATAGCAATGTCACAACAAAATGTGACCGAAATTGTGTTTTTTACATTGGCTAAAAGTACAGACAGCTAGAAAATGGTATATCATACACTGCAGATGAGGAACAATGGGAAAGTAATTCTGTTTTGAAAGTTGATCAACTTGTAACCCCACTTTTGAGAAAATGACCCTTGAATGTTTTGGTACACCTACTGGCCCTTGAATGTTTTGTCTACACCCATTCAGCATCGTTCACACCCTCTTAAGCCTTAGCCCCACACATCTCTTTAAGGATTTTCTCATCTCCAGGGCATTGTCCGGCCCTTTCCTTATCTCACCCAATCATGGCTAGCGGGAAGGTTCCTGTATTTTTTTTGTGGCTAAACCAACTAGGCACGTAATTTAACAATTTGATTTGTATTTATGGATGGAATACACATTTGTTATTAAGGCACATGGAAGTTCACATGATCTAGAAGGCATTTCTGCCAAAAAATACATGTTTACGTTCAAATGGCGCTCCTGTGAAGTAGTGACGTGCAACATACGCCTAGTTTCCTGAAACGAGTCACAAATATGGTACATGCACTGACACTCTCTGTCCTCCGTCTCGTTCCAACATGAATGCAGAAACACCACTGTTGCCCATTATGGCCAAGCAGAGAAAACGAGGTGTGTGCTGATGTCATGGCATTCTAAATTCCATACACATGAAAACACACACACACACACAAATCCATTGTAACACGCACATACCCTGTTCAGAGAAAACTAGGTCTGTGGCATTCCAAATTACACACACACACATCATCTCCACCAATGTAACTCACGCAAACACTGTCTGACTTCCTACATGCTGCACGTTACCTAATCCCTGAGCATTGTAAAGTGGGCCATCTCTGAAGAAAGGAGGGGCGGCTGCATAAATAAGCAATTGATGTGTGCCTCTTTCTCCATAACTAGCTTTAAGCCAAAACTCCTGTGCCCCAGCTTCCATATGCACAGTGCCATTAATCAAAAAAAGTTGTTGGAAGTTCTCAAAGAACAAATAAAAAAGTGACATAAATAACTAAAACATCAGGGAACGGATACGGGCGACCAGCCGACCACACAGTGGCAAGAACCACAGCAGTCACCTTGAATTAAAGGATGTCTGTCACGCCCTGACCTTAGAGATCCTGTTTATGTCTCTATTTTGGTTTGGTCAGGGTGTGAGTTGGGGTGGGTATTCTATATTCTATTATTTGTATTTCTATGTTTTGGCCGGGTAGGGTTCTCAATCAGGGACAGCTGTCTATCGTTGTCTCTGATTGAGAACCATACTTAGGTAGCCCTTTTTTCCACCTGTCTTTGTGGGAAGTTGACTTTGTTTAGGGCACATAGCCTTTAGCTTCACGGTTTGTTCTTGTAGTGTTTATTGTTTTGTTCGGCGTCATTTTTATTAAATAAGGGAAAATGTACGCTCACCACGCTGCACCTTGGTCCTCTTCCTTCAACAGTCGTGACAATGTCGTCATATCAAATAATTGCTCCAGCATTAAACAGAAGTGCAGTGATTTAACATCATTAGAAGCATTAGGCACCTGCACCATGTCAAGGTGTTTATCAATACCTCACCGTTTGGCAAGCTTTTCCCCACTAATATTTTCTGCAAGGTTGCTTACGAATCAGCATAAGCCGCGTAGCATAAGTGTGCATACTGGGTTATATTTTTGCCATATTTTCCAAGCTCCATGGAGACGCAGCCAATGAATCTGAGCAATAATGGATAAGAAACGGAAATGTTTCCAATGTTTTGAAGCGTGGCCAGAAAGCCTAATGATTTAATTATAATTGTTTCTGCTTTTGTCACGAGGAGGAGTGATTGCACTGACTGTGCGGCCCACAGATAGATTGTAGCAGGGTAAAGGTTTGCCTCATTAAAATGCATACATTTTATACATCTGTACCAATCTGGGGGCGGCTCTGGAAAAAAAATAGAGACGACTGTAAATTACTATAATAACGCAAACAGAATTAGTTTGACAGCGGTTCGTTGGATGTAAGCCGTGTGGGACTGATTTTCTTGAGCAAAGAAATGTCAAAAGGTGTTGATGATTGGCCGGAAATGTAACATTATGCTCTTTGTATGTACACAATTCCCAAGGAGGCATTAAGCACATACACTTCCTAAAAGCTTTTAATTGAACTCAACTATAATTATGAACGGTGTCCATATGTACTTTCTAATGTGATAGTAGAACATGTACGGGGGCAAGAATAATAAAAAATGAAGGCCACTTGATCTTGCTCAATATAACTTATTGATGAAGGACTGAACAAGCGTTCGGGACTCATGGGGTGGGGTGAGCCCGGTGACATTGTCATGTGTAATCGGGCGATTCCTTGAATGTTTTGTCTACACCATTATTATTTTAATTATTTTAAATACGCACAGTACCAGTCAAAATCTTTATTTTTACTATTTTCTACATTGTAGAATAATAGTGGAGACATCAAAACTATAAAATAACACATATGGAATCATGTAGTTTACCAAAAAAGTTTTAAACAAATCTAAATATATTTTAGATTCTTCAAAGTAGCCACCCTTTGCCTTGATGACAGTTTTGTATTCTCTCAACCAGCTTCATGAGGTAGTCACCTGGAATGCTTTTTTCCAACAGTCTTGAAGGAGTTCCCACATGCTGAGCACTTGTTGGCTGCTTTTCCTTCACTCTGCGGTCCACCTCATACACACAAATCTAACTAAGGAATGGAATAAGGATATATACATATAAATATATGGATGAGCAATGACAGAGGAGCATAGGTAAGATGCAATAGATGGTATAAAATACAGTATATACATATGAGAGAAGTAATGCAAGATATGTAAACATTATTAAAGTGATCCACTTATTATCCACTTATTAGTGATCCATTTATTAAAGTGACCAATGATTTCAAGTATGTATGTAGGCAGCAGCCTCTCTGTGTCCCAGCTTTTATGCACCTGTACTGACCTCGCCTTCTGGATGATAGTGGGGTGAACAGGCAGTGGCTCGGGTGGTTGTTGTCCTTGATGATCTTTTTGGCCTTCCTGTGATATCAGGTGCTGTAGGTGTCCTGGAGGGCATGAAGTTTGCCCCCAGTGATGCGTTGTGTAGACCGTACCACTCTCTGGAGAGCCTTGCGGTTGTGGGCAGTGCAGTTGCTGTACCTGGTGGCGATACAGCCCGACAGGATGCTCCCAATTGTGCATCTGTAAAGGTTTGTGAGGGTTTTAAGTGACAAGACAAATTTCTTCAGCCTCCTGAGGTTGAAAAGTTTGTATGTAGGCAGCAGCCTCTCTGTGTTAGTGATGGCTGTTTAACAGTCTGACGGCATTGCGATAGAAGCGATAGAAGCTGTTTTTCAATCTCAGTCTTCTTCACCACCCTGTCTGTGTGGGTGGACCATTTCAGTTTGTCTGTGATGTGTACCCCCGTATATCCACGCAGTCTCCTCTGAACAGTTGACGTTGTGATGTGTCTTGTTACTTGAAATCTGTGAGGTGCAATCTGAGGTGCAGTTAATTGTGGATTTCTGAGTTTAGTAACTCTAATGAACTTATCCTCTGCTGTAACTCTGGGTCTTCCTTTCCTGTGGCGTTCCTCATGAGAACCAGTTTCATCATAGTGCTTGATGGTTTTTGTGACAGCACTTGAAGAAAGCTCTTGAGATTTTCCGGATTGACTAACCTTCATGTCTTAAAGTAATGATGGACTGTCATTTCTCTTTGCTTATTTGAGCTGTTCTTCCCATTTAAGCAAATAGGGCTATCTTCTGTATACCCCCCTACCTTGTCACAACACAACTGATTGGCTCAAATGCATTAAGAAGGAAAGAAATTCCACAAATTAACTTTTAACATGGCACACTTGTTATTTGAAATGCATTCCACACCTCATGAAGCTGGTTGAGAGAATATCATGAGTGTGCAAAGCTGTCATCAAGGCAGGCCAAATTGGAAGAATCTGAAATATATTTTGATTTGTTTTAACACTTTTTTGGTTACTACATGATTCTATATGTGTTATTTCGTAGTTTTGATGTCTTCACTATATTATACAATGTAGAAAATTGTAAAAATAAAGAAAAACCCTAGAATGAATAGGTGTGTCCAAACTTTTGACTGGTACAGTATATATATTTCCTGAGTATTATATTTCTCCTAGATTTAGGACAGACACTTCAAAACCTTGTTTCTTATGATTTTCTTGACTGTCCTTTTAGACATTTATGAATGTGTTATTCAATGCATTTCTATGGGCTTTTATCAAATGTTTTTTGATACATAAAGGGGTCCTAAAATTCCAAATCAAATATCTAAATGATCCATAGTACTGCCATCTTAAAACAATTCCAATTGGCAGCTTAGCCACCCCCCTTCCCCCAACGTCTTTGATTCTGTGATATGAGAAAGCAGGATGGATCAACAACATTGTAGTTACTCCACAATACTAACCTAATTGGCAGAGTGAAAAGAAGGAAGCCTGTACAGAATTGAAATATTCAAAAACATGCATCCTGTTCAACTAGCTCTCACAGTCTCACTTCAGATTTAGACGTGCATCCATGTTTCTCAAACCTCAAAGTTCAACGTTTTTAAGGTTAAGTTTAGGCATTAGGGTTAAGGTTTGGGATATGCTTAAAATAAACAACAACTGTATATTGCTGGATTTGAACTTGCAACTGTTGAAATCAGAGGCAGATGCATATGTTAATGACCATCCCCCATCCCCATTGCTCTAGCAAAACCAAAACCTACTTGAAGGTAACAGCGCTCACTGTTGCCCCTAGTGGCTGGTTCTAGGGAGAACCCTTTGCCTTACAAAGCACCCTTGTCTTCCAAAAAGGGTTCTTCAGATCAAAATGATTAATGGTAGAACCCTATCCCTCCACAAAGAACCCTTTTGGAACACCTTTTTTCTAAGAGTGTAGGAGGCATGCAGGGCGTACTAAAGCTGTGGGCTAACATCAACTTTAGCTTTCTCTGATGTGCATCCAAAGTTCTAATTTCTCCATTATTATATTATGTTCCTTGGCGGATGTTTGTATGAGGCGATTAGCCTGTCTCTATCCAATCAGTGGGATTCAGATCTGAGTTTGATGGTGTGGGATTGGTTGGTTCAAGTCCTGGTGAAAAAGGAAGGTCGCTGAAAATCAAGTAGGCTAAGAATGTATAGGAACACCCGACATGGGGGAACTGTGCAATCAGACCGAGCCAGCCCCACATTTTGTTTATCTGACAGGTTTGATTACATTTTTCTAGGCCAGCCTCCCTCAACAAAGCGTTTAAGAAATTATACTGATTACAGTGCACTGAAGACATGGGGAAGCACCCTGGAGTATTGAGTGCTAAGCATTCGCTGAGATAATAGCTTCATTTGTGCTTGATCAAAATAAAGGCTGCTTGTTTAATCCCTAACCTATTGGTACTTATGTTGGATTGTTCAGGGAATTGATGAGGCCTTTTAGGCAGGTTCGGAAAGAAAAAACAAACTCATTAGCTGTACATAGCGGTAAATGAACTTTGTCAAAGACAGAGAATTCAGAGTTATTACTGCATTATACAATACATTAATGTGTGGCCCTATTGTAGACTATATGGGCTACAACTGAGGATACTTTGATTTGGAAGGTAAGTAAAAGTCAATGTGGTCAAAATGAACGAGAGAAAATAATTAGCTCTTTCATTTTTTATTTTTTTTAACTAGGCAAATCAGTTAAGAACAAATAATTTTTTACTATGATGGCCTCCCCGGCAAAACACGGACGACGCTGGGCCAATTGTATGCCGCCCTATGGAACATCCCAATCACGGCTGGATGTGACACAGACTGGATTTGAACCAAGGACTGTGGTGATGCCTCTTGCGCTGAGATGCAGTGCCTTAGACTGCTGCGCCACTCGGGAGCTCAATATACATAACGAACATGGAAATATCAATTAAATCAAATATAGATATATGACATTTAATACAGCAATAATCTCAGCTCTCAATGTAGTCTTAATGCAAAATGAAGTGAGCCCTTGCTCTCAACTTAGTATTTTGGTGAACTCTAACCTACTCACCCCATCATTCATTCAGAAATGCAACTTGCACAACAAGAGTGCATTATAATTTGATGCAAAACCATCACCACACACCTTCTTTCATGAATAGACAACATGTGTAATGCATGAGTGTAAAATTAGTCCTTATTTCCTATTGATTGTGTAGCTCAACTCTGTTACGTAAGCACTACTTATGCCACTTAACTCAGAAAGTAATACCACAGTGCCATCACTCTGGTTGAAAACGTATCCATCCGCCATCTGATAACAAGTGCAGTAAATTGCCAAACCCTGGCCTGAAGCTATCATCAAGCCAACGACCCTTATCAAATCCAACAACACAATCAAACTGCACTTTTCAGACAGTGCAAAGAAACAAACAACGGTGTGTGAGAACCAAATACATATCGTGAGATATTGGGCTACTGTGAGGGTATCCAGCTCTTTCCACAAAAAAGTTCAATAACACACAGTTTATAGGCCTTACTTATATCAACCAACACTAGCATTTTCGTTGCCGTTCATACATTGATACAGTTCATTGCTAGACTACATGTCGTCCATTGAAGCATTGCATTGTGAGGATGGGAACGTGTGTGTGTGTGTGTGTGTGTGTGTGTGTGTGTGTGTGTGTGTGTGTGTGTGTGTGTGTGTGTGTGTGTGTGTGTGTGTGTGTGTGTGTGTGTGTGTGTGTCTCTCTATCTCTCTCTCTCTCTCTCTCACAGAGACAGAGACCGAGAAATTATGAGGAGGAGGAGGGATCGATCTAAAACCTTACCTCCGGAGGCTATATGAAGAAAGAGGCGGGGGTCTGCTGCTCGTATCGCCGCGGTGTACTTGTCCTCTCTCCCGGGAACCTGTGCTTTCTTTTCTGGCATAAGCCGGACTCTTAGCCGGCCCCCTTCGGCGCCGAACCACCATTCCAAAATATTTGTTAGGTCAATTTCCAGGAAAAATATCGGGTCTTCCTCGTAGACTGCCAGTCCACCGCATCCCGTTTTAACCAAGTCCTCCCCAATTTCCACCACGACTTGATTCGATTTACGGCTGGCTTTCGTCAAACCCAAATTCAGAACTTTGGACAGCGGCCTCTTGTAGCCATGCGGAAGCTGTCCACCAGCACTGGTTGAATTCTCTGCCGCCATGCTATCGATTGCAACCAACTTTGGGTCAAGAAAAGTAGCCACCGTTTTTTGTAAGGGAATGCAGTGCATCCTTAAATTAGCGCGCACCGTATAGCACCCACTAAAAGTCAGACAATCTCCGTTAAGTGGACGTTTTATCAACTCGGTAATGTAGTAGCGCAACAGAGAGGGCACTGCAAAATCCATGGCCAGGTTTTTCCTCTTAAGTCGGGAGTTGTAGGTCTGGTTGGAGTCTTTTTTGCTTCTGGCATCCCCGCTGCTGCTGCTGTTGCCAAGCCCCGCAGTGGGGAATGCAAGCCCTGCGGTGGTCATTTGCGAGGCGCACTGCAGCTCAGCAAGAAATGCCGCAGACCAAACGAACAAGTATAATATCCTGGTCGCCATGCTTGGAATCGAAAACTCTCCTTTTTGATTATGTTTTACCCCGGTTCCCTTCTCTTCTTTTTTCACGAACGCAGCACAAAATCACAGCGCGAATCGATGATCATGCGGGCTCTATAGTTCTGGCTAGTGCGCACCCGCGGCACATTCTCTTCACATGTGTTTGGTGATAGCGGTGACTGTTGCTACTAACCCTTCATCGTTAAAGAAGAAAAGTGTCCGAATTTTTCCACCCTAAATGATGTTCTTTGTAACGGGTATATGGCCCCAATTACTCTCTTACTGCAGGGCGCTGCTTGATATGCACTGGGTCCGCTCCAGTGGCTATCAAAGGCTCCTTGTGTGTCTCGTGGCACAGTTGTGGCGGTACAAGAAGTCGTTTTGCCAGCGAAGAGATACAGTATCGCTCTCTCCTGTCATAAATCTTCACTGACCATGTCAGTATTCAGCAAAAGCTGTTTGAGCAATTCCCCCGAACGCGAACCAATTTACTCCCAATGCTTCACCTCGATAAATGCACCACGGTGTCAAGCGGAAAGTGGAACTTTAAACCCTAATACAATATATATTTCCCTCGAATAGGACTATACCCACGCTGTCGGGACGCAGTCTCTCCAAGACTCTTTTCCGATGGCTTTTGCTGGCTTCAGTGCACGAGATGAGTCACCTGTCTCCCTACGTTCGTATTGTAAACTCACGTATGCATCCCGTAGACATCGGTGTAAAGCCAGATATCCTCGAATATGCGAATATGAGGCACATCTGTGCCGGAAAGTGTAGCCTCGGTAGGAGCGTCCGCACGTTGAATGGCCGTTACAAACACGTCCGGGAGCAGTATGCACCTTCAGATCAGTGTCAGCATCCGTTAAGGCGCCTAAATCTCATTGAAATTATCCAGGCCAAATATTGAGCTACAGCGGCGGTGCTCCTGAAAATACCCCTAATTAATTTCAATTAATCATTAACCCATTAGCAAGCAAATGATTTATCCACTACTCTCTCCAAATGCATCCTGCCTGAATTGGTAATTGTTTGGTGTAGCCAACCCATGAACAATTTTGTCTCACCAAGAGGGAAGATAATTAAGCAAGAGGTGTCATAGCCAATGTAAGACTTTTCTGTAAATTCCACAGTAAAACACTGTCAAGTGCACAGTAAAATACTTTAAATGTGTTTTACAGAATGAATGCATTATGGGTAAAATTCTGAAAAATACTGTTATTAACTGTAATTGGAGAATAATAGTGATGACATCAAAACTATGTCTTGGGTGCAAGGTGTCATCAAGGCAAAGAGTGGCTACTTTGAATAATCTAAAATATAAAGTATATTTGGATTTCTTTAACACTTTTTTGATGATTACATGATTCCATATGTGTTATTTCATAGTTTTGACAACTTCACTATTATTCTACAATGTAGAAAATAGTAAAAAATAAATAAAAACCCTGGAATGAGTAGATGTGTCCAAACTTTTGACTGGTACTGTATATATATATACAGTTGAAGTTGGAAGTTTACATACACTTAGGTTGGTGTCATTAAAACTCGTTTTTCAACCACTCCACAAATTTCTTGTTAGCAAACTATAGTTTTGGCAAGTCGGTTAGGGCATCTACTTTGTGCATGACACAAGTAATTACTTTCCAGCAATTGTTTACAGACAGATTATTTCACTTATAATTCACTGTATCACAATTCCAGTGGGTCAGAAGTTTACATACACTAGTTGACTGTGCCTTTAAACAGCTTGGAAAATTCCAGAAAATTATGTCATGGCTTTAGAAGCTTCTGATAGGCTAATTGACATAATTTTAGTCAATTGGAGGTGTACCTGTGGATGTATTTCAAGGCCTACCTTCAAACTGAGTGCCTCTTTGATTGACCATGGGAATATCTAAAGAAATCAGCCAAGACCTCAGAAAAAAAATGGTTCATCCTTGGGAGCAATTTCCAAACGCCTGAAGGTACCACGTTCATCTGTACAAACAAAGGTATGCAAGTATAAACACCATGGGACCACGCTCAGGAAGGAGACGCGTTCTGTCTCCTAGAGATGAACGTACTTTGGTGCAAAAGTGCAAATCAATCTCAGAACAACAGCAACGGACCTTGTGAAGATGCTGGAGGAAACAGGTACAAAAGTATCTATATCCACAGTAAAACGAGTCCTATATCGACATAACCTGAAAGGCCGCTCAGCAAGGAAGAAGCCACTGCTCCAAAACCGCCATAAAAAAGCCAGACTACGGTTTGCAACTGCACATGGGGACAAAGATCATACTTTTTGGACAAATGTCCTCTGGTCTGATGAAACAAAAATGGGTCTTTCAAATGGACAATGACCCCAAGCATACTTCCAAAGTTGTGGAAAAATGGCTTAAGGACAACAAAGTCAAGGTATTGGAGTGGCCATCACAAAGCCCTGACCTCAATCCCATAGAAAATGTGTGGGCAGAACTGAAAAAGCGTGTGCGAGCAAGGAGGCCTTCAAACCTGACTCAGTAACACCAGCTCTGTCAGGAGGAATGGGCCAAAATTCACCCAACTTATTGTGGGAAGCTTGTGGAAGGCTACCCAAAACGTTTTACCCAAATTGAACAATTTAAAGGCAATGCTACCAAATACTAATTGAGTGTATGTAAACTTCTGACCCACTGGGAATGTGATGAAAGAAATCAAATCTGAAATAAATAATTATCTCTAGTATTATTCTGACATTTCTCATTCTTAAAATAAAGTGGTGATCCTAACTGACCTAAGGCAGGGAATTTTTACTAGGATTAAATGTCAGGAATTGTGAAAAACTGAGTTTAAATGTATTTGGCTAAGGTGTATGTAAACTTCCTACTTCAGCTGTATTACTAACATATTCATAATTTAACACAGAGCCTTGAGTACATACAAAATAGAGGGCTTGTAAAAGGCTTAAACCTAGAGAAAGACTATTCAATCATTTTTAATTACACTACTATAGTATATTGTAGGGATATATTTACCTCATCTGTATGTGGTCACTCTTATCCTACATTGCTGTCCTCAAGTGCTGCCCAGTCTCTACGTGGCTCCAACCATTTCAGCATCGTGCCTCTAGCTTTAAAAACTGCACTCACACACCTGATACCTATTTCCCCTGTAATACACTGAAATAGTAGAAATCAGAGTGGAGAAAACCACCAGTCCTGTTTGTGCCACCTTTTAAAGAAAACCGCTTTCTTAGAGTGAAAGTTCACTCAAAACCATCTTAATATTTACTTCATTACATTATTAGCAAAAACTGTGATGATGATGATGCGTTTTGCATATCATTTTGTGGATTGTATTAACAGTGGACTAATGAACAAAATAGTATCCCTTTAAACCCACAGATTCATCATCTCAACTAGCTGTCTACAGATTCTACAGCCCCAGGGGTTATTATTGATTACTGGGTCTGAACCTAACATCTGATATGAATCAGCAGTGAGTTTCAGGCAGTCAATGGAGATCCCCTTGTCACCTGATCATCTTATACAGTATGTTTCCTATTGGGTCTGTGAATGTGTGTGTGTGTTGGGTGCTTACAGGGCTCCTGTGCTGTAGACCGTGACCCAGTTACCCCCTCCATGAAATGCATTTTCCCAAGGGGCTTAGGGAGGGATTGTGGGGCTATGGCATTGTTTGATGGTTCCTTTGTAAAATGTGGGCTTCACAGATACTTTCCTCCTCTTCATCTGGCTTTGCTGTTTTGCTTCTCCATCCTCTCCATTTGCGCTGCTGCACTGAAAGGTCATTGGTGATTTAATCGTGTTTGTGTCTGATTTTGTGTGTCTGTGTATGTATGTTTGTGTGAATGCTCGCACATTAATGTGTTTTTTTGCATTCAAGGTGTGTGTGTGTGTGTGTGTGTGTGTGTGTGTGTGTGTGTGTGTGTGTGTGTGTGTGTGTGTGTGTGTGTGTGTGTGTGTGTGTGTGTGTGTGTGTGTGTGTGTGTGTGTGTGTGTGTGTGTGTGTGTGTGTGTGTGGACGTGTTTAACTATTCTTGTGGGGACCAGAAGTCCCTACAAGAATAGTAAACGAACAAAAAGTTGACCAGCTGGGGACATTTTGTTAGTCCCCACAAGGTCAAATGCTATTTCTAGGGGGTTTAGGGTTAAGGTTAGAATTAGTGTTAGGGTTAGAATTAAGTTAAATATTAAGGTTAGGAGCTAGGGTTAGTTGTAGGGTTAGGGTTAGGAGCTAGGGTTAGGTTTATGGTTAGGATAAAGTTTAGGGTTAGGGTTAAGGTTAGGGTTAGGGTAAGAGTACGGGTTAGGATTAGGGTTAGGTTTAGGGTTAGGGGTTAGGGAAAATAGGATTTTGAATGGGACTGAATTGTATGTCCCCACAAGGTTAGCTGTACAAGACTGTGTGTGTGTGTGTGTGCTAGAGTAGATGTACATGCAACTTATCAAATGAATGTGCGTGTGTGTGTTTACGCCTCTGACCAAGGCTGTTTTTCAATCACCTTCAATAGCAAGCATTACAGAGACATGTTACGAGAGAGCGTATCTATAAACACACATACACACACACAATCACGGAGCATCTGCTCATTCTGCATATGGCGCTTGTAACTTCTTAGGCAAGACGTGAAAGTCAAACCCACCAGACCAATTCCTTAAAAAACAGGCAGTCTTCTTTTTATGCCCTATATTCGTACTGTATCTGAGCATATTACATATTCAAGAAGACAAGCTGGTTTATTCATATTTGAAGACTCTCAAAGGAGACAGAAGAAGAATCAGAATGCGGTCAAAAGAAGGGAGGTAGACTCAACTCCATTCGAAATCTTATCTGAAATTCTGTACTCAGCTACAGTATTACCTACACTACCGTTCAAAAGTTGTCCTTGTTTTTGAAAGAAAGGCAAATGTTTTGTCCATTAAAATAACATCAAATTGATCAGAAATAGAGTGTAGACATTTTTAAGGCATCCTAGAGTCGCCCATTCACTGTTGACGTTGAGACTGGTGTTTTGCGGGTACTATTTAAAGAAGCTGCCAGTGAGGCGACTGTTTTTCAAACTAGACACTCTAATGTACTTGTCCTCTTGCTCAGTTTTGCACCGGGGCCTCCCACTCTTTCTATTCTGGTTAGAGACAGTTGCACTGTTATGTGAAGGGAGTAGTACACAGCGTTGTACGAGATCTTCAGTTGCTTGGCAATTTCTCGCATGGAATAGCCTTCATTTCTCAGAACAACAATAGACTGATGAGTTTTCAGAAGAAAGTTCTTTGTTTCTGGCCATTTTGAGCCTGTAATCGAACCCACAAATGCGGATGCTCCAGATACTCAACTAGTCTAAAGAAAGGTCAGTTTTATTGCTTCTTTAATCAGTACAACAGTTTTCAGCTGTGCTAACATAATTGCAAAAGGGTTTTCTAATGATCAATTAGCCTTTTAAAATGATAAACTTGGATTAGCTAACACAACGGGCCATTGGAACACAGGAGAGATGGTTGCTGATAATGGGCCTCTGTACGCCTATGTAGATATTCCATAAAAAAATCTGCCGTTTCCAGCTACAATAGTAATTTACAACATGAACAATGTCTACACTGTATTTCGGATCAATTTGATATTATTTTAATGGACAAAAAATTTGCTTTTCTTTCAAAAACATGGACATTTCAAAGTGACCCCAAACTTTTGAACGGTAGAGTACGTAGAAGTAGTGTACTATGTACAGAATAGGGTGCCATTTGGGGTGTAGCCTAGGGCATTAATACTTGGGCACCTAGCTATCTCATGGGTAATTGCTTAGGGGTGCAACTGGACCCGTTTGTCTAGAATGACAGAATTGGAGACGGCATGCTTAAAGTTGCATTAGCATATGCATAGCACAAACTATAATTGAAGGCAAAGAGTTGAGGAGGAATGTTTAAAGCGGTGTAATCACTCATTGGAATAAGCCCGTGTCTGTAATAATTAACAAGAGATTCGGAGTTAAAGCTAGAAGTTGGAAGTTGAATTGATTTTAAAGCACCCTTACCATAATGCCAACTCAGGCCTAGCCTAAAAGTCCCATTGTTTACATGTATTGTTTCTGCATGTTTGTGATTGTAATGCATGGTGTGTGTGTGTTTTGATGGTTGCTTTTCATTCATGGTGGGACTGTTACACGTGGGCCTACCCGGCTCCACCAGGGGGCTAAAGGTGCTTAGCCCCCTCAGTTTTAGTGTTATATCCCTACATAAAAATAGCAAAAAATGTTTGGGTGACAGGTTAGCACCAAAAAAAATCTGTATCTCTGCTGCAGTGTTAGCACAATGGACAGAGTGTGCCGCGGTGTGTAGGGGGGCTAAGGAAAGCCACTGGAGCAGTCCTTTGCGTTTCTATAAAAAGTGGGGAAAAACACTTTTCTCTGTGGTAGGCTAAGTGGATAACATGATATGCATCCGCCTGTAATATTTTATTTTGCAAATACAGGCACTTTTGAATGTTGAATGTTATTGAAAATGAAACCTCTTGAAACAGCTATTTATCTATCTGAATATTTTCTTCACTCTGTCTGGAAACAAGATCTAATAGTGGATAAGACCATACAATTTAAGATTTTTTTTATCAATTTCCCCAAATACCAGAGGGGAAATGTCATTACCACCACAACATAAAATTGCAATTTTAGTTGAAAAGGAAATTACAGAAATTGTGCCTAAGGTATTTTATATAACATTTCACATTATTTTAGTTATTTTAATTTTTACTATTTTGAAGTTTTCTTAATTATATGTATTCATCATATGCCTTGATGATACTCAGAAACGTATATTTGCCATCTCAATATTTTACATTATTTTAGGAATTATCTTAATAACAAGCATACAGCTTTACCTCAAAAAATGTACCGTGATGGTAATGACTTAGCATTGTGGTAATGACAGAGCGTGGTGGAAATTACATTTCATATAAAACAGCTGATGAAAATTACCATTAAACATTTTAATGTCACGGTTGTAAATGTTTAATTTTATTGAAGATATAGAACACACCATTCAAAACCTCAAAAAACAAAGATACAGGCCTCAACTTTAGCATTAGGCAGAAATACATGTATAAGGTTGGAAACACTGGTTGACATTAAACACATGATTGTTCACTTGCTATTGATTGATTCAGACTCATGAGACAGGTATGTGCTCACTCAAGATTAGGTTTTGCCCATAATACACTCTATTGCTTAAACGAGTGAGCAAATTTCCTCCCATCAAGCATCATATGCTGTTTTGTCACTGGCTCAGGGACAAGCCCAAGCACATTCTTTGGTTGGTACCATACAATGTCTTCTCTCATTGGCCAAAACAATCATTTCGGCTCCCACACAGCTCATCTTGATCAGAGCGCAGCACTCTGCGTCAACATCTTGTATAAACCAGGGTAAGGGTCTTCATCATATTTCACAACACACCACTTTCCTCATGTATGTCTGCATTGCACTAGGAAATGGCTGTAGTGCTGTGCAGGTGGAAGTGAAAGGTTGTGCTTTGTCTGCCTCTGTTTGTTCAATTATCACATAGATGTGGAGTCATTTGAGGGGCTATTAGGTCATCATTCTGTAGCTGTAAGACTTCAGGTGAGAGTGGTGGTGTGTTCCTTGACAGGTATGACTCCATAACCACTCTTTTCTGGATAGTTGATCTTCTGTTTCTTTGGTTTAATTTCTATGGCCTCCTTTTTTCTCGCTGGGAAAGTTGGATTCAGTTCACCACTTTATTTTGTCTTGAGGTTTCTTTCTTTGTGTTTCTTAAGATACTCCTCGTATCTTATAGGAGCTTGTTTGATTTTGTTTATATACACTACATGAACAAAGGTATGTGGACACCAGCTCGACGAACATCTCATTCCAAAATCATGTGCATTAATATGGAGTTGGTCCCCCATTTGCTGTTACAAGAGCATTCACTCTTCCAGGAAGGCTTTCCACTAGATGTTGTAACATTGCTGCGGAGGACTTGCGTCCATTCAGCCATAAGAGCACTGATGTTGGGCGATTAGGTCTGGCTCGCAGTCGGTGTTCCAATTCATCCCAAAGGTGTTCGATGGGGTTGAAGTCAGGGCTCTGTGCATGCCAGTCAAGTTCTTCCTTACCGATCTCGACAAACCATTTCTGTATGGATCTCGCTTTGTGCACGGGGGCATTGTCATGCTGAAACAGAAAAGGGCCTTCCCCAAACTGTAGCCACAAAGTTGGAAGCACAGAAACATCTAGAATGTAATTGTATGCTGAAGGGTTAAGGTTTCCCTTCACTGGAACTAAGAGGCCTGGTCCGAACCATGAAAAACAGCTCCAGACCATTATTCCTCCTCCACCAAACTTTACGGTTGGCACTATGCATTTGGGCAGGTAGCGTTCTCATTGAATCCACCAAACCTAGATTCGTCTGTCAGACTGCCAGATGGTGAAGCATAATTCATCACTCCAGAGAACGCTCCAGAATCCAATGGCAGCTAGCTTTACACTACTCCAGCAGACACTTGGCATTGCGCATGGTGATCTTATACTTGTATGCGGCTGCTCGGCCATGGAAACCCATTTCATGAAACTCCCGACAAACAGTTATTGTGCTGACGTTGCTTCCAGAGGCAATTTAGAACTCGTAGTGAGTGTTGCAACCAAAGACAGACAATTTGTACGCGCTTCAGCACTCGGTGGTCCCGTTCTGTGAGCTTATTTGGCCTACCACTTGGCCGGCTAAGCCGTTGTTGCTCCTAGACATTTCCACTTCATAATAACTGCACTTACAATTGACCGGGGCAGCTCTAGCATGGCAGAAATTTGACGAACTGACTTATTGGAAAGGTGGCATCCTATGATGACAGGCCATTCTACTGCCAATGTTTGTCTATGGAGATTTTATACACCTTTCAGCAACGGGAATCCACTAATTTAAAGGGGTGTCCACATACTTTTGCATATGTAGTGTATGTCCTTGTCCTGGCCTTGGTTGATTTAGGGGGCATCTTATAGAAAATAAAACATTTATAATTGAAGTCAGTAACCATAGTAAGTCACATAAATAGACATCAAAATCACTCAA
The DNA here is from genome assembly GCF_045679555.1 of Salvelinus alpinus. Classification (NCBI taxonomy): domain Eukaryota; kingdom Metazoa; phylum Chordata; class Actinopteri; order Salmoniformes; family Salmonidae; genus Salvelinus; species Salvelinus alpinus. Next base: position 68,381,696 of record NC_092094.1, read on the forward strand.
TCATCCTAACATAATACAACATGTGATGGTCTTATTTAGCAAATAATTGTTCACTTTCAACCTAACCATGATCATATATGCAATTTGTGTTTTTTCAGGTCTTAAGATAAGTAAAAGTGTATGAACTAATACATTTTGTCATTAACACCACATTCTGTCCTCCATCAATATTCATTGAAATTTTTACAGTATTTGACCATAAATAGCATGGATTCTAGCAGTCCAATCTCCAGTTGATCTGTTAGCATACAATTTATCCTAAACACATATTATTAAAACAGAATTAAAAAAATCCCCCCAAAATGGTAATGACGTACAATAAAAATATTATCTTCTTAAGTCATATTTACCTTTTAATTATTTCCCGGCATCACAATTTGAATCTCACTCCATGAAATCCATGTTCTCCACTGTCACTATTCATATCCATGGTAACCCAGTACACAAACATAAAAAAACATTATTATCATGTAATTTGCTTGTCATGGTGGGAATGACACAATACTTAGAGACTAATATATTTTGTGTAAAAAAATGTAAGGCTTATGCACATCTAATATGTATATATTTTCCATTTATTTGACTCTTTTTTTTTAAACGGGTGCATAACATTTTGTCTAATTATCATGACTTTTTTAAGTGTAACACATAGCAGAAGGTCAAAAGTCTGGGTGTGAGCCTCCCGACTGGTGCAGTGGTCTAAGGCTCTGCACCGCAGTGCTTGCTGTGCCACTAGAGATTTTGGGTTTGAGTCCAGGCTCTGTCGCAGCCGGCCGCAACCGGGAGACCCATGGGGCGGCACACAATCGGTCCAGTGTCGTACGTGTTAGGGGAGGGTTTGGCTGGCAGGGATGTTCTAGTCCCATCACGCACTAGTGACTCCTGTGGCAGGCCAAGCACAATGCACGGTTGCCAGGTGTGGCTGGCTTCTGGCTTAAGTGGGCATTGTGTCAAGAAGCAGTGCTGCTTGGCTGGGTTGTGTTTCAGAGGACACACGGCTCTCGACCGGGAGTTGCAGCGATGGGACAAGACTGTAACTACCAATTGGGGAGAAAAAGGGCAACAACACAAAAAGTTGGGGTGTGAGACAAAACAAAAACAGTGAAATCCAGACATGAAATTCTTTAGAAAATGTAATTTAAAAAATGTTGAAAGCTGGATAAAGAAGTGTAAGGTTATTTTAGTCTCTACTTCATTGATGTGGGGTCTAAATAAAGATTGTATCTTAAAAATCTAACGCTGAGACAAAAAGTCCCGTATTTGCAAAATCACCCATAAAAGGGTGGGGTCAAGTTTACCAGTCGGGCCCTTGTGAGGACGTCGTGTTGGAGGCCAAATTGCCTCCTTCCTGCTTCTCTGCTGTTTCCATAGGGGGTGCTTTGCAGGAATATCTGCCCTATGATAGGGTGTGTGAGGTTTTCATCCCGACATTGACTGACACTGAATTGATTATGGACAAGGTCTCTCCAGAGCCTGGAGAGGAGAGGGTGTGCTCTGACACTTTCCCGGCCTTGGAGAGAAAATTACTGCACTGTAAAATGTTCCTGGGTGTGGCACGGAAGTTGTGTCACTGCTAGTGTGTCTGGAGACAACTCCAGTGTCCACTGTGCATCTTTCGGGAGAGAAGGCTCCCTTAGCTGCTTCAACAAAGTTTGTGCCCCTGCATCGCCAAAAGGTTAATGGAAAGTGTTTAGGGCCTGGGCAAAGTGTTCATCTGCCTCGGGGCAACTGCTATTATATTTTATTTGCTTTGCCAATCTACATTTCACCAAATGGACATACCCTGTTGGTCAATGTGTATCATGTACCCAGTGCTCGTAGGGAATGTGCTTTGCTGTCACATGTCCATTGGTTTGGGTAGTGTGTGCTTTTTAAAGAGGAGTGGTTAAAAATGCTCAACTGTAATGGTTTCACTTGAAAGAAAAATGGCAACTGCTACATCCTGACAATGTTTGAGGTTACTGTTTATGTGTAAGGAACATCTTTCGGGCATCATTTAAAATGTCAAGACCAGAATAAGCGGAGGGGTGTGTGGCGAAGACGAGCTATAGGCACGTCTCTCTCCACTATTACGCACGGACTCCCACTAATTCAGGCGCACTATTTGTTAAATTGTGTCAATTGTTTATCAATGCCCCTTAAAATGTATATTCATCAGTGACGTTACAGTTCCAAACATATTCCCCCATTAATTTAGAATTCTATGTTACGGAAATGTTGATCATGCATTAAATATAATATACTGTACATTCGTAGCATTCTCATCCCCCAAGTGCAAACATTGTTTGGATAGTTCCCACCTGTGCAACACTTGTGATAAATAACTTGTGGTTTATTATATTGCATTGACCAGTTTAATGTCATTTTCTTTGTTGTCTTTGGAGAGCAGTGTCCGGTTTCTCCATCATGTTTACTTGTTAGGGCTAGGGTCCTTTTTTCTCAATTTCCACCTGAAATTGAGGTGCCCAAAGTAAACTTCCTGTTGCTCAGGCCCTGAAGCCGGGATATGCATATAATTGGTACCATTGGAAAGGAAACACTCTGAAGTTTTTAGAAATGTAAAAAATTATGTAGGAGACTATATCACAATAGATATGGTAGGAGAAAATCCAAAGAAAAACAAACCACATTTTTGGGGGGGAGAGCCCATGCTCTTACAGTGGCTCCGAGGATGCAATTCCTATGGCTTCCACATGGTGTCAGCAGTCTATGTTCAAGGTTTCAGGCGTTTAACTTCCAAAACGAATGAGAAAGAACAGTTCTAGTACAAGTTCACAGTCTTGGAAATTCGTGTATGCGTGCACGATGAAGACAGAGCGCACCTGCTAAAATTATTTCCTATTGTTTCCTAAAGTTTCCTATTGAACATACTTCTTTCCATATGAAATATTCTAGTTTGATTACATTTAGGGTATCTGAGGAGTCAATAGAAACTTATTTTAACTTGTTGAAACAAAGTTTAGGGGAAGATTTTCTGATTCCTATCTCCATGTCGAACGAGAGGATTACTCAAATCGATGGCGCCAACTAAACTGACTTTTTGGGATATAAAGAAGGATTTTATCTAACAAAACGACACTACATGTTATAACTGGGACCCTTTGGATGACAAATCAGAGGAAGATTTTCAAAAAGTAATTTAATATTTAATCGCTATTTGTGAATTTATGAAACCTTTGCATGGCATGCTTTCGCTGTAATGGCTACTGTAAATCGGACAGTGCAGTTAGATTAACAAGAATTTAAGCTTTCAACCGATATAAGACACTTGTTTGTACCTAAATGTTTAATATCCATAATTGTTATGATTATATATTTGAATTGCTTGCCCTCCAGTTTCACCGGAAGTTGTCCCGCTAGCAAATGCGCCCTGCTTTAGCTCACATAGCACATAGCGTGCCAAGAATAGGTGTGGCAAATGTATTTAAGTGCCATTTCGGGATGTTCTAGTTAGTTCACTTTTGAGTGACTGGAGGGGAGGCTGTATCTGAGCCTGGTAGACCCCACCTGTTAAGACAGGTTTTGCCTGATGAGAGGCTTTTTCTTTTGAATGCTGACATTTATAAGTCAGAACTTTGTATATATCACTGTCATCTTTAAAACACCAGCACTGTGCAAATAAATCCAACACTAATTTGCACCTCTACCTGCCTGTCTGCTGAATCTTTGTCCTTAGGACTGCTAGAAGGCACCTATATTAAGCTGATGCAGCACACAGATATAGGCTACAAAAGCACTCAATGATATCGGAGTCTCTGCATTTGAACTTCATGATTATTGTGGTATAGCGCGATAATTCCAATGCAAGAATCCCCCCAAAACTTCAACTGCCCTCTTAGTCACTTTATCCTCTATGAATGTACAGTATATTATATTTAATGCATGATCAACATTTCCATAACAAAACATTCTAAATTAATGGGGAATATGTTTGGATTAGCTGTAACGTCACTGATGAATATACATGTTAAGGGGCATTGATAAACAATTGACACAATGAAACAAATCAGTCAGGCTTTGCTAACAGCTATCGCTAACGTGCAGATGCTTTGGAAAACACTAATGAAATGAATGACTTGTGTTTTATTGCACACCTTCCTCATGGTGTATGTAAAAGTAAGTGTTTAAAAAAGTGAACATTTCGTAAAAGCAACAAAGCACTCTGCTTCCTACTCCCGTACCCTGGTAGCTACTTCCTCCACTGAGTTCCGTTTGTGGTCACCACTAAAGTGTCAATGCCTGCTGGGGCAGAGATGCTTGATTGTGCTAGGAACCCAAAGTTTCCCCCTGAGCTCTCCAATCCTTCTGCCCTCTCCTCCTCCATCTCCTCCATCTCCTCCCTCCTCGTATATGCCGTGACACGTGTTGTGGGTAGAGGCGATTGAAGAGAGGCGTTGCGTCTCCCTCCAGCTGAGTTCCCAGCTCTGAATTGACAGTCATAATAATAATAATAATAATCTGGATTGGGTCATCTGTTATGGTGGACTCAGAGGTGCAGGGCGTGAACTTGGATAAGTGGCGGCTCCCGAGGTAGGCTTTAAAGATCCTTGTTTTTACATAAAAAAGTATGCATCAAAATCTGTCAATTTATGCTAGAGATATCAGTTTTTGCATGGGCTGCATCTCAATCCACCACATCTGCCTCTGTCGGCCTTCCTCATTTGTGGTGGAAGGTGTGGCCAAGCTACAGCTGCGTTTGTCAGACCATGAGACATCCCTAAAACCGGTCTTCTCAAGAAAACGTCTGCCCACGTCTGAACTGTTTTGGCTACAAAATAATATGACCACTCTGTGGAAAGACGAGATTCTCACGAACGCGATGGTATTCTCTTTTTTCCCCACAACTGTCACGGGACTCATCTGAAGGTAACCTGGTACCGGTTAAAAAAGGAGTTTCTTGCCAACAAAAATAAGTCGTTAAATGTGTCCAAAAAATATAAATATTTCCTGAGCTTTTTTATATCTCCTAGATATAGGACAGACACTTGAAAATCTTATTCCTTATGATATTTTTTTGGACTGTCTGTTTTGCCATTTATGAATGTGTTTCTATGGGCTATAGTAGTAAAAGCCAAATTCAATATTTAATCAAATAATTTTTATTGCATCAGAGGTACTAAAATTCTAAATCAAATAGCTAAATGATCCATGGTATGACCATCTTACAATAACTCCATATGTTAGCTTAGTAGACCCCCCCCCCCCCCCCCCAAAAGGCTTAGACTTTAAGAGGTTAACTTTAGTCCACCGCTCACATTTGTCATTGAGAGCCTGAGTGTCGATCTGACATCCTTTGTATATTTTAGCAATTGTCTCCAGTGAGTCACACGTTAGCAACATTAACATCCTTTTTGAGAACTATACACTAGACTGTAACCTCAGATTCCAATAACAAAAGGAGTTATTATGCTAATTTGTTCAGAGCAAGGTGCAGCAAAAAAATTGCTGTGTTTTGATAATACCCATCTGTCTTTCTATCCCCGTCAAGGCAGAGAGACTGACAGTACACAGTGTCATTTTCAGTTGATTAAATACCTTGGTGAGGATGCAATGTTTGGACTCCTCATGCTTAGTCATTCAGATAGGAGACCGCTAATGCTAATCGAAGGTGGCAAACTGACTTTTCATTATGATGGCTAACTCAAAAGGGTCAACACATTCTGCTCTGCTGCATTCACTCAGTATCTATTAGTGACTTGGCTAACAACGTGCCTTTCTTTGCCAATGTGGACACTGTCAGGGAGAATGAGAGAAGTTGTAGGTTACCAATGCAAAAGAAAACAAGACTTTCTTATTGGACAAATTCATGTAGGTCCCTCCCCGTTTCGGGCTGTTTGGTTTCTTGTGAATAAACCCCTGAACACCCTTCAGAAAGAAAGGGAACTGTTTTTGGTCAGATTTGCGTAAATATACACTGAACAAAAATATAAACGCAACATTGTTGTCCCATGTTTCATGACCTGAAATAAAAAAAAATCACAGAAATTTTCCATATGCAGAAATGTAAAAATATTAAAATGTTGTGCACAAATTTGTTTACATTCCTGTTAGTAGGTTACCAATTTGTAAGTCGCTCTGGATAAGAGCGTCTGCTAAATGACTTAAATGTAAATGTTAGTGAGCATTTAAAGTTTGCCAAGATAATCCATCCACCTGACAGGTGTGGCATACCAAGAAGCTGACAAAAGTGCACCTTGTGCTGGGGACAATAAAAGGCCACTTTAAAATGTGCAGTTTTACCACAAAACACAATGCCACAGATGTCTCAAGTTTTGAGGGAGCGTGCAATTGCCATGCTGACTGCAGGAATGTCCACCAAAGTTGTTGCCAGAAAATTGAATGTTCATTTGTCTACCATAAACTGCCTCCAATGCCGTTTTAGAAAATTTGGCTGTACGTCCACCAGCCTCACAACTGCAGACCAGGTGTAACCACCATAAGCCAGGACTTCTTCCCCTGAAGGATCATCTGAGGGGGGGTGTCAGGGGGTGTTGAGGAGTGTTTCTGTCTGTAATAAAGCCCTTTTGTGGGGACAAACTCATTCTAATTGGCTGGGCCTGGCTCCCCAATGGGTGTGCCTGACTGCCAAGTGGGTGGACCTATGCCCTGCACCCCTGCCCAGTCATGTGAAATCCATAGATTAGGGCCTAATGCATTTATTTCAATTGACTGATTTCCTTATATGAACTGTAACTCAGTTAAATTCATGTTGCGTTTATATTTTTGTTCAGTATAGTATGTCAGTGCTTTCCAATTCTCTCCATAAGTACCCCAAACCATTCCATCTATTTGATCTATTCCAGCACAAGCACACCTGATTCAACCATTCAAGGGCTTGATGATTAATAGACCCAGTCGAATCAGGTGTGCTGGTGTTGGAATAGATCAAACAAACTGGGAGCACTTAAGGGAGGTTTGAGAAACACTTTTATTCTGTATGTCAATAAATGTCCCACATAACTTGTTTAGTGGCAGTCCAAGATGCAGTATGAACCAGTGGTGACAATCTGCTCAATTGAATTAAGGTTTTGATCATGGTCATGTAGTGATTGTATGTGGACATGTTTTTTTTAATGGTTGGATGAGGAAAGGCTACGCCCATACTCAGGCCCTGTGTGTAGTTAACTGACCCTCTGTGCCCATTCATCGCCATTTTACCTGTTGCTGTCTTAGCTGTTTAGCTGTTGTCTTACCCGTTGTTATCTTAGCTAGCTCTCCCAATCAACACCTGTGATTTGCTTCATTCCTCGCTTTGTCTCTCTCTAATGTCAATATGCCTTGTATACTGTTAGTTATCATTGTTTTAGTTCACTGCGGAGCCCCTACTCCCACTCAACATGCCTCGAATGCCTCTTTTGTCCCACCTCCCACACATGCGGTGACCTCACCCAGCATGGCTGGTGCGTCCAGAGATGCAACCTCTCTTATCGTCACTCAATGCCTAGGTTTAACTCCACTGTACCTGCACCCTACCATACTCTTGTCTGTACATTATGCCCTGAATCTAAACTACCACGCCCAGAAATCTGCTCCTTTTATTATCTGTCAGCAACGCACTAGACGACCAGTTTTGATAGCCTTTAGCCGTACCCTCATCCTACTCCTCCTCTGTTCCTCAGGTGATGTAGAGGTTATCCCAGGCCCTGTGTGTCGCCAGTCGCTCTCATTTGTTGACTTCTGTAACCGTAAAAGCCTTGGTTTCATGCATGTTAAGTTTGTTTTACTTACTGCTTTAGCACACTCCGCCAACCCCGATGTCTTAGGAAGGCCACCAAAAATTGTGAGATTTCCATACCCAACTACAACATTTTCTGTCAAGATAGAACTGCCAAAGGGGGAGGAGTTGCAATCTAACTTTTTGGGGAAAAAATAAAAATTATTTGAGCATCACAAATTGTACAATGTACGATTTCTCTTAAATGACGACAGATAAATGGCTGGTTCTGTTTTTCCTGACACCGTAGGTTCATGTACTTTGACGTGAAGCGGTCAAATTAGCGCCCTATTCTTGTTTTTGACCTTTAATCACAGAAAAATGGCCTTAACTCAAAAAGTGTTGAGTCCTCGATGCCATCTTGTTTCTGGGCTAACAGCCCATTAGTCCAAACCTATGCTCACCAAGTTTCCGTTTAGGAGAAATGGCCATGTCGTGATTGGTGATGTTTTGTACATTTGCAATAAGATTCCATTCGCTTTTTCCGGGCATTGGAATTTACTGGGGCAGCGGAAAAATGACCAAAATTTGAACATTTTATAAAATGGAAACCGAATGTCCGAGAGACTTCGTTCGATGACTTCCCGGAAGATCTGGCCCCTGAAACATTCGCGGACATCTAGTAAGGGACCATACATTTGCAATATGGAGATTCTCATAAATCATACAGCAAATGCCGAAAAGTGCCCTTCATGTATGTTAGGAAAGCAAAGGCTAGCTTTTTCAAACAGAAATTTGCATCCTGTAGCTCTAACTCCAGAAGGTTTTGGGTCCATGGAGAAAAAGAGCACCTCCTCCCATTTGCCCACTGCACTGAGGCTAGGAAACACTGTCACCACCGATAAATCCACAATAATCGAGAATTTCAATAAGCATTTCTCTACGGCTGGCCATGCTTTCCTCCTGGCTACCCCAACCCCGTCCAACAGCTCCACACCCCCCACAACAACTTTCCCAAACCTCCCCAGCTTCTCCTTCACCCAAATCCAGATAGCAGATGTTCTAAAAGAGCTGCAAAACCTGGACCCGTACAAATCAGCTGAGCTAGACAATCTGGACCCTCTCTTTCTAAAATTAGCCGCCACCACTGTTGCAACCCCTATCACTAGCCTGTGAAACCTCTCTTTCATATCGTCCGAGATCCCTAAATATTGTAAAGCTGCCGCGGTCATGTCAGTGTGTCAAATCGGATGGCCTGTTGACCTCTCTATGGGGGTACCACAGGGTTCAATTCTCGGGCCGACTCTTTTTTCTGTATATTTCATCGATGTCGCTCTTGCTTCTGGTGATTCCCTGATCCACCTCTACGCAGACGACACCATTCTGTATACATCTGCTCCTTCTTTTGACACTGTGTTAACAAACATCCAAATGAGCTTTAATGCCATACAACACTCCTTCCGTGGCCTCCAACTGCTCTTAAACGCTAGTAAAACTAAATGCATGCTTTTCAATCGATTGCTGCCCGCACCCACCCGCCCAACTAGCATCACTACTCTGGACGGTTTTGACATAGAATATGTGGACAACTACAAATACCTAGGTGTCTGGCTAGACTGTAAACTCTCCTTCCAGACTCATATTAAATATCTCCAATCCAAAATTAAATCTAGAATCGCCTTCCTATTTCGCAACAAAGCCTCCTTCACTCACGCTGCCAAACATACCCTCGTAAAACTGACTATCCTACCGATCCTCGACTTTGGCGATGTCATTTACAAAATAGCCTCCAACACTCTACTCAGCAAACTGGATGCAGTCTATCACAATGCCATCCGTTTTGTCACCAAAGCCCCATATACCACCCACCACTGCGACCTGTATGCTCTTGTCGGCTGGCCCTCGCTACATATTCGTCGCCAGACCCACTGGCTTCAGGTTATCTATAAGTCTTTGCTAGGTAAAGCTCCGCCTTTTCTCAGCTCACTGGTCACCTTAGCAACACCCACCCGTAGCACGCGATCCAGCAGGTATATTTCACTGATCATCCCCAAAGCCAACACCTCATTTGGCTGCCTTTCCTTCCAGTTCTCTGCTGCCAATGACTGGAACGAATTTCAAAAATCGCTGAAATTGTAGATTTATATCTCCCTCACTAACTTTAAGCATCAGCTATCTGAGCAGCTTACCGATTGTTGCAGCTGTAAATAGCCCACCCAACTACCTACCTCATCCGCATATTGTTTTTATTTACTTTTTTACTCTTTTGCACACCACAATTTCTACTTGCACATCATCATCTATCACTTCAGTGTTAATTTGCTAAATTGTAATTACTTTGCTACTATGGCCTATTTATTGCCTTACCTCCTCACGCCATTTGCACACACTGTATATAGACTTTTTGTATTGTGTTATTAACTGTACGTTTGTTTATTCCATGTGTAACTCTGTGTTGTCGTTTGTGTCGCACTGCTTTGCTTTATCTTGGCCAGGTCGCAGTTGTAAATGAGAACTTGTTCTCAACTGGCCTACCTGGTTAAATAAAGGTGCAATTAAAAAAATTACAAATATCATAACCCCCCCCACCATTGCCTTCCTTCAGAGCCCCTTCTCCAGTGTTTTCACCAGAGAGAGAAATCTGAAGGAATTTGTGATTGCCTTATCATCTTCGCCTTTCAGTGTGAACGCCTTATAAGGAATTAATTGCCTCAATCATTCACTCGTCTCGCCCAGCTTTATTGAGAAAATTGATAAACTGACCACTTCCAAAGAAATTAATCTCGTCCTGAAAAATCATTTTCTACAACCCCTTTTCCTGGCTCTACCTATAGAAAAGGGGCCCTAGAGGGTAATCATTTTTTTTGTTGTTTGAAGTTCTGACAAGAGCACACTCACGCGGCAGCCCCTACCTCTCCGCATAGCGTTAACCCTTCTCCAACACATCAACTGCTACATGGATTTAGATCTTTGATGTGTTTAAAGGTCCAATGCAGCAGTTCAAATCATTCCTGAGTAACAATTAAGTACCTTACTGTGAATGTTTTCAATTAAAACGGTCAAAAAGAAACAAAAATAGCTTCTTAGCAAAGACCAATTTCTCTCAGACTGTCTGGGAGGGTGGAGGCTAAAACTAAAAACTAGCTGTTATGGAACTTGGAACTTTCTTTTTTTATTGGTCTATTAACTGTGTGAAGTAGGAAGTCTGAACTGAAGAAACGAGGCATTATAGCTTACCTGAAATATTTCTGAATCCCAAATCAACTCCTGCCCTCTACACCCGCACTAGTGTAGATCTGAGAAGATTGGATAGGTGTCCGTGATGTGGCGACAAATCCGCCTATCAGAGGGCAAGATGCAGCTAGCAACATATTGCTTCCGTTGATTGGTTGATTTGGGATTCAGGAACAGCTTAGCTACCACTACCTGCTACATTATGCCCATTTCATACACAGCACGGACAAAGTACTAGCACAAAAATGTCAGAGTAGGTGACCTTGATCAATCTCATCAGTATCGAGAACACTGATGGTTTCCCACTCTGGAAAACAAAGATGGAGAGTTTCACCAGCACCACACGCCAAGTCAATTTCCTTCAAGCAACTTCTGAGGAAGAGAGAAAAAATAGGAGGACCTATTAGGGGTTCGGGGCCATTTTTCACGGCCCTTGATGTCAATATAAGCCATCTGGTAGTAGGGTAGCACTAGTATTATAGGGTTGGATCAAATATAAATGACTCATGAGCCAGAGGGAGATCATATGTGGCGAACGAGTGTTTGGCTTTTTCACATACATCAAGAGTTTGGGGTTAAATGATCGATGAAGTTAAATGACTAGATATGAGTTTGAGGGATGTTCTGTGCAGGCTGTAGTATGATAGGAAATGAGTTAGGGTGTGTGTGTGTGTAAACACAGCATACTAGCTGCTGTATCTATAGAAGCTTTTTATTGTGGGGTTAAAGATAAAAACAGACTACGTGTCAGATCTCTATCACCAACACACACACACAAACTCAGTACATTCATACACATATAATCATACATCTGTTGTGTATTATTCGAAGGATCAACGAAAATGCTATCGGACTTGATCAAAGTCATTATTAAAGGGGCCCAGACACATAATATGCCAAATATGCTGTAATTAAAAGGGCAAGACATGCCATAACCCTGTTGCCTCCAGTTATATCTCCATTTTCTTTGGAGGTTGCGTTGCAATTTCTATGTCTTTTTCTCCTGTTGCTAGTATCCTGAAACAACCTCTAAACAACACCCCCCCCCCAAAAAAACAGCCACTAATACATTAATGGTGAAATTTGTTTCCAGCCGCCCACATGCCATTTCCTGTCATGGCAACAACAACAAAAAGATGCCGTTTTCTGGCATCTAATTGCACACCTCGTTGAGAAATCGCTACGCTCCTCATTTCTTTGTGAGAATTCCGTTTCTCAGAGTTCTGCAAGAGTGCTCCACCCTTTTCTATTTGGTTCTCTCTCTCTAGCAGTTCTCACTCTTTTCTGCTCACACTCCCTGTGTATCTCTCCATTCCTCCCTGTCTGTATCCCCTGTATCCCTATCTCTCTCCCCCTCTCTCAGTATCTCCCTCTCTCTTCACTCTTCCTCTCCCTCTTTAAGTTCTCTCTTTTATGTTTCCTTGAGGCTGGCTTACAGTCCGGCTATGAACATGTCTGTAGACAATTGTCGCCGCAACATCATGAACATTCTATTGTCGTCCGACATCAAACTTGTCATTGTTGTTATGAAAAGGTATAAACACGAAACAACAGCCTCTGCATGACATCAGCAGCCCGGTGTTCCAAATAGCATACTTTCTCTATTTTAACACCAATAAACCCATCAAATCAAAATCAAATTGAATTTATTTATATAGCCCTTCGTACATCAGCTGATATCTCAAAGTGCTGTACAGAAACCCAGCCTAAAACCCCAAACAGCAAGCAATGCGGGTGAAGCACGGTGGCTAGGAAAAACCTAGAAAGGCCAAAACCTAGGAAGAAACCTAGAGAGGAACCAGGCTATGAGGGGTGGCCAGTCCTCTTCTGGCTGTGCCAGGTGGAGATTATAACAGAACATGGCCAAGATGTTCAAATGTTCATAAATGACCAGCATGGTCAAATAACAATAATCACAATAGTTGTCGAGGGTGCAACAAGTCAGCACCTCGGGATTAAATGTCAGTTGGCTTTTCATAGCCGATCATTGAGAGTATCTCTACCGCTCCAGCTGTCTCTAGAGAATTGAAAACAGCAGGTCTGGGACAAGTAGTACGTCCAGTGAACAGGTCAGGGTTCCATAGCCGCAGGCAGAACAGGTGGACTGGGGACAGCAAGGAGTCATCATGCCAGGTAGTCCTGAGGCATGGTCCTAGGGCTCAGGTCCTTCGAGAGAGAGAAAGAAAGAGAGAGCATACTTAAATTCACACAGGACACCAGATAAGACAGGAGAAGTACTCCAGATATAACAGACTGACCCTAGCCCCCCAACACAAACTACTGCAGCATAAATACTGGAGGCTGAGACAGGAGGGGTCAGGAGACACTGTGGCCCTATCCGATGATACCCTCGGACAGGGCCAAACAGGCAGGATATAACCCCACCCACTTTGCCAAAGCACAGCCCCCACACCACTAGAGGGATATCTTCAACCACCACTTACCATCCTGAGACAAGGCCGAGTATAGCCCACAAAGATCTCCGCCAAGGCACAACCCAAGGGGGGGGCGTCAACCCAGACAGGAAGATCACGTCAGTGACTCAACCCACTCAAGCACTTTTCTGTTTAAACCCATCTGTTAAAAAAAAAAAATCTGTTTAAAAATGAATTCAGTAAATGTCAGGCAACTAAAAGCAATTATCTTATCTTTAGCTACATTTTATTAATTATTACAGGAAAATAAACCCACAATAACGTTATTTACAAGGTAATGGAGAGTTTACAGAAAAGTGCTTACTGCCCACCACTTTCTAAATGTAATCCGTTAGTTACAAGTTACCTGTCCAAAATTGTAATCAGTAACGTAACTTTTGGATTACCCAAACTCAGTTACTTTTAGATTACTTTCCCCTTAAGAGGAATTAAAAGAAGAGAAAAATGTATGTTACCAATTGAACAACATCGATTGCAGGATAAATCAATGTAACAATGTACATAGCTGGCCTTATATGGATGTTACATTTTACTTTATGGGTTGGTTATGTAGGCTTCTTCTAACCCATTGCTTTATATTACATATAAGATTAACTTTGATTTTTAATGTAAAGATATATCAGAATTCCAGGCATTCCAATAAATATTATACCCCTTGATCTTCAACAATAGGACTTGGAAATATGGTTGTTGTTTTACCTGAGCATGACCAAAAAACATGACCAAAAAAGCATGACCCAAAACTAAGGACTTATTAGCCAGCCCTTCTCTGTTGTTTATGATTTTGTTGTCATGGAGGACTGATTACATTTTGATTTGAGTTTAAAAATAAATGCTGCGCTCATGGAATGGTATGCTTTGAGCACTACAGAAAAGTGCTATTTTCATGTGAAAAATGAATGCCATATGCTGCATTTGCTATAGGCCTATTGTTTATCTTTTTGTTGGTGACACTTTAATATCTTGATAATATGCAGCTGTTTAAAGGGAGAATCCACAGATGAAACAATAACAAAACGACACCCTGCCTCTGTTTTGGTAAAAAGCTGAGGAATGGGCCTGGAGAAATTTAACCACTTTTAGATTAATAGACATGAAAATTATTGTTTTAACCACGTATGAGGCTATACAGTGTTTGTTTGCTATTACAATGTTTACATACATTGGAGTAAAACAAGCTTATATTTTGGGTCTCAAGGAGTGTGGAAATTGAACTAAGCTCATGAGGCGTTTCTAAGTTATATTCTTCAAGAATCAATTGATAAATATAGATCCTTGTCATTTATAAGTTCAAAAATGTATGTAGCAACTATAGATGGCCCCTTTTAAGTCTATCAAAAGTGTGCAAGATTGAACATGTGTCCATTAGGCCAATAGATGTACTTTATCAGCATGAATTACATTGTGTGACCCCTGCTTAGGCTGCCCTTCATTATGGACACCTGTCACCATCATTACGCGCATCAGCGCTTCATTGGACTCACCTGGACTCCTTCACTTTGTTGTTTGCCCCCACTATATCTGTCTGTTCCTCAGTTTGCTTCCCTTGTCAGCATTAATGTCATTTTGTTTCCCCTGTCCAGATGCTGTGTATTCTGTTTCATGTCCTCTCATTTCCCAGTTTCTGTCCTTACAGATTGAGCAATAAAATCCCCACCTTTATTCCATAGGCTGGGATCCGGACTATGCAGCTGTTGCAAGAGCACATTTTTCACTGGCTGCCCACTGGTTTCAAAAACAATGATTGATAAGCAGCTTAAACTTCTTGAATTCAACCATTATTAGGTTCAAATTTAGGTTTGTGAACAGCCAATCACAACAACCACAATCCGTAAGGCGCAAATAGCTAAATGAGAGAGCAGCAGTCTGATTCACATTAACGCGCTATGCAGATATCAATAATAAGTGATATCCGTATTGCCGTAGACTACACCACTGCTGTCGTCCTTACCTCCAAGCATTTATTCAAGTTGGATAATCTTTGGATCGCAACAGCAGTCACACCATTGGAAGACCTAGCTTGGACTGTAGCCTACAAAAGCCTATTCCTGCTATTTTCCAACGATCCATCAAACACATTTGGTGTGTCATCATAGTGGTCTCTGATTTATGGTCAGACTCGCTCAGTTGGAACAAACTTAAACTTGTGCCTTTTTTCAATGCGGATTTTAATTTCGAGAACACAGAAGTGTCAAAGATTTTTATTCTCACAAACATCCTTTCTGAATTTAAAACTAATCATCTAGTCTTCGAAAGTATCTGTAATCTGATTGCAATATTTCTTCTGGTAACGTAATGGATTAGAGTTAACGTTTTTAATGTTACATGCCACAGTGTGACGGAATTAAAGTAGGTCATTCTGTCTGAGAATATAAGAACTGAATCATCTTGTCACAGGAGGATTTGGTCTGACTGCTGTAGCAGTCGGGTAATAACCACAATGGACGTTCCGACATTCGCAGAGACTTTTTCATGTCTGTGCGACAAGGAAATTGACAGTTGCAGCGACGGTCTACAGACATTCCACTGGAATATAAATTGTCTACAGACATTTCGTTAAACCAAGTATAAACTGTCCTTAAATCTCTGTGTATCCCTCCCTACCTCTCCCCCCCCTCTCTCTCTTTCAATTCTCTCTCTTTTTTGCTATCTCCCTGCCCTCCCCGTCTTCCTGTCTCCTGGTAACAGAGGTACACGAGCCTTATAAAGTCGGTCTGTGCTGAGGAATACATATTGCAGGTTTAGTTTGCTCTGCATCGCTCTGGAGTTTTCATTACACCCAAATGAAACACAACAACAATGTCAACAACAACCGCACAGGCACCAGCTTATTACAAATGTGGTTACAAACTGACGCCCGCATGCAGAAATGGAAAATGGATGGCGGGGGAGTATGTAATATTTACAAGGGCCGAAGGGGTGATGGTGATAAGAAATTGCCCTGATTCCTGAGGTTTCCGTCTTGTTCTGCCTCAAATTGCAACTGGCTTAAGCAGATGTGGCCCCAGTCTTGCTTTTCACATCTCTCTCTCTGTCTCTCACCAAACGGAAGAAAACAGACTGAAACACTACCTGGACTTGTCCAGTAACAAATACTAATGTATGTTTTCTGTTGCAAAACGTTTTACCACAATGAACACAACCCAGCTTATGAAAAATTCAGCCAGGGAACATATGACTACTACGGTGTCCACAGCCTCAGTCTCAGCACGACTTCTATAGCTACATCACATCTTGTGTTGTGAGCGTTTCTAACTGTACAGCTGCTGGATGGGTTGAATACTAATATGAACCGCTTGTTTATGGTCTCACCTGGAAAGTGGATAGACTACTGTTCTGACAACAACAACCTTTTTCCCCAAAACTTTCCCTGAAGGGTATTTTCCATTGCAGAGCAGCCTGCTTGGAAGTACTAGGAACATACATTTTGACCACGGCCACCACAGTTCAGCAGGTCACTTCCCCATCGGATTCCATCATGACCATCATCATTGTGGGCAGCTCGATGGAAAGAGATTTTGGCCTGCCTACGGTCTGTGGACTGACCAAGGTCCACTGTCACCAAGGAGCCGTGTCCATGACATTAACTCTCGCTTGCCCACGGTTCTGGCCAACTACTCCAATGTTGACACCATTGTCACTCACATAAGTTTTAAACAATAAAAACTCCTGTAGAAATGGCACTATGGTTATTGTGAGTAACCTAATGTATGTTACTTTAACTCTGCCTTCTAGTGAGTTTATACAAACTGTCATCTCCTACCATTCTGATAGATTGGAGACTATCAGAAAACGTGGTTGTAACGTTAATAATTTGGTTGTTATTCCAATGGTTACCTCGAGGCAGATTCCCCAGGGGCAGAGTGTCCCACACTCATTGAATATGGCACTTTTAAATGTTAGAGCAATCGCTAGAAAAACCTTTCTCGTGAATTACCTCATTACTGAGTGCAAAGTTGATTGCATGTTTCTCACTGAAACATGGCTGTCTTCAGACTAGTGCAGCTCTTATTGAAGCCTCCCCCCGGACTACAGATTTTCATACTCTATCAGAAAAGGGAAAAAGGGTGGGGGGACAGCGTCTATTTTTACTAATGCTCTCAGCTGTAAGGACATTTCATTTGGCGACTTTGGGTCTTTATAGCATCATGCTATAATGTTTAAATGTCAGCCACCAGTGCTGGCCATTACCCGGTATAGGCCACCAAAGCACTGGCCCACTTTCTTTATTGATTTCTATGAACTATTGTCTATTGTCCTTGAGAACTATGATAAAATCATTGTGTTGGGTGATTTTAATATTCATGTTGACAAAGAGACTGACTCCAAGGCGATTGAATTGATTTATCTTTTGAGCTCTATTGTAACGGTCTTCTTCATCTTCCTCGGACGAGGAGGAGCATGGATTGAACCAAAATGCAGCGTTGTAGTTCGACATATTATTTATTTACAACAAACAGACGAAGACGAAAAACTCTTGAATAAAATACAAAACAACAAACGAAGTAGACAGACCTGGACTACGAACTACATGTAACGAAGAACGAACGAACAAGAACTGACTACAAACAAACGAACGAACGATACAGTCCCGTATGGTGCAACAAACACAGACACAGGAAACAACCACCCACAACACCCAATGTGAAAACACCTACCTTAATATGATTCTCAATCAGAGGAGATGAAAACCACCTGCCTCTAATTGAGAACCATATCAGGTACCCATAAACCAACATAGAAACACAAAACATAGACTGCCCACCCAAACTCACGTCCTGACCAACTAACACATACAAACACTAACAGAAAACAGGTCAGGAACGTGACATAACCCCCCCCTTAAGGTGCGAACTCCGGGCGCACCAGCACAAAGTCTAGGGGAGGGTCTGGGTGGGCATCTGACCATGGTGGTGGCTCAGGCTCTGGGCGAGGTCCCCACCCCACCATAGTCAATCCCAGCTTTATTATCCCCCTCCCAATGACCACCCTCCAAGTACCCCCACCTAAAATAATAGGCCTCAGCAGGACAAGGGGCAGCACCGGGACAAGGGGCAGCACCGGGACAAGGGGCAGCACCGGGACAAGGGGCAGCACCGGGACAAGGAGCAGCACCGGGACAAGGAGCAGCACCGGGATGAGGGGTAGATCCTGGCTGGCTGGCTCTGGCGGATCCTGGCTGGCTGGCTCTGGCGGATCCTGGCTGGCTGACGGCTCTGGCGGATCCTGGCTGGCTGACGGCTCTGGCGGATCCTGGCTGGCTGACGGCTCTGGCTGGTCATGGCTGGCTGACGGCTCTGGCTGGTCATGGCTGGCTGACGGCTCTGGCTGGTCATGGCTGGCTGACGGCTCTGGCTGGTCATGGCTGGCTGACGGCTCTGGCTGGTCATGGCTGGCTGACGGCTCTGGACGCTCATGGCTCGCTGACGGCTCTGGCAGATCCTGTCTGGTTGGCGGCTCTGGCAGATCCTGTCTGGTTGGCGGCTCTGGCAGATCCTGTCTGGTTGGCGGCTCTGGCAGATCCTGTCTGGTTGGCGGCTCTGGCAGATCCTGTCTGGTTGGCGGCTCTGGCAGATCCTGACTGACGAATGGCTCTAGCGGCTCCTGACTGACGAACGGCTCTGACGGCTCGGGACAGACGGGCGGCTCTAATGGCTCGGGACACACGGATGGCTCAGACGGCACTGGGCAGACGGATGGCTCAGACGGCGCTGGGGAGACGGATGGCTCAGATGGCGCTGGGCAGACGGATGGCTCAGATGGCACTGGGCAGACGGATGGCTCAGATGGCACTGGGCAGACGGATGGCTCTGGCCGGATGAGGCGCACTGTAGGTCTGGTGCGTGGTGCCGGAACTGGAGGCACCGGGCTAAGGCCACGCACCTTCAGGCTAGTGCGGGGAGCAGGGACAGGGCACACTGAATTCTCAAAGCGTACCTTGGGCCTGGTGCGTGGTACCGGAACTGGTGGTACCGGGCTGAGGGCACGCACATCAGGACGAGTACGGGGAGAAGGAACAGTGTGTACAGGGCTCTGGAGACGCACAGGTGGCTTAGTGCGTGGTGCCGGAACTGGAGGCACTGGGCTGGAGACACGCACCATAGGGAGAGTGCGTGGAGGAGGAACAGGGCTCTGGAAACGCACTGGAAGCCTGGTGCGTGGTGTAGGCACTGGTGGTACTGGGCTGGGGCGGGGAGGTAGCGCCGGAAATACCGGACCGTGCAGGCGTACTGGCTCCCTTGAGCACTGAGCCTGCCCAACCTTACCTGGTTGTATGCTCCCCGTCGCCCGACCAGTGCGGGGAGGTGGAATAACCCGCACCGGGCTATGTAGGCGAACCGGGGACACCATGCGTAAGGCTGGTGCCATGTATGCCGGCCTGAGGAGACGCACTGGAGACCAGCCGCGTTGAGCCGGCTTCATGACACCTGGCTCAATGCCCAATCTAGCCCTACCAGTGCGGGGAGGTGGAATAACCTGCACCGGGCTATGAACACGTACAGGAGACACCGTGCGCTCTACTGCGTAACACGGTGTCTGCCCGTACTCCCGCTCTCCACGGTTAGCCTGGGAAGTGGGCGCAGGTCTCCTACCTGCCCTCGGCCCACTACCTCTTAGCCTCCCCAAGAAATTTTGGGGGTTTCTTCTCGGGTTTCCAGCCACGTCTCCTTGCTGCCTCCTCATACCACCGCTCTTGGGCTCTCGCTGCCTCCATCTCCTCACGAGCGCGGCGATATTCCCCAATATGTGCCCAGTGTCCTTTTCCCTCCAATACTTCTTCCCATGTCCAAGACTCCTGTTTAGTAGGCCACTGCTCGAACTTACGCTGCTTGGTCCGGGTTTGGTGGGTGGTTCTGTAACGGTCTTCTTCATCTTCCTCCTCCTCGGACGAGGAGGAGCATGGATTGAACCAAAATGCAGCGTTGTAGTTCGACATATTATTTATTTACAACAAACAGACGAAGACGAAAAACTCTTGAATAAAATACAAAACAACAAACGAAGTAGACAGACCTGGACTACGAACTACATGTAACGAAGAACGAACGAACAAGAACTGACTACAAACAAACGAACGAACGATACAGTCCCGTATGGTGCAACAAACACAGACACAGGAAACAACCACCCACAACACCCAATGTGAAAACACCTACCTTAATATGATTCTCAATCAGAGGAGATGAAAACCACCTGCCTCTAATTGAGAACCATATCAGGTACCCATAAACCAACATAGAAACACAAAACATAGACTGCCCACCCAAACTCACGTCCTGACCAACTAACACATACAAAAACTAACAGAAAACAGGTCAGGAACGTGACATCTATGGACTTTATCCAACATGTTATTTGGCCCACCCATAACCGCGGCCATACTCTGGACCTGGTTATTACCAAGGGGCTTTCTATTGGCATATTCTCCATTGTTGATGTTGTTTTATCTGATCACCACTGTGTATGATTTACTACCTTGTTGCCCATAGCACAGGAAAGTACTGAACACATCATTAAGAAACGCTATCTTACCTCTGAAGTTGCTACACATTTTATTGAGTGTATGAACAATACTCCATTACCTATTCTGTCTTCCTCTTGTGAAGATGTAGTTGATAACTTTAATGACAAATTAAGGGCAACTGTTGATGCCATAGCTCCAGTAAAGTTGAAAAAGACCACATCTAAACAGAGAGCCCCCTGAGGAAATAAATAAATTAAAGAGAAATTGCAGAAAAGCAGAGCAGAAGTAGAGAAAGTCAAAGTTGCAATTCCATTATGGAATATACAGTGCATTCGACAAGTATTCAGAGCCTTTCCGTTTTCCCACATTTGTTATGTTAGTCTTATTGTTAAATGGATTAAATTAAATAAGAAATCCTCATTAATCTACACACAATACCCCAAATTGACAAAGTGAAAACAGAGAATTGTTTTGCACATTTATAAAAAATTAAAAATTGAATTTCCTTATTTACATAAGAATTCAGACCCTTTGCTATGAGACTCCAAATTAAGCTCAGGTTTGTCATTGATCATCCTTGAGGTATCTACAACTTGATTGGAGTCCACCTGTGGTAAATTCAATTGATTGGAAATTATTTGGAAAGGCACACACCTGTCTATATAAGGTCCCTGTCACGTCCTGACCATAGAGAGCCTTTATTTTCTATGGTGGAGTAGGTCAGGGCGTGACTGGGGGTTAGTCTAGTTTATTATTTCTTTGTGGGGTTCTAGTTTTGTTTTTCTATGTTGGTGATTCCCAATTAGAGGCAGTTGGTAATCGTTGTCTCTAATTGCGGATCATATTTAGGTAGCCTTTTTTCCACCTGTGGTTTGTGGGATATTGTTTTGAGTTAGTGCACGTAGCACCTCTGTCGTCACGGTTCGTTGTTAGCTTATTGTTTATTTGTTTTTGTCTTTGCTAAGTTTCATTTTTTCATGAAATTATGTGGAACTCAACATCCGCTGAGCCTTGGTCCGATATTTATTCCAGCGAACGTGACAGAATATCCCACCAAACCAGGACCAAGCAGCGTGCCCAAAGAGGGAAGGATTTCTGGACATGGGAAGAAGTGATGGGGAGATGCGAAACCCTTCCTTGGCGACAGACGGAAGGAGATTATGGAGGACAGCGACGACGACAGGGTTCGCAGCTACAGAAAGCCCAAGGACAACCACAAGTTTTTTGGGAGGGGGGGCACATGGAGCTGGGAGCTGAGCAGAGGGAAGAGCCAGAGACTGTCAGGGAGGCAATGGCTAAGTTGGGAGAGAGTGAGGTGAGATGAGAGAGATGTTGTGCAAGTGTGTTCTGCTCAACATCCGACCAGAGGATCTGGTTAGCAGTCTGGTGCAACCTGTGCCGGTTCCACGCTTCTGGCCTCAAGTGCACCTATCCAGCCCGGTACGTCATGTGTCTCCTCCTCGCACTCTCCCTGAAGTGCGTGTCCCCAGTCCGGTACGTCCTGTGCCTGCTCCTCACACTCTTCCTCAAGTGCGCCATCCCAGTCCGGTACGTCCTGTGCCTGCTCCTCGCACTCTTCCTCAAGTGCGCCATCCCAGTCCGGTACGTCCTGTGCCTGCCCATCGCACTCTCCCTCAAGTGCGTGTTCCCAGTCACGACGACAGGGTTCGCGGCTACAGAAAGCCCAAGGACAACCACAAGTTTTTTGGGGGGGGGGGGGCACATGGAGCTGGCAGCTGAGCAGAGGGAAGAGCCAGAGACTGTCAGGGAGGCAATGGCGAAGTTGGGAGAGAGTGAGATGTTGTGCAAGTGTGTTCTGCTCAACATCCAACCAGAGGATCTGGTAGCAGTCTGGTGCAACCTGTGTTTCATTATTTCATTAAATTATGTGGAACTCAACATCCGCTGCGCCTTGGTCCGATATTTATTCCAGCGAACGTGACAGTCCCACAGTTGGCATTGCATGTCAGAGCAAAAACCAAGCCATGAGGTCGAAGGCATTGTCCCTAGAGCTCCGAGACAGGACTGTGTCGAGGCACAAATATGGGGAAGGGTACCAAAATATTTCTGAAGCATTAAAGGTCCCCAAGAACACAGTGATCTCCATCATTCACCAAGACTCTTCCTAGAGCTGTCCGCCCGGCCAAACTGAGCAATGTGGGGAGAGGGGCTTTGGTCAGGGAGGTGACCAAGAACCCGATGGTCACTCTGACAGAGCTCCAGAGTTCCTCTGTGGAGATGGGAGAACCTTCCAGAAGGACAAACATCTCTGCAGCACTCCATCAATCAGGCCTTTATGGTAAAGCGCCAGACGGAAGTCACTCCTCAGTCAAAGGCACATGACAGCCCGCTTGGAGTTTGCCAAAAGGCACCTAAAGGACTCTCAGACCATGAGAAATAAGATTCTCTAGTCTGATGAAACCAAGATTGAACTCTTTGGCCTGAATGCCATGCGTCATGTCTGGAGGAAACCTAGCGCCATCCGTGGAAGCATTGTGGTGGCAGCATCATGCTGTGGGGATGTTTTTCAGTGGCAGGTACTGGGAGACAAGTCAGGATCGAGGGAAAGATGAATGGAGCAAAGTACAGAGAGATTGTTGATGAAATCCTGCTCAGGACCTCAGACTGGGGTGAAGGTTCACCCATCCCGGATCCGGGATAATTGTCATCAGCAACGCTGAATAGCATAGCGTAGCATAGCGCCACAGGTAAATAATATTACTAGAAAATATTCATATTCATGAAATCACAAGTGCAATATTGCAAAACACAGCTTAGCCTTTTGTTAATCCACCTGTCGTCTCAGATTTTGAAATTATGCTTTACAGCGAAAGCAATACAAGCGTTTGTGTAAGTTTATCGATTGCTCGACAAAACAATAAGTACACTTAGCATCAGGTAACTTGGTCACGAAAATCAGAAAGCAATCAAATTAATCGTTTACCTTTGATGATCTTCGGATTTTCACTCACGAGACTCCCAGTTAGCCTCTAACGAGTCACAAACCCGGATCCGGGATCCCCCCATCAAAAAAGCTGACTAGCATAGCCTAGCCTAAAGCTACAGGGATATCATATAATAAAATGTTCATGAAATCACAAGTCCAAGACACCAAATGAAAGATACAGATCTTGTGAATCCAGCCATCATTTCCGATTTTTTTTATGTTTTACAGGGAAGACACAATATGTATTTCTATTAGCTAACCACCATAGCAAAAGACACAACTTTTTTTTCTCCACCATTTTTTTCCTGCATAGGTAGCCATCACTAATTCGACCAAATAAAGATATAAATAGTCACTAACCAAGAAAAAACTTCATCAGATGACAGTCTGATAACATATGCTATACAATAAATATGTTTTGTTAGAAAAATTTGCATATTTCAGGTATAAATCACAGTTCTACATTGCAGCTGCAATCTGAAATAGCGTCGATGCAGGCAGAATAATTACAGAGACCAACGTCAAATACCTAATTACTCATCATAAAACATTTCTGAAAAATACACAGCGTACAGCAAATGAAAGCCCAACATCTTGTGAATCCAGCCAATATGTCAGATTTTTTAAGTGTTTTACAGCGAAAACACAATATAGCATTATATTAGCTTACCACAATAGCCAGAAACACAACCGCATTTACCAGCAGCAAAGGTTAGCGATCGTAACAATCCAGCAAAAGATATATAATTTGACTAACCTTGATAAACTTCATCAGATGACAGTCCTGTAACATCATATTACACAATGCATATAGGTTTTGTTCGAAAATGTGCATATTTAGCAGCACAAATCGTGGTTATACAATGTGATCAGTAGCAACATTTCAGGCATTCTGGCCGGCGCCATCTTGGAGAGGCACCTAATCTAATCGATAAATAATCGTAAACTTGACTAAAAAATACAGGTTGGACCGCAAATGAAAGATGCATTAGTTATTAATGCAACCGCTGTGTTAGATTTTTAAAATTAACGTTACTAGACATACAGTGTGCGTTACAGCCAGACCAGTGCCGAAATTAATGGCGGACAAATCCTTTTACATTTTTCCACATAAATACAAATTAACATCATAAATAGCTCTTACTTTTGGACGAGCTTCCATCAGAATCTTGGGCAAGTTGTCCTTTGTCCAAAATAATCGTTGCTCGGTTGTAAAACGTCCTCTTCAACTTTGGAAATAGCAGCTAACATTAGCTATGTGGCGCACACATGCCCAAATCTTCAAAACGCAATACTAAGGAAAATCCGAAAATCGCAATATACTCGCATAAACTGATATAACTCGGTTTAAAATAACTTCGTTATGATGTTTCTAACACCTATATCGAATTAAATCACAGACGGATATATCTAAGGCCGATAACTTGAGCTTTTCCGAACGCCATGCTGAGGTCCTGCTTTGCGCAATGACGAACAATGAAAAGATTGCACCCCCCATGCCATGGGCTTTTATAAGGTCTGAGATCTGCCTAGAAACTCCATTCCAATTCTCATTGGTTACTGACATCCAGGGGAAGGCGCGTGCAGTTCATGTCGACCCATAGGATACATACAGAGTTTTAAACTGATCCTAGAACAGGGTCAACATTTTCAGATTTTGCAGTACCTGTCAGGAATTTCGCTGCCAAACGAGTTCTGTTTCACTCAGAGAAATAATTCAAACGGTTTTAGAAACTAGAGATTGTTTTCTATCCAATAGTAATAATAATATGCATATTGTACGAGCAAGAATTGAGTACGAGGCAGTTTAATTTGGGAACGATAAATGTCCAAGTTGAAACAGCACCCCCTATAGTGACAAGAAGTTATTAATTAAACAACAAATAAAGATATTTTTTACATCCAAATACCTCCGTTAGTTTGGTGCGTTATGCCCAGGAATCCACCGGAAAGAGTGGTCACGACAACGCAGACAAAAATTCCAAATTATATCCATAATGTCCACAGAAACATGTCAAACGTTTTTTATAATCCATCCTCAGGGTGTTTTTCAAATATCTATTCGATAATATATCAACCGGGACAGTTGGCTTTTCACTAGGACCGGGAGTAACAGTGGCTGCCTTTCTCTTTTGCGCACAACTCACTCTGAGAGCCCCCACCTATCCACTTACTCAATGTGGTCGTTCACGCTCATTCTTCAAAATAAAAGCCTGAAACTATGTCTAAAGGCTGTTGACACCTTAGGGAAGCCATAGAAAAAGGAGTCTGGTTGATATCCCTTTAAATGGGCAATAGGGATGCATAGGAACAGAGAGGTTTCAAAAACAGGGGCACTTCCTGATTGGATTTTCCTCAGGTTTTAGCCTGCAATATCAGTTCTGTTTAACTCACAGACAAAAATTTGACAGTTTTGGAAACTTCAGAGTGTTTTCTATCCTAATCTGACAATTATATGCATATTCTAGTTTCGGGAGCTGAGAAATAGGCAGTGTCAAATGGGTACGTTTTTTAGCCAAAAACGAAAATACTGCCCCCTAGCCTTAAGAAGTTTTAAGCACACAGCCAAGACAATGCAGGAGTGGCTTTGGGACAAGTCTCTGAATGTCCTTGAGTGGCCCAGCCAGAGCCCGGACTTGAACCCGATCTAACATCTCTGGAGAGACCTAAAAATAGCTGTGCAGCTACGCTCCCCATCAAACCTGACAGAGCTTGAGAGAACCTGCAGAGAAGAATGGGAGAAACTCTCCAAATACCGGTGTGCCAAGCTGTTAGCATCATACCCAAGAAGACTTGAGGCTTTAATCACTGCAAAAGGTGCTTCCACAAAGTACTGGATAAAGGGTCTGAGTAAATGTGATATGTTTTTTTTTTATATAAATGTGCAATTATGTCATTATGGGGTATTGTGTGTAGATTGATGAGGAAATAAAGCTGTAAAGTAACAAAATGTTTAAAAGGTGAAGTCTGAATACTTTCCGAATGTACTGCATAACATGGCAATTAGACTTCCCAGGATCATTTTTCTGACTTTATCACTAATAATCAGAATAATTTGAGGCCTGATTAGAAGTTTGATAATATGCGTCCTTCCACACGAAGGCACAATGGATTTATTTTCCCTGGTTGACACAGACACGCTCCGGAAAGGGATAACACAACTTAAGCCTTCGACCTGCCTTCTCAATCCTATCCCCACCACCTTCTTCAAAAAATTTAATAGCATATCTGAAAAGTGCAAGCCGTTGTTAATCACTCACTGTTCACAGGCACTTTCCCCACTGCACTAAAAGTTGTTATGGTGAAACCCCTTCTGAAGAAAAGTCATCTCGATTCTTCAGCTCTTAGCAATTTTCAGCCAATCTCCAACCTTCCATTCTGAAGCAGAAATCTGGATGCTGGCCTTCTAGGCAGAGTTCCTCTGTCCTGTGTCTATGTTCTTTTGCCCATCTTAATCTTTTCTTTTTATTGGCCAGTCTGAGATATGGCTTTTTGTTTGATACTCTTCCTAGAACGCCAGGATCCCGGAGTTGCCCATTCACTGTTGACGTTGAGACTGGTGTTTTGCGGGTACTATTTAATGAAGCTGCCAGTTGAGGACTTGTGAGGCGTCTGTTTCTCAAACTTCACACTAATGTACTTGACCTCTTGGTCAGCTGTGCACCGGGGCCTCCCACTCCTCTTTCTATTCTGGTTAGAGACAGTTTGCGCTGTTCTGTGAAGGGAGTAGTACACAATGTCGTACAAATCTTAAGTTTCTTGGCAATTTCCCGCATGGAATAGCCTTCATTTCTCAGAACAACAATAGACTGACGAGTTTCAGAAGGTCTTTGTTTATGGCCATTTTGAGCCTGTAAAAAAATATATCAACCGTTTCCAGCTACAATAGTCATTTACAACATTAACAATGTCTACAATGTATTTATGATCAATTTGATGTTATTTTATTGGACACAATGTGCTTTTCTTTCAAAAACGAGGACATTTCTAAGTGACCCCAAACTTTTGCAAAAAAAAGAAACGTCCTCACTGTCAATTGCGATAATTTTCAGCAAACTTAACATGTGTAAATATTTGTATGAACATAACAAGATTCAACAACAGACATGTGACTAATATAAATTTAATAATGTGTCCCTGAACAAAGGGTGTGGCAAAATCAAAAGTAACAGTCAGTATCTGGTGTGGCCACCAGCTGTCTTAAGTACTGCAGTGCATCTCCTCCTCATGGACTGCACCAGATTTGCCAGTTCTTGCTGTTTGATGTTACCCCACTCTTCCACCAAGGCACCTGTAAGTTCCCGGACATTTCTGGGGGGGAATGGCCCTGGCCCTCACCCTCCGATCCAACAGGTCCCAGACGTGCTCAATGGGATTGAGATCCGGGCTCTTCGCTGGCCATGGCAGAACACTGACATTCTTGTCTTGCAGGAAATCACGCACAGAACGAGCAGTATGGCTGGTGGCATTGTCATGCTGGAGGGTCATGTCAGGATGAGCCTGCAGGAGGGGTACCACATGATAAAAAAATAATAATAATAATAATTCAAAATACAGATCAACATTCTTACATCATACAAAACAGAACGCAGGTATTAACGAGAAAATACTGGAACAAACAAAAAATATTTAAAAAATAAACAATTGTAGTGCAATTGTATTCACTCTGAAAAAATCTTATTGTAATGATTTAGGAAAATGTTATTCCTGTTATTGTTCACAAGGGTTAATGTTTTAATAAAATTGTTAAATTCATTCCAATTTGTTTTTAATTTTGGTATAGAATTTTGGAATTTTTGTTTGTTTATGAAGTACTTGGCAACAAGAATAAAAAAATCACAATCATTTTAGTGGTCTTGTTATCATTGCAATAGTAACATATTATATATTTCATGTCTTTTGCAAGTTTTTCCCCAAATTCTGAAACAAATTTACATTCAAAGAACAAGTGAGACAGATTCTCACCTTTTTCACAGAAAATGCAGATATCATCAATAGCCACAAATTTGATATCATAGAATTACATGGATATATCTTATGTAAAATTTTGAAGTGCAGTTCCTTAACTTTTGTTTGTTATATAGTATTTGTAAGGCCTTAACCATGCATTTTTCCAGACAATGTCAGGAATAAGCATGTTCCAGAAAAACTTTCCTCTCGGTGTAAGTTGGTTTTGTGAATGAAGAATTTGTCTTATATATTTATTACAACAAGATTTCTCAAGTAAGCCCACACCTTCCAATCTGAGTTCTGGATAAACTTTGGGATCATTACCAAAGCTAAGATGAGTTTTCATTAGTGTAGTTAGACCACTGGGAACAGCTTTGATAACAGAAATAAACTCTCTGAAAGGTATTGGAAACTCGTTCAATGTTATAAGTTGTTCATATGTGAGAATATTACCCTTGTTGTCAAACATCAAGAACAACGTCAATATTCCTCTCATGTCAGCTGGGGTAGAACAATGACTTACTTCTTACAGTTATGTCTGAATTATTCCACAAAAGAGCTTTATGTGGGGAAAAATTGTGCAGGAAACATTTTTTCCAGGCCATTAAAGCTTGTTGGTGAAACCTAGCCAATTTAGCAGGTAATCGTTCAGGAATATAATTACATTTCAGTAAAAATTGAAGACCTCCCAACTTATTAAACACATTATTTGGAATTGAGTATTGATCAAACATCTTTTCAACCAGTTTATCTTGAAAGTGTTATTTATGTCAACAAAATCCAACACTTCCAAACCGCCTTCAGCTCTTTTGTTAGAAAGGACTGATTTTTTTAGTTTGTGAGACTTGTTTTTCCAGATGAAGTCAAAGGTCTTATTGATCTCTTTACAAGTAGCATGATTTACACATAACGATAATGAGGGGTACACAAAACGAGACAGTCCCTCTGCCTTGGACAGAAGTACTCTCCCAAATATAGCAAGATCTCTTTGTAGCCAATTATTGAATATATTTTTGGTTTTCTTAATTTTAGGAGAGAAATTCAAATGTTGTCTGACTAAGTTGTTTTTTGACAGATGTATTCCTAAATATTTAACACGGTCCTTTACAGGAATATTTTCCATTTCTTTATCATTAGAGTCAAATAAACATACGATTTCACATTTAGAAACATTCAGTTTTATGCAATAGGAAATGCAGTTATAACATTAAGGGCATGGGCGACCTGGTCTGTGTCTCTTAAGAAAAGAGTAGTATCATCAGCTAGTTGGGAAATTGATTTCTTTGTTAAAAATGGTTAAGCCATACAAATTTGCATTATTCAGAATATCTAGAGATAGAAGTTCCACAACCAAAATGAATAAAAATGGCGAAATTGGGCATCCCTGTCGTACACTTCTGTTGATACTAAACCTCAATACTTCCAAAAGAATCAGTAACACAGAACTATTTATATCTTTGTAAAACATGCAAATTACTTTGATAACATTTTCACCAAATCCAAAAAGTTTAAGAGACCTGTTTAATTCTGTCAAAGGCTTTACAGAAGTCCAAAAATAAGACAACCGCATCTGAGTCAATTGCCTCTGAATAATCTATAAGGTCCAAGGCTAAACGAATGTTAGAGTTTATGTGACGGCCCTTCATAAATCCTGTTTGAGTCTCATTTATAATGGTATCTATTCCTTTCTTTAATCTTTTGGCATAAACCAGAGCAATCAATTTGTAATCAATATTTAATAAAGTAATTGGTCTCCAATTGTCAATGAGAGAAGGGTCTTTATCAGGCTTCGTAATCAATGAAATAAGGCCCTGTTACATAGTGGAGACCATTTCCCCACTTTTAATGCAATCTTGAAACATATTAAAAATCGGGTCTTCTAGTAACTCCCAAAACTGTCTATAGATTTCAACTGACAGGCCACCAGGGCCAGGTGATTTCCCTTTTTTCATTGAATTCAGAGCCCCTCTAATTTCTTCAATTGACACAGGTGAATCGCAAACTGAGTGGACATCATCCTCAGTTACAGGGACATAATTCTGAATGGCAAATGTAGCTTTCACAACCATCTTCCTGAAATTGAGAGCTGTAAAGGTTTTCATAAAAGGAATTGACAAATTATGATATTGTAATGGGATCTTTGCATAAAACATCGTTAATTTTGAGTGCAGTTATAGATTTTCTTTTGTAGTTTCTCTTTTCAAGTGCAAAAAAGTAACTAGTGGTTCATTCCCCCTGTTCAATCCATTTTGCTCTTGAACTTACAAAGGCGCCCTTTGCCAGATCCGTGTAAAGCTGTTCTAATTCTAGTTGTAAAGACTTGAATACAGACTCCTCTTCTTCAGATAGATTATCTTTCTTTAGAAAACTGTCAAGCTTGATCATCATCTCTTTTTCTCTAAGATTATTTAATTGCATCAGCTCTTTGGCGCGTTTAATGGCTACCACTCTGACTTTATATTCCCATCTACTTCCATGACCCAAATCTTTCCTTGCAAAAATATCTTTAGCTAACAATTTGATGTTTTTTTAATGAGAGTAGTATCTTTAAGAAGTGTGTTTAATTTCCAATATCCTCAAGTACCTTTATACCTTTAGATGTTTTAGTAGGTTGTAAATTCAGGGAAATCAAGTGATGATCAGAAAAGGGAGCCAACTGATGATCTACATCTATAACAAATTGTAACAAAAAAGGGCAAATTAGGAATAAATCTATTCTAGATTTACATGACATAGTTTTGTTGGTCCAGGTATAACCCTTTGCATCCGGATTGAAATAACGCCAGGCATCCTCAACACAGAGATCCTTTTATAATGTAGTTATAATATTGCTATTTTGAGGGCTTTGACTCAAACTAGGGGGAAAACGATCAGCAGATGCATCAGGTGTTTCATTAAAATCCTATCCTAATAATTAGAAAAGCCTCTGAGTATTTGTTGCTTAAATCCTGTACTTTCCTGGTAAATTGGGTAAAAAGGGTCTTATTAGGAGCATGTGAGTTATGTCCATATACATTACAAATGATGAAAATAGCATTGTCAAGTTTAACAGTTACTATGACCCATCTTCCGTCTTGTGAAGATGTGGATTCTAGAATGTCACCTTTAAACTTGTGAATAAGTATCAAAACACCAGCAGAATGATTTGATCCATAACTGAAATAGGCCATATCTCCCCATTGTGCTTTCCAAAATGTCAAATCACTTTCACCCAAATGAGTTTCCTGAAGAAGGACAAAATCTACGTTACTGCGTTTCCAATATAAAAATAAAGCTTTCCTTTTTGTAAGATTTCTCAAACCACTAGCATTCAGACTAACAATATTGAGTGAAGTGAAACACAAATTAGATAACACAAGTAGTATTGTGAACAATAAAACAAACAGTGAACCTTGAGAGGATTACGCCGACGGAAAACTACGCTCGGCTGAGGTAGCGGTGGTTAACAGAATAACAAATCTATTTACTTCCTTTTTTTTAGTTGGCAAGTGTTCATCAGTTGTAGTTCGAGCGGTACATTTATTCGTGGCAGTACCTTAACTGTACTCTTGGTACTACTCACAGTTCCAATTTGGTTAATGTCAACCGAGTTACCCAGTAATCATGACACCAATGTTGAGGAAATCTGCAAATGAACTTGATTGGAGGTACACAACATGCCTCGCATTATGATCCGTCCGTGTAACGATCGTTGTTGGAAGGATTGGACCAAGGTGCAGCGTGGAAGGCGTTCATCATTTTTATTAATGTGAACCAGCAACAAAACAATAAAGACTAACACAACGTACAGCAGTGGTTACCAATCAGAGGCAGCTGTCTATCGTTGTCTCTGATTGGGGATCATATTTAGGCAGCCTTTTCCCCACTGTGGTTGTGGGATCTTGATTTTGTATTGTTGCTTTTTAGCCCTACAAAGCTGTACGTTTTGTTACTCTTTATTGTTTTGTTGCTAATCAAGTTGATTTGCAGATTTCCTCAACTTTGGTGTCATATTGGCTTAGGTATGATGGTAGGTAAACTCAGCAAAAAAAGAAACCAGGCCAACATAGAAATGCAAAAACTAGAGTACCGATCCCTAGTCACACCCTGACCTAACCAAAATAGAGAATAAAAAGGATCTCTAAGGTCAGGGCGTGACAGTCCGGCTGTTACCGAGAACCACTATACCAGATTTTTGACAGGGTCTTTTGCATTAAGGTTGTCAGACAATTTTTTTGCCCAAACCTAGCTCAAATTCTAGACGTCAGATTAAAACAAGGCTACAGCGTTCATAAGGTGACCATTAGACTTACATCCATTTGTCGGTGCAAAATTCTTCACAATTTATCACTCTGACGTGTACATTTCTGCCCAATAAAAATCAACAATGTGAAACATTTTGGTAGCGTTTCTGATCATTTTCAGCCGGAGTTCTAAACCGGTTGAGCAACTCGGTTGCTGCGCAACAGTAGCAGCTAGCTAGCTAGTAGAAGGCTAGCAGCTGTAGCTAGCTAACACCAGTTGGATGAAAAGCAAAACGAAGGTAGCTCGTTAGCTATATTTAGCTATGGAAGTTTTCATATGGCTGGAATCTTGCTTGTAATCAGAACAAAAATAAATAAGCTAGTGACATCCTTGGCTGCTATTATAGCCAGTTCGATTCACCGAACTTTGGGAAAACTGACACGCTGCTAATTTATAATACTGTACATGCACACACCAGAACAGAAGTGTCACTTTTAGAAGATGCAGAGAAAATTCTATCCCTTACCTTATCTTCTGGTCATAATAATCCAAATTTGCGCTGACGTATGAACACAGTGTCAAGTTACTTTTCAATGTCTTCCCGAGAACCTGAAGTAGCCATCCACAAGTAAAATGTAGCAGGGGTGCGGGTTGCACATGAAGCAGTCAGTTAAAACAACAACATCATAATGATCATAGCTTGCTTGCGCGACCTGTGACCAGTCAAAAAAAACTCGTAAGATTTGTCAGATTTGTAAATAGTTATTCTTAAAAGTGTTTTGTACTTGTCTAATGATTGTATTTTACGGGTGTTTCTCAGCAGTTTGTCATGTTGTAATCACTCAGTATGGTTTACAGGTAATGTAGTAATAGGCATTTATTCAGTAAACGTTAAAGTACATTTTCATGTAAATAGTTGTCACGTTCTGACCTTAGTTTCTTTTTTATGTCTTTGTGTTAGGTTGGTCAGGGCGTGAGTTGGGGTGGGCAGTCTATGTTCTTTTTTCTATGTGTTTGGCCTGGTGTGGTTCCCAATCAGAGGCAGCTGTTTATCGTTGTCTCTGATTGGGAGCCATATTTAGGTAGCCTGTTTTCCATTGTGTGTTGTGGGTGGTAATTTTCCGTTTCAGTGTTTGCACCATACGGGACTGTTTCAGTTGTTTGTGTTTTTTTGTTATTTTGTTCATTTGATTTGATAAAAAATCGAATTATGGACACTTACCACGCTGCACATTGGTCCGATCCTTGCTACTCCTCCTCAGACGAAGAGGAAATCCGTTACAATAGTTAATGGGTTGATTATTCTGTGTATTTTCCAGGAGCTTTCTCGATTGTCTTGTTAAAAGAGATCATGGAAAAAAATGTGTTTCCTTCATAATGGCTTAAATGGGATTGTGGTTTTTCACTTCGCTCTGGAAAATCAACTGTTAATATTAAATAAATACTAATAACTACATTATTTCTGTTGCCATTATTGTGCAATTTTACTTAAATTGTATTGCTTTGTTTTGCAAAATTATAATGTTGTATAATAATGATATAGAATCACCTTCCAGTGTAAAAAACATGGAAATGAATAACAAAAAAACTGTTTTAAGTGTGAAGTAGGCATAACGAACAATAAATTCACAAGGACCACAATGCGTACTGCACCCATGCTCTACCAAAGTTTTCCAGCACACAGCTTTGACCTAGTTTTTTTTATCTATTTTGGTCTACTGTACTTCCAACAATGTGTAAGGTAATGTTTCGCTTTCTTCCCACCCCACACTAAAACATGAACCCATTCCACTACCTTTTCAAGTTATTTTTTATAATATGGAAGCAAGCTTTGCATTTATACTTACAACACCATCAGGCTGGATACAGCCCTTAGCCATGGTATATTGGCCATATACCACAAAGCCTTCCCTAGTGGCGCAGGGTTTAATCCCAGGCTGTGTCACAACCGAACGTGACCGGGAGCCCAATGGGGCAGTGTACAATTGGCCCAGCGTCATCCGGGTTAGGGGAGGGTTTGGCCGCGGGGATTTCCTTGGCTCATCATGGTCTAGCGACTCCTTGTGGTGGGC
This sequence comes from Salvelinus alpinus, assembly GCF_045679555.1. NCBI lineage: Eukaryota > Metazoa > Chordata > Actinopteri > Salmoniformes > Salmonidae > Salvelinus > Salvelinus alpinus. The sequence goes on from NC_092094.1 coordinate 68,416,677, forward strand.
CGGACACCTGCAAGCTGACAACTGTCGTCAGTTGGACGGTATTTCCTCTGACACGTTGATGCGGCTGGCTTCTGGGTTAAGCAAGCAGTGTGTGAAGAAGCAGCACGGCTTGGCAGGTCATGTTTTGGAGGACACATGACTCTCGGCCTTTGGCTCTCCTGAGTCCGTTGGGGAGTTGCAGCGATGAGACAAGATCGTAACTACCAATTGGCTATCTAAAAAAAAAGAGCTACCCTATTGCTATTATAAACTGGTTACCAGAGTAATTAGAACAGAAAAATGTATATTTTGTCATTATGTGGTATATGTCATACCCGCCTTATATACCATGGCTTTCAGCCAATCAGCATTCAGGGCTCGTTCAATAAATATTTATACCTTATTTTAATAGCAGGACACTGGAAAGTCTATTATCCCTCTGAAGAGTATTAATTAGGCTGTTTGAGAAGGTTAGAATCCTAAGCAACCTGCCTACACATTGTTGGAAGTACAATATACCAACATAGCTACTGTAGTAGGTCAAAGCTGTGTGCTGGAAAACCTTGGTAGAGTATGGGGGAATTACGCATTGTGGTGCTCGTGAATTTTAATCTTCCTGTCTGGGGTGCAAACCCAGACAGGAAGACCACGTCAGTGACTCAACCCACTCAAGTGACGCACCCCTCCAAGGGACGGCATGAAAGAGCACTAGTAAGCCAGTAACTCAGCCCCTGTAATAGGGTTAGAGGCAGAGAATCCCAATGGAGAGAGGGGAACCGGCCAGGCAGAGACAGCAAGGTGTGTGTATATATACTGAGATCATGTGACGGATCATGTGACTCCTAAATAAAGTCAACCTGTGTGCAATCTAACTAATTGTGACTTCTGAAGGTAATTGGTTGCACCAGATCTAATTTAGGGGCTTCATAGCAAAGGGGGTGAATACATATGCACGCACCGCTTTTACATTTTACATTTTTTGAAACAAGTCATTTTTTTCCCATTTCACTTCACCAATTTGCACTATTTTGTGTATGTCCATTACATGAAATCCAAATAAAAAATCAATTTAAATTACAGGTTGTAATGCAACAAAATACGAAAAACGCCAAGGGGGATGAATACGTTTGCAAAGCACTGTATGCTCTTTGCAATTCAATCACTGGGCATTATGCAAAAAAACAAATCATAACTTCACTCACTCTCTATTGAAATTCAGAAAGATACCGTAGCCAGATTTCCAGAAAAAAGCAATTGCACGTGTTAATTTATTTAAGATCTCCAAAGTTCAGAGTAGCCCTGCCCGTCTACTCCCCAGCCTATAATTGTTTTCGCTTCCCGCTTCCAGTCATCGATTCGTCCATCTTTAAAGGGGTGACATACCCACCTACACCATTCCTGTCTGAATTCCGCCATTCCTCTGTTGTACCAGTGAGGACATGAACAATTCATTAGCTCCCTGACAACCTGGCAAGTCAGATCCTTGAGTGCCGTAACCAAGGTGAAAGAGTGGGAATGAGAGGGGAAGGAGATAGGGAAAAACATCTATATAAGTGGAGATGGTGCAAGATACCTAAATGAATAGTCTAATTGCCTTATTAACTTCTCTGGCCCAAACATGCTAACATTAGAGTACATCTAAATTGTTTAAGTTGAAGGTGGGGGAGAGCTGCCACATAAATGAGGAAAAGGGAATTTCTATATCTAAGTCTCATGGTATAGTTCTCTGTATCACCGTTTCAGCATTATAATGTAGCCCTAATGGAAATTTCATAAAAAATGCACATATTCCGTTTGCAACGTGTTCCATGGCATGTGAAATGACCTGATTTAGGAACAAGAAATGCACTCCAAACAAACTTTTCAGGTGTTACTGAAAGCGAAGACGGATGGAATGCATGTTTTACTTTTTACAATTAAATGTGTTACAATGAAAACAAATATTGTGTAATTTATTGTATATCTAAGTACATTTCCGGAAGGAAGCTCAAGTCAGACAAAACAGTATTGGTATGTACGTGATGGTCATCACTCCACCATCTGGGCAGACCAATGCTTTTGACAGTGACGCAACACTAACGTATGTCAATGGTGTTACTAAGTTCAATCTCAATGACATAACTTACCTAAACTGAATGTACGAAACATTATGAACACCTGCGTTTTCCATGACAGACTGACCAGGTGAATGCTTTGTTCCCTTATTGATGTCACTTGTTAAATCCACTTCAATCAGTGTAGATGAAAGGGAGGAGATAGGATAAAAAAAAAGGGGTTTTAAACCTTGAGACATTGATGGTGTATGTATGCCATTCAGAGTGTGAATGGACAAGACAAACGATTTAACTGCCTTTGAATGGTAGTTGGTGCCAGGCGCACCGGTTTGAGTCAAGAACTGCAACGCTGCTGGTCTTTTCACACTCAACAATGTCCCGTGTGTATCAAGAATGGTCTACCACCCAAAGGACATCCAGCCAACTTGACGCAACTGTAGGAACCATTGGAGTCAACATGGGCCAGCAATCCTTTGGAACGCTTTCGACACCTTCTAGAGACCATGCCCTGACGAGGTCTGTTCTCAGGTCAAAAGGCTAGGGGTGCAACTCAATATTAGAAAGGTACTCTTAATGTTTTCTACACTCAGTGCATGTCAATGGTGTTACCAAATTATTTTTTGCCGATTATATAGTAATCCATCGAAATTCACTGTTGAATTAATAGTATATATGACACAACGGTGAAATACTGTGACCCACCTATTAGCCAGCGGGAATGGTCATCATAGCCAATCATGTTACCCTTGCTAACCATTTCCCAGGCAATATGACAAGACTTTCTGAAACGTTGTTTTTAACTCTTTCTTCTCTCTGAGACACACACATCAAGTCTAATTGTTCTCGGTACTGACTCCATATCTTGATTTCTGTCACAGGAACCTTCAACAGACATCCGCATGTACCTCTTTTGTCCTTCTTCTTTCCATTACACAAGGGAAAGCCTCATTTGAGATCCACTGAAGGGATGAGTTGTGGACTATTGTCCTCCATAAAGCAGAGTCAAAACTACACAGTGGTCTCTCTTGTTGGTGAGATAAAGCCTGTATTCCAGTTCGTGGTACAAGGAAATGTTGATAATGGCTTTCTTTTGATCTGTGGTAGAGCCTTACAAAATGGCCCAAATGGAAAAAAATTCAATACTGTATACAGCACATTGATATGGATTGAATACACCAAGAAATGTAGTAATACTTTAACAGTGGCTATCGAATATGAATATGTATAGGTAACCCTTAAATCACTCGTTGCTGTTATGTACAGTATGTTAAAGTTTGTATCCCTCAAACTCAACTCTGGACCTCAAAGCCGGCAGGCCCAGACCTCGTAGGGTAAGAGTTGAATACCTCTGGTCTATATGGTCAAAGCAACACATGCCTACCCTCAAATGTTTATCTAATAAGCAGGCATTCAATTATTACTAGATGATGGTATAGCACAGTGCTACAGTTGACATAACTCTCATAATTACAACTGAAGTGAAAAGAAATATCAGATTTAAAATGTTCTTTACTGAGGGAACACTGACGAATCCTCTCCATCACACTCTGTTCTGGGTAGTTCTCTCGTCTGTTCCACCCAATGCCACTTTTTAAAGTGTCTACCTCAAGCTCTCGCCTCCAGGTGTACCATTGTGTACTTTCCTAAAAAATAAACCACAGACCTTAGACCTAGGATGTATCCCAAATGGCACCCTATTGTAACGTTGTTCGTCTGAGGAAGGAGTAGACCAAAGCGCAGCGTGGTACGTGATGTTTTAATATAGCCTGAACACTGAAACAAAAAAACAAAAGTGGAACAAAACGCAACAGTTCTGTCAGGCACTCACACAACAGAAAACAACTACCCACAACACACAGGTGGAAAAAGGCTACCTAGGTATGGTTCTCAATCAGAGACAACGATAGACAGCTGCCTCTGATTGAGAACCACACCCGGCCAAACACACAGAAAAGAAGACATAGAATGCCCACCCCAACTCACGCCCTGACCAAACCAAAATAAAGACCATAAAAAGGATCTCTAAGGTCAGGGCGTGACACCTATTCCCTTTATAGTACACTACTTTTGACCAGAGCACTATGGGGCTATAGCAAACGAATACATTGGGGATGGTTCCAAATGGTAACCAACATATATCACAGCTCACAGTCAGAAAGCATCGCCCTGCCGTCCAACACCAGCCTTGCCCAGTATAGTCTCTTCTTACTACTTCTCAGGGCACTTGCCATTTGGCCGGTGTTGCCCGAAGTTCGTTCGCCAGGGGAGTTATCTCTTTCCTCTCCTCCTCCATCTGAAAGTGGAGTCGAAGGAGCATGCCAATCAACAATGGTCACGTCACGAGCCGTGGAAGCCGAAGACAGCGGCCTCCCGCAAAGCAGGCTACACTCCTAACGAGAGGCCAGGAGCGGATACAAACAGCAAATAGTTTTGCCTCCCTGGAATCTGATCTCTCTACACCTACACCTTTGTCGCTGGGGGTACCTGTGGCTACGGTCGCTGTACCTACTTCTGGACCTTAGAGAGCCTTTTTATGTCTCTATTTGGTTTGGTCAGGGTGTGATTTGGGGTGGGCATTCTATGTTTTGTTTTCTATGTTTCTTTATTTCTATGTTTTGGCCGGGTATGGTTCTCAATCAGGGACAGCTGTCTATCGTTGTCTCTGATTGGGAAACATACTTAGGTAGCCCTTTTTCCCTCCTTTCAGTGTGGGTAGTTAAGCTTACAGGGCATTAGTGCCACAAACAAAGTTAACGGTTGATTCTTTCGTTTGTTGTTGGCGACATTTCTAAAATAAAAGGAAAATGTACGCTCACCACGCTGCACCTTGGTCTTCTTCCAGCATCGTCCGTGACATCTTTGCTGCCCTTGAGTCTTCGCCTCACTGTGCGTGCAGATGCACTGACACCTGCCTGCTGCCATTCCTGAGCATGTTCTGTACTGGTGGTGCCCCGATACCGCAGCTGAATCAACTTTAGGAGACGGTCCTTGCTGGACTTTCTTGGGCGCCCTGAAGCCCTGAAGCCTTCTTCACAACAATTGAACCGCTCTCCTTGAAGTTCTTGATGATCCGATAAATGGATGATTTAGGTGCAATCTTACTGGCAGCAATATCCTTGCCTGTGAAGCCCTTTTTGTGCAAAGCAATGATGACGGCACATGTTTCCTTGCAGGTAACCATGTTTGACAGAGGAGAACAATGATTCCAAGCACCACCATCCTTTTGAAGCTTCCAGTCTGTTATTCAAACTCAATCAGCATGACAGAGTGATCTCCAGCCTTGTACTTGTCAACACTCACACCTGTGTCAACGAGAGAATCACTGACATGATGTCAGCTGGTCCTTTTGTGGCAGGGCTGAAATGCAGTGGAAATGTTTTTTGGGGGATTCAGTTCATTTGCATGGCAAAAAGGGACTTTGCAATGAATTGCAATTCATCTGATCAGTCTTCATAACATTCTGGAGTATATGCAAATTGCCATCATACAAACTGAGGCAGCAGACTTTGTGAAAATTAATATGTGTCATTCTCAAAACTTTTGGCCATGACTGTAGTGTCATTTTGTTAGATAAAATCCTTCTTTATACCCCCAAAAGTCTGTTTAGTTGGCGCCATCGATTTGAGTAATCCACTCGTTCAACATGCAGAGAAAGGAATCCAAAAAGCTACTGCTAAACTTTGTTAAAACAAGTCAAAATATTTAATCCTCAGATACCCTGAAATGTAATTAAACTATAATATTTCATACGGAAAGAAGTATGTTCAATAGGAAAACGATATTAGCAGGTGCGTGTCCTGTTCGTCGCACGCGCATACACGAATTTCTAAGTCTGTGTCCCTGTAGTAAAACTAATTTCTTCCTCGTTTTGGAAGAAACAAGCCTGAAACCTTGAACAAAGACTACTGACACCCATTGGAAGCCATAGGAATTGCATACTGGGAGCTAGATTACATTTTTTCCCTATACTGAGAGCATGGGCTCTCAAAAAAAAGATTTCTGGTTGGTTTCTCTTTGGATTTTCTCCTACCATATCTATTGTGTTATAGTCTCCTACATTATTTTTACATTTCTACAAACTTCAGTGTTTTCTTTCCAATGGTACCAATTACATGCATATCCTGACTTCAGGGCCTGAACAACAGGCAGTTTACTTTGGGCATGTCAGTCAGGCAGAAATTTAGAAAAATAGACCCTAGCCGTATGAGTGTCAGCCATTGTTGCCATTAATGCTAGTTAGACCACCAGAGGGCATCTTTGAGAAGCTAAGTTATTGAAATTATATGGATCTGTAGGCCTAAGAGTCCTGTTTACTGGAGCTGTTTTAGCATAACTTACTTACTGGCATACAGGCCTACCTCAATATACAGTATATCATTCATTCATTCATTCATGATTTCATTTGTGCAAGTAATCACACAGCATACTATCATGTCTGCTCCCGCTCTTCCCCCCCTGGCGCTCGAGGGCGCCAGGCTGCCCTGCATCACGCACTCCTGCCATCATCAATTACGCACACCTGCCTTCCCTCGTCACACGCATTAGCAATATTGGATTCACCTGGACTCACTCATCACCTGTTTATTACCTCCCCAATATTTGTCAGTTCCCCTGCTCTGTTTCCTGCTGATGCATTAATTGTTTTTTGTCTGTATTACTCGTTTGCTGATGCTGTTCCTGTCTCGTTCCATGTCCGTTCCTTATTAAATGTTTGACTCCCCGTACGTGTTTTGTCTCTCCAGCGTCAATTCATGTGACACATCCATGTCTTTAAATACTGTCATGGAAAATCAGTACTGAAAGAGACTTTGTCATATCTTCAAACAATCATTGTTATTTAATATCGATTAATTATTGCAATAATGAAACAGTCAACTGTTGGGCTGAGAGCCTAACTGAAAATGAAAAAACAGATATTATATAAGACCTAAAAATGCTTAGTCAGACTGGTTCCAACTCCCATAAGCCACCTTGGTTATCTACACAGGATGGTGTTTACCCCAAACCCGGCTTAGTTTCCAAGATGCCAGGAAGATGACACAATGAGGCATTGTTCTAAACTCTACCAGGCTATCTCTATCTTGGTGACACCCACCACATCTTATCTATGGAATGCCAGCTGTAGGTTTCAAAGCTTCAAAAGACTCCTCTCAGTTAACTTTGAAAGGGCGAGAGAGTCCTAAGAACCTTACTCTATTTCATAAAACAAACTTTTGGTGCATAAACATAACAATATTGTAATTATGCTACCACAATGCATACATTCAAGCCTTGAATATTTAAACAATGAATAAACCTCAACATGCCAGCTAAAGCGATTGAATTCAGGAATTCATTTGACTGTTTTTAATATAAGGAAAATATGGCGCTGTACAACATTGACCGGTCGGGAGTAGGCCTAGGTGACTGCAAGTGAAGAGCAAAATAATCCTAACATTTCCACACCCTAATTGTAGGCTAACAAATACCCAAAAGGAGATTAATCGAAAATAAAAAATCTCATTGATTTATCAAGACCAGTCCCCATGCTTGTCTCAGAGCAGCACAAAAAGGTGCTGAAATAGTTGACCACACACGGGTAGGCTATTGTTTCAAATCCTATTATAACAATTGGATGACTTTGGGAGTTTCATTAAGCAACAATTTGTTGCTTTCATTAGCCTACTTTATTCCAAACTTTCTGTCATTCAGTGATATTTATTCCTCTAGTAATTCGCTATGGATCCATCCAGATGTGGTTAGAAAACAATGCATGTGGTGGGCTATGCAAAAGAGATGGCAGAAGTGACATGCCTCCAAAACCCCCATGAATACATTTAAAGTCCCTAAACTCGGCGGCTTCTTTTGTATTCTTAAAAGAACTCCAGCACAGAGAAGAGAAAGGAACCTTAAAAATTCAACAATGAATAAAGCGCAAAATGTCAGCTAAAACGATTGAATTCACGAATGCATTTGACTGTTTTTAATATTGGCCATCAACCAAAAACACAGCATCTACCGTGGTAGAAATATGTTATTGAATTTGATTTTGTTTTATACTATTTCAAAATGCATATGTTTATTAGACTACTGTGCAGTTAAAAGACAATGCTCCCCCTACCCTCCTTTCCTATTGTCCTGCTAATAGCCCATCATGGGTGGATGGGCTTCTTTTGTATTTTAATGTATTGCATTAATGTATTAATTACAGTCATTTACCATTCTCGGAGTGGAAACGTTCACAGTCTACTACACTTGTGAAAACACGTTTTCAAAATGCCTCCAGCTGTCTATCACTACTGTAAACCGAGAACCGTATTCTAAAAATAAAAACAGAGCATTTACAGTGGTACAAATATATTATTGAATTGGATTTTTTACAACGGTTTTAAATGTATATGTTTATTATTGCGCAGTCTGACATAACCAACAGGACAATGATAAGAGGCAACAGAAGCTGGAACAGTATAGGGCTGAGTGACTTACTCATTCCTGGCTTTCGTTCAAAATAAGTTATATTATTTAAACGGAGTCTGGGGCTCTCTAATGTGTGGATAGGCCACTGGGAGTAAACAGATACCGGACTGCACTCTGGTCAAAAAGTGATGGCAGACACAGAAGCCCAGTCTAGGAGTTTAATGATGATCCAGAGTATACAGTTGAAGTCGGAAGTTTACATAAACTTAGGTTGGAATCATTAAAACTCGTTTTTCAACCACTCCACAAATTTCTAGTTAATTAACAAACTATAGTTTGGGCAAGTCGGTTAGGACATCTACTTTGTGCATGACACAAGTAATTTTTCCAAAAATTGTTTACAGACAGATTATTTCACTTATAATTCACTGTATCACAATTCCAGTGGGTCAGAAGTTTACATACACCAGTTGACTGTGCCTTTAAACAGCTTGGAAAATTCCAGAAAATGATGTCATGCCTTTAGAAGCTTCTGATAGGCTAATTGACATAATTTGAGTCAATTGGAGGTGTACCTGTGGATGTATTTCAAGGCCTACCTTCAAACTCAGTTCCTCTTTGCTTGACATCATGGGAAAATCAAAAGATATCAGCCAAGACCTCAGAAAAATAATTGTAGACCTCCACATGTCTGGTTCATGCTTGGGAGCAAATTCCAAATGCCTGAAGGTACCACGTTCATCTGCACAAACAATAGTACGCAAGTATAAACGCCATGGGACCACACAGCCGCAATACCGCTCAGGAATAAGACGCATTCTGTCTCCTAGAGATGAACATACTTTGGTGCGAAGAGTGCAAATCAATTCCAGAACAACAGCAAAGGACCTTGTGAAGATGCTAGAGGAAACAGGTACAAAAGTATCTATATCCACAGTAAATGAGTCCTATATCGACATAACCTGAAAGGCCGCTCAGCAAGGAAGAAGACACTGCTCCAAAACAGCTATAAAAAAAGCCAGACTACGGTTTGCAACTGCACATGGGGACAAAGATCGTACTTTTTGGAGAAATGTCCTCTGGTCTGATGAAACAAAAATAGATATGTTTGGCCATTACATTTAACATTTAAGTCATTTAGCAGACGCTCTTATCCAGAGCGACTTACAAATTGGTGCATTCACCTTATGACATCCATATGACCATCGTTATGTTTGGAGGAAAAAGGGGGATGCTTGCAAGCCGAAGAACACCATCCCAACCGTGAAGCACGGGGTGGCAGCATCATGTTGTGGGGGTGCTTTGCGGCAGGATGGACTGGTGCACTTCACAAAATAGATGGCATCATGAGCAAGGAAAGTTATGCGGATATATTGAAGCAACGTCTCAAGACATCAGTCAGGAAGTTAAAGCTTGGTCGCAAATGGGTCATCCAAATGGACAATGACCCCAAGCATACTTCCAAAGTTGTGGCAAAATGGCTTAAGGACAACAAAGTCAAGGTATTGGAGTGGCCATAACAAAGCCCTGACATCAATCCTATAGAACATTTGTGGGCAGAACTGAAGAAGTGTGTGCGAGCAAGGAGGCCTACAAACCTGACTCAGTTACACCAGCTCTGTCAGGAGGAATGGGACAAAATTCACCCAACTTATTGTGGGAAGCTTGTGGAAGGCTATCCGAAACATTTGACCCAAGTTAAACAATTTAAAGGCAATGCTACCAAATACTAATTGAGTGTATGTAAACTTCTGAACCATTGGGAATGTGATGAAAGAAATAAAAGCTGAAATAAATCATTCTCTCTAGTATTATTCTGACATTTCACATTCTTAAAATAAAGTGGTTATCCTAACTGACCTAAGACAGGGAATTTGTATTGGGATTAAATGTCAGGAATTGTGAAACTGAGTTTAAATGTATTTGGCTAAGGTGTATGTAAACCTCCGACTTCAACTGCACATGTGGTCTGTGTACAGAGGGAAACAGGATAAAAGGAATAGAAGAATAGAATAAAATAAATGACTACAATGTAAATCCAATAGACAATATTACATTAAACAATAATGTCAACAATCTCTATACCCAATTGACAATAAGAGAAAAATAACACACCATAATTCCTCTCAAGAGAATCACAGTTACACCAACTGGTAGGCTAATCACACAATTGTACAAAATGGTAAGAGAACTGGTGAAGAAAGTTACCTCTCTACATACACATTTATTTTATTTACATATAACAATAGCAACAGTAATATTATAAAAGTTAAATAAGTATTTGTTCTGACTTACATTTGGTCAAAAACACACACACATTTCCCTGTAAATGAAAACGGTCTGATCTCCACTAAAGCCAACCTAACTAAGAAATACATTTCATTGGTTGCCATGGTGAATAATCCAATAATAATTGGTGGGACACATAAAAGAATACATCAAAGAGTTTACTGGAATCTCTAAATTAAAATACTGGCAGATCAATAAAATGTCCTTGTAGAGCTAATACAATTTAGGGGGATTCTAAATCAATATCTAAGGGGCTTTTATACAATTATAATGCAGGGTTAATAATAAATTAATATATTTGTTGGGGTTGATGCATTTTTTGGTTCGGGCAAATCTGGTTTTAGAGTACTTAAGCATTGAATACATTGCAAGTTTGCCCATTTTGGCCTTTAGGCTACACTTTACAATGGGATTCAACTCTGACTGACCAGTAGTCAGTAGTCTAAATTGTGGCACAAATTTGGGGATTTTCCACACCTAGCCGAGCTATTAGAGTATCCTTTTGTGAATATTTTTTTTTCTCGTAATGCCTCCAGCTGTCCATCACTACTGTCTACATCTACAGTGATACAATTATATTATTGAATTTGATTTTTTTTTAAATACAAATGCACATAATTTTCAATGTTATACTAACAAGTGGTTGCCATGGTGAATCATCCAATAATAATTGGTATGACACGGCTCTCGGAACTCATTAAGAGGTGGCGTCTAAATGAAAATACTAGCAGATCAATAACATGTCCCTGTAGATCTAATTAAATTTAGAGGATTGGAGGATTCTAAATTAATATCTGAGCGTCTTTTATACAATTATAATGCAAGGTTAATAATAAATGAATATATTTGTAGGGGGTTGATGCATCGTTAGCTGCATGCGTGACATAACTCCACCAGTCCTATTTATGATATAATTTACAAAGATGATACTTTTTGTATAATTTTTTTGTTTAAATTTTTTTTAAAGAAAGCTTTAACTACAATATTTGTTGCATTATTTGTTCTGTCTTTTCTGGTGGATTAAACTGACATTGCAACCAACTTTCTATGGCTTGTTTAAAAAATTATGATATTTTGGAGATTATTTCATTTTCAAACAACCGAAAGTGTCACGCCTGCTCCCGCTCTCCTTCTCTGGCGCTCAAGGGCACCAGGCTGCCCTTCCTTACGCACACCTGTCACCATCATTATGCGCATTAGCGCTCACTGGACTCACCTGGACTCCTTCACTTTGTTGATTGCATTCCCTATTTCTGTCTGCTACCCCGTTTGTTCCCGGTGTCAGCATTAATGTCGTTATGTGTCCAGACACTGTCCTGTTTCATGTCTGTTGTTTCATTAAATGTTCACTCCCTGTAGCTGCTTCTCGTCTCCAGCGTTGATCCTTACAGAATGCTGACACCACTAAAAGAAGCATCAGGGAGTTTTTGTTTTTGGTTGGTGACGTCGGATCCGGGTGCCATCGCCGAGGGAACCGGGGGTGCCTCAAATAGCTTGTCGGGTTTCCATGCCTTAGCTGGCTCGAGAGGTCTTCTTGCATCAGTGTGCTCGGCAGGCGCCCACCCCATGTCATGCTTCAGCCGGCCCGTCAGGCTCCCATGCCACAGCCGGTTCGTCAGGCTTTCACGCCTCAGCCGGCTCGCCAGGCTCCCACGCCTCTGCGCTTGTCCAGCGCCCATGCCTCGGCCGGCTCGTCAGGCTCGCCCAGGTGGGACGCCGGGTGCGCCTCTAGAGGGGGGGTACTGTCATGCCTGCTCCCGCTCTCCCTCTCTGGCGATCGAAGGCGCCAGGCTGCCCTTCATTACGCACACCTGTCACCATAATTACACGCATTAGCGCTCACTGGACTCACCTACACTCGTTCACTTTGTTGATTGCCTTCCCTATTTCTGTCTGCTCCCCCGTTTGTTCCCGGTGTCAGCATTAATGTCATTATGTGTTCATGTCCAAGCGCTGTCCTGTCCTGTTTCATGTCCGTTGTTTCATTAAATGTTCACTCCCTGTACCTGCTTCTCATCTCCAGCGTTGATCCTTACAGAAAGTGAGTGGTTGTAATCTGAATAATGGTGAAAAGGCCATTCTTGAACATGGGGTGAGACATTCTTACCAATTTGCTAGAGAACCAGTTCGGATTTAAGTATAACTTTTGTATGACTGACGCCTTTAAATATTAAAGCATTAGACCTCTCACTAATCATTTCTGCACCCCAAATTCAAATTCATTATATAAATAGGCCCTTTTAATTTGGTCTGCCTTGCCATTCCAAATAAAATGTAAGATTTTTTGCTCATATAATTTAAACAGGTCGCTAGGTGTAGGCAAAACCATAAGCAAATAGGTCAACTGGGATCTGACTAAAGAGTTAATCAGGGTGATTTTTCCACAAATAGACCTGTATTTTCCTTTCCATGGTAGCAAGATCTTAGATTACTTGATGCTTTTTTCATTGGCAAGATTAGCAAATTTAGGCATGACATGCCAGCAACAAACGCTGACACCACACATTCACGTAAATTATGAAAGACAAGCATTGTAATTATGAATTCCATAAAGTGAGTGTCGAAGAGGTGAAAAAAGTATTGTTGTCTATCAACAATGACAAGCCACAGGGGTCTGACAACTTGGATGGAAAATTACTGAGGATAATAGCAAACGATATTGCCACTCCTATTTGCCACAGTGTGTGCCCTCAGGCCTGGAGGGAAGCAATAGTAATTCCGCTACCCAAGAATAGTAAAACCCCCTTTACTGGCTCAAATAGCCGACCAATCAGCCTGTTACCAACCCTTAGTAAACTTTTGGAAAAAACTGTGTTTGACCAGATACAATGCTATTTTGCTGTAAACAATTTGACAACACACTTTCAGCACGCTTATAGGAAAGGACATTCAACAAGCACAGCACTTACACAAATGACTGATGATAGGCTGAGAGAAATTGATGATAAAAAGATTGTGGGGGCTGTTTTGTTAGACTTCAGTGCAGCTTTTGACATTATTCGTCATAGTCTGCAGCTGGAAAAACTTGTCTTATGGCTTTACACCCCCTGCTATATAGTGGATAAAGAGTTACCTGTCTAACAGAACACAGAGGGTGTTCTTTAGTGGAAGCTTCTCCAACATAATCCAGGTAGAATCAGGAATTCCCCAGGGCAACTGTCTAGGCCCTTTACTTTTTTCAATCTTTACTAATGACTTGCCACTGGCTTTGAAGCGGATGACTCAACACTACACACGTCAGCTACTATAGCGAGTGAAATCACTGTAACACTTAACAAAGAGCTGCAGTTAGTTTCAGAATGAGTGGCAAGGAATAAATTAAATAATTAATCCTAAATAATTCAAAAGCTAAAAGCATTGTATTTCGAACAAATCATTCACTAAATCCTAAACCTCAACTAAATCTTGTAATGGATAATGTGGAAATTGAGCAATTTGGTCTTGGTCAAAACATATTGATACAACAGTAGCTAAAATGGGGAGAAGTCTGTCCATAATAAAGCGCTGCTCTGCCTTCTTAACACTATCAACAAGGCAGGTCCATCAGGCCCTAGTTTTGTCGCAACCTGGACTACTGTTCAGTCGTGTGGTCATGTGCCACAAAGGGGGACCTCGGAAAACTACAATTTGCTCAGAACAGGGCAGCCCGGTTGGCCCTTAAATGTACACGGAGAGCTAACATTCCTCCTTCCCTTGGGCTATCTTGGAGCAATCCAATCTCATCTGATGTCCGGGAGGGCTCTCACCCGGTCAACCAGGTATGCGCCCAGGTGGGACGCCAGATGACACCCCTAGAGAGGGGGGGGGGGTACTGTCACACCCTGATCTGTTTCACCTGTCTTTGTGATTGCCTCCACCCCCTCCAGGTGTCACTCATCTTCCCCATTAACCCCTGTGTGTTTGTCTGTTGCCAGTTTGTCTTGTTTGTCAAGTCAATCAGCATTTTTGTGTCAGTGCCTGCTTTTCCCCAGTCTCTCTTTTCTTGTTCTCCTGGTTTTTGACCCTTGCCTGTCCTGACCCTGTGCCTGCCCGCCTGACCACTCTGCCTGCCCTTGACCCTGAGCCTGCCTGCCTTCCTGTACCTTTGCCCCACCTCTGGATTACCGACCTCTGCCTGACCTGACCCTGAGCCTGCCTGTCGTCCTGTACCTTTGCACCTGTTGCTGTAATAAACATTATTACTTTGACACGGTCTGCATCTGGGTCTTACCTTGATACCTGATACACTCTGTGTGCCCCTGATTTAGCCCACTTCATTAAAAGGTTATTAAGGGGGTAAAATGATCTGTTTAAGTCATAAGGGCCCATCTTAGAGTACCATTATCCTTTCAAAGACGGTGTGAGGCTTTTTTGATTGACTGACAGAGATAAACCGGATATCCCCTGGACATACCCGGATGCCCCAAATAACTGTTTCAAACAGGTTTAAAACAGTTGTTTCAAAGAAACTAGGGGCACGCACCCCTTATATCCATATAGTGCCCTAGTGTGTAAGGGACCCCCCCCAAACAACTGTTTCCAAACAGTTGTTTGGGGGTACCCTTATGTACATATAGTGAAATACTGTGTAAGGTTTGTCAACATTTATTGACCATTCATATGGATTTGCTGAGAAGTCTTTTTCAAAGGTTGAAGGTTAGACAGCTTTATTACAGTACATCCTCGACGCCCCGGCCGGACACAACTGTTTTCAGACAGTTGTTTCAAATACTCTCCACACACGTGCACGCACACACACACACACACACACACACACACACACACACATCCCCCACCCGCGCACCCACATCGCTCTTGCTCGCCCTCCCACCCGGACCCGAGCCGAGAGAGAGACAAACAGATCGGGGAGACATACAGAGAGAGACAGAGATTTCATTAAAAGGTAAATACAATTTTAAACCACTTTATTTTATTCTCAATCTTTAGTACAGCCATTTAAACATATTACTATTATTAAAAGTTAACTATACAATATGAAACTATAAACTTAATGATTATATATATTTTTTTACTAAACATTTATATAAATTATCCATATTATTAAACAATACTACACATTTCTACATAATACATGTTTATATGTAATTATTTTGGTGTAGGAAAGACTGTTTTTTAAATGTATTTTAAATGTATCTCTCTGAATGTAACCCTGTCTCACACACACACACATGCACAGAGAGACAGAGTAAGATATATTTCATTCAATGAGGGTAAATACATATTAAAACCTGTATTTTCCTCAAAACTGTTTAGTACATAAATGCATATATATTACAATTATTATTTTGTTGTAGGAAAGATTCTAAATGCATTTTGTTCATAGAGAGAAGGCTTTGGGGCCTGGCTCTCTCTGAATGTAACCTGACACGATGTGTCACACACACTCACACACACACACACACACACAACGTTTGAGGGAGAGAGAGGAAGAGAGATTTCATTCATTGAAGGTAAATACAATTTTCTTTTAAAATATTTAGTACATAAATGCATACATATTACAATTATCAAACAATACTACACTTTACTACACAATACATGTTTATATACATCATTATTTTTTAATTCCTTTCTTCCAAATCCCCATCTTCAAGCTGTGAGCGCCACAGACAATGTCTCTTCCACGTTGGATCTTCAGGGCCTTCCAGGTTTTGTATGTTTTCTTTTCCATGATAGATCAACCTTCTTGCTGTTAAGCCCAAGTTATGTCTTGAGGACAGAAGGGCCCATCTTCGTAAATGCTCACGATGGTGGAAGAACTGCTGTACTTGTTTCATCATATCAAGCACTTTCAAATAATCTCCCCACCTGAAGCTAAAGACAAGCACAAAATAGTTGACCTCTGTGCATGCTTTGGAAGATGCATACTAACTAACAGATTTGGTGGCATTTGAGCTATTGAATTCATAACGACCTAAAATTGTCTCTTTTGAGTCTGTACTACATGCGACTGAAGAGATTCTTATGGCTTTCAAATCATCTCGCCCGCAGACTTCCTCTTCCAATGCGTACCCAGGCTGGGATGTTCCACCCAGGGCCTGTTCAATCTGACATAGAGCAAGTCTTATCTTAAGCCATTCTCTCATGCGAAACACAGGAGAAAATTGCTTAAGATGGTTTGTTATTATGTCCCAGACATGAAGTACACAATACACCTAAAATTGGTCTAGGAGACATGTTTTCTGTAGTTTATCTGTGTTAGACTCGGCACAGGACAAGTCTAACACTTACTTATACTCAGGCAGACCTACCCCGGAAATTACTTTTTCATTATACAAGTGGTCACAAAATACACAGCAGCTCCATAAGTTCACTGCAAAAATTCCCAACTGTTTCACATTTTTCAAACATATTTTCTTTCAGTTCAACAAGGTCACCACACATCAATCATCCAGCCATTACTTTTTATTGCAAACATTTGCTTTACTTCGAAGAAACAGCTGCACTATCTGCACTATCATGTTACATAAGCACACCCTAAATATCATGAGGACATCCGTACAGGATGTCCTTAAAAGGACATAAACACAGGACACAGAAATAGATCATCAATCACTTTTTGACACATACCATCTACTATATTCTCTCTTGTAATGGTATAAAACATACCTGCATAGTGAGGTCCAAATGTATTTTATATGATATAATGACTATGAGGTTAAAGTGCAGACTTAATTTGAGGGTATTTTTTGTACATAGTCCCACCATCTTACAGAACCAAAAGTCTGGACAAATTCACTTACATTATACAGCATGTGTATTGAAGTGGTCAAAAGTTTTGTATTCGGTCCCATATTCCCAGCATGCAGTAACTACATTAAGCTTGTTACTATACAAACTTGTTGGATGCAAATGGTTTTGGTTGTGTTTCAGATGAATTTGTCCCCAATAGAATATGAATGGTAAATAATGTATTATGTCATTTTGGAGTCACTTTTTTTGTAAATAAGAATATAATATGTTTCTAAACACTACATGAATGTGGATGCTACCATGATTAAGGATAATCATGAATGAATCGTGAATAATGAATAATGATGAGTGAGACAGTTAGAGGCACAAAGATCATGGACATCAGACTGGGAAGATTGGAAGGGTTATGAAAATGTATTTCCTGGAATCTAATTGAAAATATCCAATGACCTTGAACTCTCCACTCGAGATGTACAGTATGTCTGACAGAACACATCTCATGTTCGTCATTCACCAATTACATCTAGTATCCAAGGTAACAGCAACCTTGGATACTACAACCTTTAGTAATAGTAATTATCCGTAAGGATGTCATAAGGTGAATGCACCAAGGTGAATGCACCAATTTGTAAGTCGCTCTGGATAAGAGCGTCTGCTAAATGACTTAAATGTAAAAATGTAAATGTAAGGCACTCAGAAACGGAAAACAGTAGAGGTTGTGCAGAGGCTGTGTACAGAAGCACAAGTTCAGAGCTTGCCTATACTGTAGAAACAAAACTCAACCCTCTGCCGCTCTACCAGATAACAACTCCTGTTTACTGTGGTATGGCCTTAAAGGGACACTTCACCCTAATTAAAAAAAATTATGTATTGGGTTTCCAAAGCAGGCAAACAAAACCAAAGCATGGATTGCTGTCTCTCACTTTCCACAGACTGCTTACAGGATATGGACATTTAATATCAACTTTTGTATTTTGGGTGAACTATCCCTATATTACTACTGAGTTAAAGTGTTAATATGCAAATACATGTGTTTCTGTGTGTCACTATGGGTAGAGCTATGGTCTAGATGGGTGTATGTTCCAGGAAGCTATTAAAATGTGTATTGACGGTTGATGAGAGATGAATGAGTGTTAATGGAGAAACCGAGCGACGGGGGTCAGGAAGGTAATCACATGGATATATCGCTCTGTTGTACAGAGAGGGGCAGTCTTATAAGTGAGATGGGGAATCCAGTATCTGTTCCAGAGGCGTTCGTGTCGGTTGAGAAGCTCTTCTCTGGCTTTCATTTTCAGCAACTGGTCTAAGAGCGCGTGCGTGCGCGCGCGTGTGTGTGTCAATTATGGAGAATTCTCCTAGACAGAGGCAACGTATCTTGTTCAGTAGCTTTCCTAACCTTTTAGAGCCGATAGTGCACTACTTTTGACCAGAGCCCTATGTAGGGAATAGGATACCATTTGGAATGCAGCCCTAGAAAATCTGATTTTCTAGAACTATTAGCCAAGAATACAGAACTAATTGTATTGCCATTGGAAAGTGCTGGTCGTACAACACTGCTGTAAGTGCCTACTAACCATCAACATGAATGAGCTATGCTATGCAGTTTTTCCTTTTAGTGAACGAGGGGCAATTCCTAACTGGAAGCTATGCTGTGTAAGCTACTGCACTTAAACTGAGGTGCTTTCATCCAACATCCAGCTGTCAATCATAGATAAGCTTTATGAAAGTTGCTCAGTTTACCCACAAACAACATTTCATTCAGTAGCTGGCTATATGTGTAGCAGTTATACGGAATCTAGAAAGACCAACAGGGGTACTAATCTGGGTCTCATGGGCACCACATGACTGCGTTATCTCAGGGAGCTAACGCAAGTCTTCAGGTCTCAGGCAATGTTGCTCATCGTTGTGAGCATGGTTCACCGAACCACCTCCGTTACAACTGTAATTAAACAGCCATTGTTGAAACAGGCATCATCCCTTTCATTTTAAACACTTTCCTATGCAAAACATTGTCTGGCAAACAATTATTACTTGAAGCTAATGTAACTAGTGTATGACTCTACAGCGCCACTTAGTTTCAGTTTATTTAGAGCTGCATGACCATCTTCTTCTCAAAACAGTTGGAAAGTGATTTCCGGGCAATATCCTCACCAATTTGAAGAACTTAATTCGGGTCTCTGAAGTGTCTCATTCGGCATTTATTTTTCTTCCATCTCCCTCTTATAGATAGAGCATCTGAGATCTGAATGTGAAACTCAAAGTTAATTGAAAATTAATTGCTACGTTATATTCATTAGCCCTCATTATTTCCCTGTCATTTATGTGCAACATGTTAGTGTGTACCCCTTTTTCTCCCCAAATTTCTTGGTATCCAATTGGTAGTTACAGTCTTGTCTCATCGCTGCAACTCCCGTACGGACTCGGTAGAGGCGAATGTCGACAGCCGTGCATCCTCCGAAACAAAACCAAACCAAGCCGTACTGCTTCTTGACACAATGCCCACTTAACGCGGAAGCCAGCTGCACCAATGTGTCAGAGGAAACACCGTACACCTAGCGACCGTGTCAGCTTGCACCGCACCCGGGCGGCAGAGGAGTCACTAGTGCGCGATGGGACAAGGACATCCCTGCCAGCCAAACCCTCCCCTAACCCAGACGATGCTGGGACAATTGTGCGCGGCCGGCTGCGAGAGAGCCTGGACTCGAACCCAGAATCTATAGTGGCACAGCTAGCACAACGATGCATTGCCTTAGACCACAGCGCCACTCTGGAGGCCCTGTGTGTGTCATCCTGCAGCACAGCATTTTGGGGGATGTTGAGGTCAGGTCCAATGTTGACTATGCACCCAAGAGGGAAAGAAGTTGGGCCATCCTAGAAATGTTTTAGAGTCATATAATACAAACTTTTGCAGACGCTTTTATCCAAAGCGAGGGAACAGGGAATTGAACCCACTATCATGGCGTTGCAATGCTTTACCAAGATGCATGACATAGGGCTCTAAATGCTTTGTGAAGCCTCAATTAAAGCGGTGCTTATGCCACCCTTTATAAAGCACAGGATTATGTCATATTTGAGCTAAAAAGTGGTCCTATGGACAGAAACTCCAATCTCCGCTGTGGAGCTTTACAGCTCCTTCAGGCTTATCTTTGGTCTCTTTGTTGCTTCTCTGATTAATGCCCTCCTTGCCTGGTCCGTGAGTTTTGGTGGGCGGCCCTCTCTTGGCAGGTTTGTTGTGGTGCCATATTCTTTCAAATTTTTAATAATGGATTTAACGGTGCTCCGTGGGATGTTCAAATTTCGGATATTTTTTTATAACCCAACCGTGATCTGTACTTCTCCACAACTTTGTCCCTGACCTGTTTGTAGAGCTCCTTGGTCTTCATGGTGCCGCTTGCTTGGTGGTTCCCCTTGCTTAGTGGTGTGGCAGACTCTGGGGCCTTTCAGAACAGGGGTGTATATATACTGAGATCATGTGACACTTAGATTGCACACAGGTGGACTTTATTTAACTAATAATGTGAAGGTAATTGGTTGCACCAGATTTAATTTAGGGACTTCATAGCAAAGGGGGTGATTACATATGCACGCACCACTTATCTGTTATTTTTATTTGTTTGAAACAAGTTATTCTTTTCATTTCACTTCACCAATTTGGACTATTTTGTGTGTGGCCATTACATGAAATCCAAATAAAAATCTATTTAAATGACAGGTTGTAATGCAACAAAATAGGAAAAACGCCAAGGGGGATGAATACTTTTGCAAGGCACTGTATCTCAGATAGATGGGAGTGAGGCCTAAGAGGGTTTTATAAATAAGCATCAACCGGTGGGTCTTGCGACGGGTATACAGAGATGACCAGTTTACAGAGGAGTATAGAGTTGTAACGGCTTTCTTCCTGGGATGAAGGAGAGGACCAAAATGCAGCGCAGTTAGTGTTCAACATGTTTAATTTAACGAACTGTGAACACTTACAACAATACAAAACAACAAACGTGAAAACCGAGACAGTCCTATCTGGTGCAGAACACAAACACAGAGACAGGAAACAACCACCCACAATCCCCAACACAAAACAAGCCACCTATATATGATTCTCAATCAGGGACAACGATTGACAGCTGCCTCTGATTGAGAACCATATTAGGCTGAACACAGAAACAGACAAACTAGACACACAACATAGAATGCCCACCCCAACTCACGCCCTGACCATACTAAACAAATACAAAAACAAGGGAAAACAGGTCAGGAACGTGACAAGAGTGCAGTGATTTGTCCTATAAGGAGCATTTGTCGCAAATCTGATGGCCGAATGGTAAGGAACACCTAACCGCTCGAGAGCACTCTTACCTGCCGATCTATCAATTATGTCTCCATAATCTGGCATGGGTAGGATGGTCATCTGAATCAGGGTTAGTTTAGCATCTGGGGTGAAAGAGGAGTGATTACGGTAGAGGAAACCAAGTCTAGATTTAACTTTAGCCTGCCGCTTTGATATGTACTCAGAAAAGGACAGTGTACCATCTAGCCACACTCCCAAGTACTTGCATGAGGTGACTACCTCAAGCTCTAAACCCTCAGAGGTAGTAATAACACCTGTGGGAGAAGGGGCATTCTTCTTATCAAACCACATAACCTTTGTTTTGGAGGTGTTCAGAACGAGGTTAAGTAGAGAAAGCTTGTTGGACGCTAAGAAAGCTTTGTTGTAGAGCATTTAACAGAAAATCCGGGGAGGGGCCAGGTGAGTATAAAACTATCATCTGCATATAAATGGATGAGAGAGCTTCCTACTGCCTGAGCTATGTTGTTGATGTAAATTGAGAAGAGCGTGGGGCCTAGAATTGAGCCTAGGGGTACACCCTGTACCCCATGACAGGCAGTGGCTGAGACAGCAGATTTTCTGACTTTATACACTGCACTCTTTGAAAGAGGTAGTTAGCAAACCGGGCAAAAGACCCCTCAGAGACACCAACACTCCTTAGCCGGCCCACAAGAATGGAATGGTCTACTGTATCAAAAGCTTTGGCCAAGTCAATAAAAATAGCAGCACAACATTGCTTTGAATCAAGGGCAATGGTGACATCATTGAGGACCTTTAAGGTTGCAGTGACACATCCGTAACCTGAGCGGAAACCAGATTGCAAACCAGAGAGAATACTATAGACATAAAGAAAGCCAGTCAGTTGATTATTGACAAGTTTTTCCAACACTTGATAAGCAGGGCAAAATAGAAATAGGCCTATAACAGTTAGGATCAGCTTGATCTCCCCTTTAACCTCTCTGGTATCAGTGGGACGGTAGCGTCCCACCTCGACAACAGCCAGTGAAATTGCAGGGCGCCAAATTCAAAACACAATACAAGAATTATACACCATTTTAAAGATAAACTTCTTGTTAATCAAACCACAGTGTCCGATTTCAGAAAGGCTTTACGGCGAAAGCACACCATGCGATTATGTTAGGTCAGCGCCTAGTCACAGAAAACCATACAGCCATTTTCCAGCCAAGGAGAGGGCTCACAAAAGTCAGAAATAGCGATTAAATTAATCACTAACCTTTGATGATCTTCATCAGATTGCACTCACAGGACTTCATGTTAAACAATAAATGTTTATTTTGTTCGATAAAGTCCCTTTTATGTCCAAAAACCTCAGTTGAAATTGGCGCGTTATGTTCAGTAATCATTGTCTCAAACAAACATCCGGTGAAATTTCAGAGAGCCACATCAAATTACAAACATTGATTAAAGATACAAGTGTTATACATAGGATTAAAGGTAAACGTCTTGTTAATCCGTTTTGTTGGTGCGTTTAGTTCAGTAATCCAAAGGCACAAAGCGCGCTCTCAACATCCAGACGAAAAGTCAAAAAAGTACAATAAAAGTTCGTAGAAACATGTCAAACGATGTTTAAAATCAACCCTCAGGTTGTTTTTGTCATAAATAATAAATCATATTTCAACAAAAGCTTTGTCAATAGAAAAGGAGAAACAAGAAAGGCACGCTTTTCATCCAAAATTCCGATTATGTTAGGTATGAGCCAAGTCACAGAAAAAGACAGACATTTTTCCAGCTAAATAGAGCAGTAACAAAATAGAGATAAAATTAATCACTAACCTTTGATAATCTTCATGACACTATGAGATGACACTCATAGGACTTCATGTTACACAATACATGTATGTTTTGTTCGGTAAAGTTCATATTTATATCCAAAAATCTGAGTTTAGGCAAGACGCTACTGTATCACTTGGCCAAAAGCCTGAGAAAATGCAGAGCGCCAAATTAAAATTAATTACTATAAAATCTAACTTTCATTAAATCACACATGAAAGATACCAAATTAAAGCTACACTGGTTGTGAATCCAGCCAACATGTCAGATTTCAAATAGGCTTTTCAGCGAAAGCATACGATGCTATTATCTGAGCATAGCACCATAGTAAACAAAAGAGCGAAAACATTTCAACCCTGCAGGCGCGACACAAAACGCAGAAATAAAAATATAATTCATGCCTTACCTTTGACGAGCTTCTGTTGGTGGCACTCCAATATGTCCCATAAGCATCACAAATGGTCCTTTTGTTCGATTAATTCCGTCAATATATATCCAAAATGTCCATTTATTTGGCGCGTTTCATCCAGAAAAACACCGGTTCCAACTTGCTCAAACGTGACGACAAAATATCTCAAAGGTTACCTGTAAACTTTGCCAAAAAATGTCAAACTACTTATGTAATACAACTTTAGGTATTTTTTACGTTAATAATCGATACAATTGAAGACGGGATGATATGTGTTCAATACAGGATTAAGCATGCCTTCTGTTTGATTGAAGCGCATGTCCAGGACACCTGGAGTGCCTCGACTTCAAGATGGCCGTATTTCTTCATTACACAAAGGAATAACCTCAACCGTTTTCTATCCAAATCTACTAATAATATGCATATCTTATCTCCTGGGGATGAGTAACTGGCAGTTGAATTTGGGTATGCTTTTCATCCAAACGTGAAAATGCTGCCCCCTACCCTAGAGAAGTTAAAGAAGAAAGGGTCTAAACCATCTTCCCCAGATGTTTTTTGGGGGTCAAGATTCAGGAGCTCCTTTAGCACCTCGGACTCAGTGACTGCCTGCAGGGAAAAACTTTGTGGCGGGGCAGGGGAAAAAGAGGGGGAAGCATCGGGGATAGATAGTCGCATTAGAAGGCCCACAAGATGAGGAAATGTTGGACGGGCAAGGAGGCATGGCTGAGTCAAATAGGAATCCTGACTTAATGAAGTGGTGATTAACTTCTTGTGAATCCAACCACGGTGTCAGATTTAAAAAATGCTTTACGGCGAAAGCATACCTTACGATTATTTGAGAACATAGCCCAGCAGACAAATCATTACAAACAGTAACCAGCCAAGTAGAAGAGTTACACAAGTCAGAAATAGAGATAAAATTAATCCCTTACATTTGATGATCTTCATATGGTTGCACTCAGCAGACATTAATTTACTCAATAAATGTTCCTTTTGTTCGATAAAGTCTCTTTATATCCAAAAACCTCCGTTTTGTTTGCGCGTTTTCTTCAGTAATCCACAGGCTCAAACGCAGTCAAAACAGGCAGACAAAAAATCCAAATTGTATCCGTAAAGTTCATACAAACATGTCAAACGATGTTTATATTCAATCCTCAGGTTGTTTTAAGCCTAAATAATCGATAATATTTCAACCGGACAATAACGTCGTCAATATAAAAGGTAAACAAGAAAGGCACTTTCTCGGTCGCGCGCATGAAAAAGCTCTGTGACACTTTAGGGTCCACTCATTCAGACTGCTTTTACGTCCTCATTTTTCAGAATACAATCCTGAAACAATTTCTAAAGACTGTTGACATCTAGTGGAAGGAATAGGAACTGCAATTTGAGTCCTAAGTCAATGGATACTGTAATGGCATTGAATAGAAAACTACAAAACCACAAAAAAAAAGACTTCCCAAATTGATTTTTCTTAGGTTTTCGCCTGCCAAATCAGTTCTGTTATACTCACAGACACTATTTTAACAATTTTGGAAAATTTAGAGTGTTTTCTATCCAAATCTACCAGTTATATGCATATCATATCTTCTGGGCCCGAGAAGCAGGCAGTTTAATTTGGGCATGCTTTTCATCCAAAATTCCGAATGCTGCCCCCTACCCGAGAGAAGTTAAGCATGTCCCAGTGTAGGTCACCTAGCAGGGCAAATTCAGACTTAGTCTAAGGGGCCAGGAGAGAGCTTAGGGCAAATCAAATTGTTTGGGGAGAGACTTGGTGGAGACAACCGAGCACTGAAGATGATCCTTGGTAAAGATTGCCACTCCCCCACCTTTGGAAGATCTTTCTTGACGAAAAAGGTTACCATCAGTACTCAAAACACTCTTCCTTAACCATGTCTCAGTAATGACCAACACATCTGGATTGGAGCTGTGAACCCATACTTTCAATTGTTCCCTTTTAGGTAATAAACTTCTAGTGTTAATGTGCAGAAAATCCAGGCTTTTACGAGAGCAGAAATCAGTGAAGCAGATATCAGAGCACAAGTCAGAATTGGAGCTAGCAACAGTAGATGGGCCAGGGTGTACATGCACATTTCCAGATATCATCAACAGTAATACAATCAAGGCACGGCACAGTACAGGGAGAGCTCTGCAGTGTTGATTTATGACATCTGAATGTGCATCAGATGGCAACAAGATCATATTATACAGCAATTTCATCAGGTAACATGAATACAAAGCCGGCGAGAAGTGGTTATAATGGGATGGGAAGCCTCAAGTTAGTGTAACCAATAGAAAGTCAGAGTCCCGAGTGTGGGAACAAACATAGTCTGTCCCACGGTTGGGTAAAGAAAGTTTGTAGTCAACAAAGCATGCAGGAGTCATGAGGCAAATAGCAAAATGCACAAGAAAAAATATATATATTTAACCACTCGGGGCTAGCCATTGTAAGATCAGAGTCACCCGCCCCAACAGTGCCTGTGTGCTGGAGGTGAGCAAAAGCTCGGGAGAGGAGGGGGGTGGGGGCGGGTGTACCTGTACCAGACGGGGGGGGGGGGGGTGTACCTGTATGAGATGGGTGGAATCCAAGCCGCAGTGCAGCAGGCAACGGGAGTAGGTGAGAGAAGCTTTGATTTCTGGAGGCAGATTTCTTGTAGAAAATGACAGTGGATGGTCTCTGAACAGCAGGAGGGGGCTTCAAGGCCTCTGGATTTGGGTGGGGTAGCCTGCCCATTGTTGGGCTCAAAGGCTTCGACACCTCTCCCTTCACACGTCAGTGCTAATTGAAGTTGTATCACTTTGTCCTAGCAAGCTTGGTAACCTTAGCATTCAGTCCTTATAATGTAAAATATATCCTTGTAATGTTTTTATTCTTCCTGTCTTTTGAAAGTAAAAAATAGCTTTAGACTAAGCATTACTCACTCAGTTCCAGGTTGGATGTAGTTTTCAGGTTTCTGTTTGTTTGCCAGAGCATTTGCTATAATGTTTGGGAATAACAATCCTTGGGTTTAGGAACCCGTCGCAAGACCCACTGGTTGATGCTTATTTATAAAACCCTCTTAGGCCTTACACTCTTCTATCTAAAATAGGCCCTGTAGACCACACTATTTGCCACTATTTGCCATCTATATTTTTCGTGACTGTTTATTTACCACCACAGAAGGATGCTGGCACTAAGACCGCACTCAGTCAGCTGTACAAGGAAATAACCAAACAGGAAACCGCTCACCCAGAGGCGGCGTACAAAGCTCCCCTTCGCCCTCCATTTTGTAAATCTGACCAAAATTCTATCTTCCTGCTTACAAGCAAAAATTAAAGCAGGAAGCACCAGTGACTCGGTCTATAAAAAAAGTGGTCAGATGATGCAGATGCTAAACTACAGGACTGTTTTGCTAGCACAGACTGGAACATGTTTTGGGATTCTTCCGATGGCATTGAGGAGTACACCACATCAGTCACTGGCTTTATCAATAAGTGCATAGAGGACGTCGTCTCCACAGTGACTGTTGGTACTGTGGCAGACCAGGGGGTTGGGTCAAAACATTTACACAGATCAGACACGGACAGAGTAGGATTAGCTCAGTTTCAAAGGTGTTTATTAAAATAATAGTCCAAAAGAAAAGAATAGGTCTCCCTGTTGTATCCTCTGGGGATCAAAACTGAACTCCTTCCTGTTACCTCTGGTACCGTCCCCAACTATACTGGAGTCCTTTCCTCCCCCAGTCTCTCTCCTGTGTGCTGCCCTTCTGGCAGCTTTATGGGACTTGTACAGCTGGTGAGCAAACAGCCCTTGATTACTCACCAATCCCCAATCAGCCCCAATTAGTCCTGGCCTGAGATCCCTTCGGGACCTGGCACGTCCAGCAGATGGAGCAATCGCCTCATGAGGTATACTCCGTCTGTCACCAGGCCTCGACGAGTCTCCCTCTGGTAGCTGACCTGCTGTACGCCACAGTACATACCCCAACCAGAAGCCATGGATTACAGGCAACATTCGCACTGAGCTAAAGGGTAGAGCCGCCGCTTTCAAGGTGTGGGACTCTAACCCGGAAGCTTATAAGAAATCCTGCTATGCCCTCCGACGAACCATCAAACAGGCAAAGCGCCAATACAGGGCTAAGATAGAATCATACTACACCGGCTCTAACGCTTGTCTTATGTGGCAGGGCCTGCAAACTATTACAGACTACAAAGGGAAGCACAGCCGCGAGCTGCCCAGTGACACAAGCCTACCAGAAGAGCAAAATCACTTCTATGCTCGCTTTGAGGCAAGCAACACTGGCATGCATGAGAGCATCAGCTGTTCCTGACGACTGTGTGATCACGTTCTCCATAGCCGACGTGAGTAAGACCTTTAAACAGGTCAACATTCACAAGGCCGCGGGGCCAGACAGATTACCAGGACGTGTGCTCCGGGCATGTGCTGACACACTGGCAAGTGTCGTCACTGACATTTTCAACATGTCCCTGATTAAGTCTGTGATTCCAACATGTTACAAACAGACCACCATAGTCCCTGTGCCCAAGAACACTAAGGCAACCTGCCTAAATGACTACAAACCTGTAGCACTCACGTCCGTAGCCATGAAGTGCTTTGAAAGGCTGGTAATGGCTCACATCCCAGAAACTCTAGACCCACTCCAATTTGCATACCGCCCAAACAGATCCACAGATGAAGCAATCTCTGTTGCACTCCACACTGCCCTTTCCCACCTGGACAAAAGGAACACCTACGTGAGAATGCTATTCATTGACTACAGCTCAGCGTTCAACACCATAGTACCCTCAAAGCTCATCACTAAGCTAAGGATCCTGGGACTTATCACCTCTCTCTGCAACTGGATCCTGGACTTCCTTACGGGCCACCCTCAGGTGGTGAGGGTAGGTAGGAAAACATCCGCCACGCTGATCCTCAACATTGGAGCCCCTCAGGGGTACATGCTCAGTCCCCTCCTGTACTCCCTGTTCACCCACGACTGCGTGGCCAGGCACGACTCCAACACCATAATTAAGTTTGCAGACGACACAACAGTGGTAGGCCTGATCACCGACAACGACGAGACAGCTTATAGGGAGGAGGTCGGACACCTGGCCGGGTGGTGCCAGAATAACAACCTATCCCTCAACGTAATCAAGACAAAGGAGATGATTGTGAACTACAGGAAAAGGAGGACCGAGCACGCCCCCATTCTCATCGACGGGGCTGTAGTGGAGCAGGTTGAGAGCTTCAAGTTCCTTGGTGTCCACATCACCAACAAACTAGAATGGTCCAAACACACCAAGACAGTCGTGAAGAGGGCATGACAAATCTATTCCCCCTCAGGAAACTAAAAAGATTTGGCATGGGTCCTCAGATCCTCAAAAGGTTCTACAGCTGCAACATTGAGAGCATCCTGACTGGTTGCATCACTGCCTGGTAAGGCAACTGCTCGGTCTCCGACCACAAGGCAATACAATGGGTAGTGAGTACGGCCCAGTACATCACTGGGGCTAAGCTGCCTGCCATTCAAGACCTCTACACCAGGCGGTGTCAGAGGAAGGCCCTAAAAATTGCCAAAGACCCCAGCCATTGTCTGTTCTCTCTACTACTGCATGGCAAGCGGTACCGGAATGCCAAGTCTAGGACCAAAAGGCTTCTCAACAGCTTTTACCCCCCAAGTCATAAGACTCCTGAACAGGTATTCAAATAGCCCCCCCCCCCCCCCTTACGTTGCTGCTACTCTCTGTTCATCATATATGCATAGTCACTTTAACCATACCTAGATGTACATACTACCTCAATTAGCCCGACTAACCGGTGCCTGTATATAGCCTCGCTACTGTTATTTTTTCACTGTCTTTTTACTGTTGTTTTTATTTCTTTACTTATCTATTGTTCACCTAATACCTATTTTTTACTTAAACATTGCACTACTGGTTAGGGCCTGTGAGTAAGCATTTCACTGTTGTATTCGGCGCACGTGACAAATAAACTTTTATTTGATTTGAAATCCCTAAATTAGAACGTACTTTATTTATT
This sequence comes from Salvelinus alpinus, assembly GCF_045679555.1. Lineage (NCBI taxonomy): Eukaryota > Metazoa > Chordata > Actinopteri > Salmoniformes > Salmonidae > Salvelinus > Salvelinus alpinus. Next base: position 68,446,628 of record NC_092094.1, read on the forward strand.
TAAATGTACTGATTTCCTTCTATGCACTGTATTTTTGTTCAATATAGGTAGGGCTGTGTTCTCCCATGGCTGTAGGCTTTAGTTATGTTCATTAACACTATAAATTAGAGTGAATTAGGTTTGTGTGGGTGTTTTTTGTGGGTGTTTTTTGTGATTGATGTTTATATCATATGATGTAATGTCAGGTGGAACCTGATCTGCGATTCTTGATTTATGACCACAGATGTCAAATCTGGGATTAGGGACTGATTTCTATAGAAGGGGATTTGTAATACAAGAAGATTATGTTACACATATTAACATATTTAACCCCTACAATATTAATAGATAAAACGTGTAAGATCATTGAAGATCTCTTGCACATATAAACAACAAAGCAAACTTGAGAAAAACGTTACCGAAGTTCTATCAACACATTGACTGTAGTACTTGTGCTGCTAAAACACTTGACCACTGCTACTCCAACTTCGGGGATGCCTACAAGGCCCTCCCCCACCCTCCCTTAGGCAAATCTGATCATGACTCCATTTTGCTCGTCCCTTCCTAGAGGCAGAAACTCAAACAGGAAGTACCCGTGCTAAGGACTATTCAATGCTGGCCTGACCAATCGGAATCCACGCTTCAAGATTGTTTTGATCACGTGGACTGGGATAAGTTCCGGGTAGCCACTGAGAACAACATAGACGAATACACTGATACGGTGACTGAGTTTATCAGGAAGTGTATAGGAGATGTTGTACCCACTATGACTTTTAAAAACTACCCTAACTAGAAACCGTGGACAGATGGCAGCTTTCGCGCAAAACTGAAAGCATGAACCATTGCATTTAACCATGGCAAGGCGACTGGGAATATGGCCGAATAGAAAAAAACAGTGTAGTTATTCCCTCTAAGGCAATCAAACGGGCAAAACGTCAGTATAGAGACAAAGTGTAGTTGCAATTCAACGGCTCAGACACGAGACATATGTGGCAGGGTCAACAGACAATCACGGACTACAAAGGGATAACTAGCCACGTCACGGACACCGACGTCTTGCTTCAAGGAGAAGCTAAACACCTTCTTCGCCCGCTTTGAGGATAACACAGTGCAGCTGACACGGCCCGCTACCAAGGACTGAGTGCTCTCCTTCTCCGTGGCCGACGTGAGTAAGAGATTTAAGCGTGTTAACCCTCGCAACGCTGCCGGCCCAGACGACATCCCTAGACGCGTCTTCAGAGCATGCGCAGACCAGCTTGCTGAAGTGTTTACGGGCATATTTAATCTCTCTCTATCCTAGTCTGCTGTCCCCATATGCTTGAAGATGTCCACCATTGTTCCTGGACCCAAGAAAGCAAGGGTAACTGATCTAAATGACTATCGCCCCGTAGAACTCACTTCTGTCATCCTGAAGTGCTTTGAGAGACTAGTCAAGGATCATGTCACCTCTACCTTACCTGACACCGTAGACCCACTTCAATTTGCTTACCGCCGGTTGGAACCAAAATTCACAAAGTTGGACTCATTAGACCAAAGGACAGATTTCCACTAGTCTAATGTCCATTGCTCATGTTTCTTGGCCCAAGCAAGTCTCTTCTTCTTATTGGTGACATTTAGTAGTGGTTTCTTTGCAGCAATTCGACCATGAAGGCCTGATTCACGCAGTCTCCTCTGAACAGTTGATGTTGAGATGTGCCTGTTACTTGAACTCTGGGCTGCATTCTAAGGTGCAGTTAACTCTAATGAACTTATCCTCTGCAGCAGAGGTAACTCTGGGTCTTCCTTTCCTGTGACAGTCCTCATGAGAGCCAGTTTCATCATAGCGCTTGATGGTTTTTGCAACTGCACTTGAAGAAACTTTCAAAGTTCTCGACATTTTCCCTATTGACTGATCTTCATGTCTTAACGTTAAGATAGACTGTTATTTATCTTTGTTTATTTGACCTGTTCTTGCCATACTATGGACTAGGAGCAACAATGGCTCAGCCGCGAAGTGGTAGGCCACACAAGCTCACAGAGCAGGACCGCTGAGTGCTGAAGCGCGTGGCATGTAAAAATTGTCTGTCCTCGGTTGCAACACTGACTACCGAGTTCCAAACGGAACAAAAACTGTTTGTTGGTAGCTCCATGAAATGGGTTTCCATGGACGAGCAGGTGCACACGAACCTAAGCTCACCATGCACAATGCCAAGCGTGGAGTGGTGTAAAGCTCGCCGCCATTGGACTCTGGAGCAGTGGAAACACATTCTCTGGAGTAATGAATCACGCTTCACCATCTGGCAGAACGACGGATGAATCTGGTTTTGGCAGAGGTCAGGAAAACTCTACCTGCCCCAGTGCATAGTGCCAACTGTATTTTAATTTTTATTTATTTCACCTTTATTTAACTTCTCTAGGGTAGGGGGCAGCATTGGGAATTTTGGATGAAAGCGTGCCCAAATTAAACTGCCTGCTACTCAGCCATAAAAGCTATAATATGCATATAATTAGTATATTTGGATAGAAAACACTGAAGATTCTAACTCTGTTTGAATGATGTCTGTGAGTATAACAAAACTCATATGGCAGTCAAAAACCTGAGATAAAATCCAACCAGGAAGTGGGAAATCTGAGGTTTGGAGTTTTTCAACTCTTTGCCTATCGAATACACAGTGTCTATGGGGTCATATTGCACTTCGTAAGGCTTCCACTAGATGTCAACAGTCTTTAGAACCTTGTTTGATGCTTCTACTGTGAGGTCGGGGCGAATGAGAGGGTTTTGAGTCAGAGGTCTGCCAGAGAGCCACGAGCTGACCATGCGCGTTCACGTGATAGTTAGCTTGCGTTCCATTGCATTTCTGAAGACAAAGGAATTCTCCGGTTAGAACATTATTGAAGATTTATGTTAAAAACATCCTAAAGATTGATTCTATACATCGTTTGACATGTTTCTACGGACTGTAATGGAACTTTTTGACTTTTCGTCTGCACCTAGTTATCGCGTCTAATGAATTTTGATTACTGGGCTAAACGCGCTAACAAAAAGGAGGTATTTGGACATAAATGATGGACATTATCGAACAAAACAAACATTTATTGTGGACCTGGGATTCCTGGGAGTGCATTCTGATGAAGATCATCAAAGGTAAGTGAATATTTATAATGCTATTTCTGACTTCTGTTGACTACACAACATCTGTTTGGGTTGTTTGGGCTCTGAGCGCTGTACTCAGATTATTGCATGGTGTGCTTTTTCCGTAAAGTTTTTAAAAAATCTGACACAGCGGTTGCATTAAGGAGAAGTGGATTTAAAATTCCATGCATAACAGTTGTATCTTTTAGCAATGTTTATTATGAGTATTTCTGTAAATTGATGTGGCTCTCTGCAAAATCACCGGATGTTTTGGAACTACTGAACATAATGCGCCAATGTAAACTCAGATTTTTGGATATAAATATGAACTTTACCGAACAAAACATACATGTATTGTGTAACATGAAGTCCTATGAGTGTCATCTGATGAAGATCCTCAAAGGTTAGTGATTCATTTCATCTCTATTTTTGCTTTTTATGACTCCTCTCTTTGGCTGGAAAAATGGCTGTGTTTTTCTGTGACTTGGCTCTGACCTAACATAATCGTTTGGTGTGCTTTCGTCGTAAAGCCTTTTTGAAATCGGACACTGTGGCTGGATTTACAACAAGTGTATCTTTAAAATGGTGTAAAATACTTGTATGTTTGAGGAATTTTAATTATGGTATATCTGTTGTTTTGAATTTGGCGCCCTGCAGTTTCACGAGGTGGGACGCTACCGTCCCACATACCCTAGTGAGGTTCACCAGGTAAGCCAGTTGAGAACAAGTTCTCATTTACAACTGGGACCTGGCCAAGATAAAGTAAAGCAGTGCAACAAAAACAACACAGAGTTACACATGGAAAAAACAAACATACAGTCAATAACACAATAGAATAAAATCTATGTAGAGTGTGTGCAAATGTAGAAGAGTATGGAGGTAAGGCAATAAATAGGCCATAGAGGCTAAAAGATTCAAATTTAGCATTAACACTGGAGTGATAGATGTGCAGATGATGATGTGCAAGTAGAGATACTGGGGTGCAAAAGAGCAAGAAGATAAATAACAATATGGGGATGAGGTAGTTAGGTGTGCTATTTACAGATTGGCTGTGTACAGTTACAGTGATCAGTAAGCTGCTCTGGCAGCTGATGCTTAAAGTTAGTGAGGGAGATATAAGACTCCAGCTTCAGTGATTTTTGCAATTCAGTCATTGGCAGCAGAGAACTGGAAGAAAAGGCGGCCAAATGAAGTTTTGGCTTAGGGTATGACCAGTGAAATATACCTGCTGGAGCGCATGCTACGGGTAGGTGTTGCTATGGTGACCAGTGAGCTGAGATAAGGCGGGGCTTTACCTAGCAAAGACTTATAGATGACCTGGAGCCAGTGGGTTTGGCGACGAATCTGTAGCGAGGGCCAGCCAACGAGAGCATAACGGATGGCAGTGTGATAGACTACATCCAGTTTGCTGAGTGGAGTGTTGGAGACTATTTTGTGAATTACATCGCCGAAGTCAAGGATCGGTAGGATAGTCAGTTTTACAAGGGTATGTTTGGCAGCATGAGTGAAGGAGGCTTTGTTGCGAAATAGGAAGCCAATTCTAGATTTAATTTTGGATTGGATATGCTTAATGTGAGTCTGGAAGGAGAGTTTAGGGTCTAACCAGACACCTAGGTATTTGTATTTGTCCACATATTCTAAGTCAGAACCGTCCTGAGTAGTGATGCTAGTCGGGCGTGCGGGTGCGGGCAGCAATCGGTTGAAGAGCATGCATTTAGTTTTACTAGCATTTAAAAGTAGTTGGAGGCCATGGAAGAAACGTTGTATGGCATTGAAGCTCGTTTGGAGGTTTGTTAACACAGTGTCCAAAGAAGGGCAAGATGTATACAGAAGGGTGTCGTCTGCGCAGAGGTGGATCAGAACAGGGAGAGGAGCCACCTTCGGTGGAAGTCGTGTCACAAACAAGCTAAGCGTCAGTAAAGAGACAAAGTAGAGTTGCAATTCAAAGGCTCAGAAATGAGAGGTATGTGGCAGGGTCTACAGTCAATCACGGACTACAAAAAGAAACCAGTCCCGTCGCGGACCAGGATGTCTTGCTCCCAGACAAACTAAACAACTTATTTGCTCGCTTTGAGGACAATACAGTGCCACCAACCCAGCCCACTACCAAAACCTGCGGGATCCACTTCACTGCATGAGTACATACGTGAGTAAAACATTTAAACGTGTTAACCCTCGCAAGGCTGCTGGCCCAGACGGCATCCATAGCCGCGTCCTCAGAGCATGCGCAGACCATCTTCCTGAGCGGGAAGATGGCTATGTGGTCCCATGGTGTTTATACTTGCGTACTATTGTTTGTACAGATGAACGTGGTACCTTCAAGCGTTTGGAAATTGCTCCCAGGGATGAACCAGACATGTGGAGGTCTACAATTCTTTCTCTGAGGTCTTGGTTGATTTCTTTTGATGTTCCCATGATGTCAAGCAAAGAGGCACTGAGTTTGAAGGTAGACCTTGAAAAACATCCACAGGTACACCTCCTATTGACTCAAATTATGTTAAATAGCCTATCAGAAGCTTCTAAAGCCATGACATCATTTTATGTGATTTTCCAAGCTGTTTAAAGTCACAGTCAACTTAGTGTATGTAAACTTCTGACCCACTGGAATTGTGATACATTGAATTATCAGTGAAATAATCTGTCTGTAAACAATTGTTGGAAAATTACTTGTGTCATGCAAACAGTAGATTTTTACAGTAAATTTGTGGAGTGGTTGAAAAACGAGTTTTAATGACTCCAACCTAAGTGTATGTAAACTTCCGACATCAACTGTACATTTTACCTTTTTGAGGTTACATCATCAATCAATATCCACTTTAACATGTCACCCCCTTTTTCCCATTAACAAAGGGGTATAGAGAGGGCCTTTCTTGTCTTAACACAACAGCGAAACAACAATGTTTATACAGATTTAACAATTGCAAAGGCTTCTGGGGGTCTACCGTGTCCTGTGAGTGAAAAGACCATACAAAAAAAGTACAACAATCTCCCCTATACTAATTACTCACAAACTGTCCCCTCCACTTCTGTTGAGTTGAGTGGTGTACTAACTTGCTTGTTAACTTGGAATTATGTTGGAGTAAGACCTGTCAATTACTGGCATGACTGAGTTCTTCACTTACTGCTATGTAACTGTCACGACTTCCACCGAAGGTGGCTCCTCTCCCTGTTCGGGCGGTGCTCGGCGGTCGTCGTCGCCGGCCTACTAGCTGCCACCGATCCATTTTTCCTTTTCATTTGTGTCTGTCTGTTGTTGTTATCAACTGTGTCTGATTAGTTAATTTCGGTGGGTTTATTAACCTCCGCTGCCTGCTAGTCTTTGTGCGGGATTATTTTGCTGTGTTAGCTCTGTTAGGGGTGCGTGTTTGCGCCACAGGGTTTTTTCCCTCACAGTTGTTGTACTGTGTTAGGAGTAGAGGTTTCTCCTCCGTGTGTTTCGTGATTTTCCCCGCCTGTTGTTGGTGGGTTGGGACTTATAATAAACGACTGTGCAAACTGGAATTCCTTGCTCTCCTGCTCCTGACTCCTGCACCTACCTCTTCTTAGGAGGCACCTAACAGTAACAGATTGCACATGTGATGGTGTACAGTATATATTTTAACATCAGAAACATTCCATCACCAATTTAAATTGTTGAAAACTGTGAAAAGATTATCAGAGCGGACCTTGTACTAACAGCTGTCTGGGTTCAGGTCGTGACGGACAAAATCGTTTCTTCGCTTTTCTGACAGTTCTTGAGTCTTATCTCCTTGGTATTTCATGATTGCGGGTAATCTGTAAACCACATTTGTTCCGTTGTCTTTCCTGCCTTGTTAGAGAAGCCAAATACTGCACAGAAAATGACCATGGTGATGGATCAACTAGTTTTAGGCACTGTTATCATGCAGTTTGGGGTAGCCACTCAGCTATTGTTGTCGGAAGAATTACTGTGGCGTTCTTCCAACATGGCTGCCAGAAGGCATCGTACATCAACTGGCAACCCTTTAAAGCAGGGATGGGCAACTGCCTGCCCACTTTTGAAGGCCCTCATGGCAAAATGAGTAGAACTGCATTAAATTATTTATAAAATTTCAAAATCTTAGGGCCTCCCGGGTGGCGCAGTGGTCTAGGGTACTGCATTGCAGCGCTAGCTGTGCCACCAGAGACTCTGGGTTCGCGCCCAGGCTCTGTCGCAGCCGGCCGCGACCGGGAGGTCCGTGGGGCGACGCACAATTGGCCTAGCGTCGTCCGGGTTAGGGAGGGTTTGGCCGGTAGGGATATCCTTGTCTCATCGTGCACCAGTGACACCTGTGGCAGGCTGGGCACAGTGCGCGCAAACCAAGGTAGCCAGGTGCACGGTGTTTCCTCCGACACATTGGTGCGGCTGGCTTCCGGGTTGGAGGCGCGCTGTGTTAAGAAGCAGTGCGGCTTTCGTTTCGGAGGACGCATGGCTTTCGACCTTCGTTTCTCCCGAGCCCATACGGGAGTTGTAGCGATGAGACAAGATAGTAATTACTAACAATTGGATACCACGAAATTGGGGAGAAAAGGGGGTAAAATGTTTAAAAAAAACAAAAACAAAATGCTAAATCTTCTGTACACCCCATGGCAAAATGTCTAGAATTGCACAAAATGTAAATCTAAAACGTAAAAATGTTTTCTCCACTGTCAAGAGGAGGGCCACTAAAATGTTTTGCTCACATGATCAGTTCAGATTTTTGGTGGCCCCATCAAAGTTGCCAATCCCTGCTCTATAGTGTTCAGAAGCATTGTACCATCTAAACCGCTGTGAAATATTGTATTTTCAGCTGTTTGAAGCTGATGTACAAAACCGAAAGTAAACTGTAACCTTAACTTAAGAACGTGAAGCCTAGAAATATCGCACTTAGAACAGATCTACCGCTTCTTAGACTTGCTTTCAATGACAAGGATCTATAACTCACATTTCTATGTCAATTTGGTCGGGTCGTCCAAAAAGTGACATATTGCAGCTTTAAAGGGCAATTCCGCCACTCCAGCGCCAAACCAATGTGAAAACAGCGCGTTTCTATGAACTGTGGTTAAAAAGATAAGAAAGGTCCTAGAAAAAAAGTGATTTTCAAAACCTGCTGATGATGATGTCATGGAGTATAACTTTTTATCTTTATATGTTTTACGACAAAATGTAGAAACGCGCCATTTTCACATATGTAGACACTGGTATTGTGCTGGAGATAATGAAATTGAGGTTGAAAAGTTTCCTTTAAGAGCTGAGATGGGAAGCCAAATTGGTTAAATTATGACAGATAATTTGCCAGAATCAGTCGATGTCACTGGCTGCAGTGGGAGGCCTGCAGAACCACTTAGATAAAGCATTCAGAAGCTCCCCTTCAGCTCCCTGCTGGTCATCAGAAAACGTGGACATTCCCATGCGCTAGTCTCCAATGGAGTGTGCTACAATGTGACAGTGTAGTGCTAAGCTATACCCAGCGGGAAAAACTGGTTGAATTGGTGCAGTTTTGCCCGCTGGGTAGTCTGCAAGCAGTAGCATCAATACCCCTCTTTAGAACTCAAATACTGTGGCCTGGGGTGGTCTAGCGGTGCCAGCATGGGTTTAAATCCCATTTCTCTTTCAGCAAAAATCCTTTCTGATTTGGGGAAGTGACAATGAGACAAGAGATTCATTGAATATCACACAATTAAAAATTAGGTGTCAAATGTAAACATGCACAACGGCGAGAATATGATTATTGAGTTGGTGCCGTCTGGCACCGGTGAGGATGATGTTTTGCGACTGAGGGCCAGTCGAACAGGCATAAACACCCACCTTGGAACTTGGAGAGGAGAGTCAAACAATTTGAATGAGGGGACAGGAGGAGAAGGAGGAGGGGAAGCATGGGTGAGCGGCTTGATGATAAAACGTTCTATTTATTGGAGGGAACAGGCATTAATCACTCCCGGCCAGGGCCCAGGGGCCAATAACGCGAGAAGGCAATCCAGCGCCAAGGCACTCCAGCTCTGAATAGGAGGTGTGCGTGTTTGGTGTGGATGGGATTAAAAGCAATGATTACCATGCCGGGATTCTTATCAGCTAATTTAGAGGAGTGACACGCAAGCGTCGAGTGACTTCCTGCTCATAGATGCATTCAAGCCTGTAGCTCACGGTGGAAGTAGACAATATCACACAAGGGGAATTAGAGTGGAGATGAGAGGGTGTCAATGTCACTTCCTGTGCCATGTCCCCCATTCGTGGACCACGGTTTCCCATCTCCCATCTCTGGCTGGCTAATTACCACATTCTTCTGTTATGTTATCATCTGCAAAGGTTAAAGGCGGTATTTGAAATTTGGCCCTCCGGTTAGGATTGCCCTCAAAGTCCAGAAGTGATGCTGTGTTACGCTGGCCTAGAGACAAATCCCTAAGTAGCTGTGTAGGAAGTACAGTAAAATGTGACACTTTTTTTAATAAAAGCCCAAACAATTTTATTAATGCCCTGGGAGGGGGATTTGTCAACTTCCTGAGGCGATCAAGCTGTCTCTTCATGAATAAGGAGAGAAACAGAGTGGCTTTGCCAACACAAACATTTCTCTCCACTCCAAATCAAAAGGTGTCATCTGGCCCTAGAGCTTGATATCAGCAGTTTTAGAGGTATCACGCCGTCCCTCAGACACCCTAGATCAAGACACAGCTTTTCCTACTGAAAGGTATGCCTCGGAACGAAGGCTAGAGGGAAAGCAGTGGGAGGAGATATTTGCTATCTTAGCACAGCAGACCCTTTGATGTGAACCACAAGGTGTCTGTCTGCTTACTGAAGACTGTGATGACGTTCCTTCTCTTCCTGTTGTTGTTGTTTTGTTCCGTGTTGCACAGGCTCACTGTGGCAAGCCATCAATGTAATAAGTACTCGGATTCTTGGGGGAATGATGCGTCTTGCCATAGAGATCTGGCATTTACAAAATTACACTGATTGGCCCAAGGAGGGAGCTATAGTAATTAACCCGAGACACCCTAGACAATTCCATCCTGGCCCCAAATTGTGTTTCCTTCAGCTTGAGTGACATAGAGACAGCAACCCGGTTCCCCCGAAGCAAAATATGACTCGGCTAGAGCATAAAGAAGACTCCCGAATCGATGAGTTAACACTGTGTGTTCTCTCGTTCTCACCCCCAACCTCAGCAATTATGTCAGGAACAGAGGGGGGAGGTGGGTGCCGGGATCTTAACTAACTCCTCTGGGGGTAACCTTAAATCGCAGCAGTTAATCCTGTCAAGGTAAGCACATTTTAAAATTAATTTCAGTCCATTTAAAGAAATTTCACAATCTCTTCACGGGTTTCTGTTAAAGATACCTAACAAGAGCACCTTTGGAAATGTTTCATGTGATGATGGTGGAGATAGCTAGGGAATACTTTAGTACTTCGGTAAAATTAGCTGCACAAAAAGCAGTGCAACCGTAAAGTGAAGTGTTCTCCAGCTCCACCATTAGTCACTGAAGGTAGGCCTTGAGGCTTATCTAGAGTGGCTATCAACTCCTCTTTTTCTCTCCACTCACATGTTTTGTGCAGACCTCTGTTGGACGATAACATTTTCTCCACTTGAACACTCCGTTCTATTCTCAGTTTTTCATCTAACGCAATAATACAAGTCAAGAAACAATTGGTTCTCTTGTTGCCTCGTGAAACTGCACTGTTGTACTGTGTAGTGAATTTAACCAGAACTTTTCCTGTCAATAAGAGGAAGCATCACAAAAGTGACTTCGAAAACAGTCTAAGCAGTCTAATGTCAAGATGAGTCTCAAACCCACACTATCGGTGGTGTAGATCCAGCCTTCAGAAAGTATTCATACCCCTTGACTTATTCCACATTTTGTTGTTACAGACTGAATTCAACATTTTCAGCGACTACAGCTGTGAGTCTTTCTGAGTAAGTCTCTAAGACACCTGGATTGTGCAACATTTGTCTTCTTGGTAAGCGACTCCAGTGTAGATTTGGCTTTGTGTTTTAGGTTATTGTCCTGCTGAAAGGTGAATTTGTCTCCCAGTGTCTGGTGGAACGCAGACTGAACCAAGTTTTCCTCTGTGATTTAGCCTGTTCTTAGTTCCACTACATTTTTTTTTATCCTGAAATACTCCCCAGTCCTTAACGATTAAAAGCATACCCACAACATGATGCAACCACCACTATGCTTGAAAATATAGAGAGTGGTACTCAGTAATGTTTTGTATTGGATTTGCCGCAAACATAACACTTTATATTGAGGACAAAAAGTGAATTGCTTTGCCAAATTGTTTGCAGTATTACTTTAGTGCCTTGTTGTCAAACAGGATGAATGTTATGGAATATTTGAATTCTGTACAGGCTTCCTTCTTTTCACTCTTTCAAATAGGTTAGTATTGTGGAGTAACTACAATGTTGTTGAGCCATCCTTAGTTTTCTCCTCTGACAGCCATTAAGCTCATTGTTTTAAAGTCACCCACCATTGGCCTCATGAAAGAAATCCCTGAGCAGTTTTCTTCCTCTCAGGCAACTGAATTAGGAAGGACGCCTTGTCTTTGTAGTGACTGGGTGTATTGATACACCATCCAAAGTGTAATTAATAACTTCACCATGTTCAAAGGGATATTCAATGTCTGCTTTTTTTGTTTTTGCCATCAGGCAATGGAAAACCTCCTTGGTCTTTGTGGTTGAATCTATGTTTGAAATTCACTGCTCGACTGAGCGACCTTACAGACAATTGTATGTGGGGGATATAGAGATGAGGTAGTCATTCAAAAATCCATACGACTTAAGTAACTTGTTAAGCACATTTTTACTCCTGAACTTATTTAGGCATGCTATACTAAAGGGGTTGAATACTTATTGACTCAAGACATTTCAGCTTTCAATTTTTTATTAATTTAACACAAATTAGAAAAACATAATTCAGGCTGTAACACAACAAAAAGTTGAATAAGTCAAGGTGTGAATACTTTCTCAAGGCCTCATTATACAGTATATATACAAAAGTATGTGGACACCCCTTCAAATTAATGGATTTGGCTATTTCAACCACACATGTTGCTAATAGGTGTATGAAATCGAGCAAACCGCCATGCAATCTCCATAGACAAACATTGGCAGTAGAATGGTCTTACTGAAGAGCTCAGTGACTTTCAACGTGGCACCGCCATAGGATGCCACCTTTCCAACAAGTCAATTCGTCAAATTTCTGCCCTACTAGAGCTGCCCCGGTCAACTGTAAGTGCTGTTATTGTGAAGTAGAAAGTCTAGGAGCAACAACGGCTCAGCCACAAAGTGGTAGGCCACACAAGCTCACAGAACGGGACCGCCGAGTGCTGAAGCGCGTAGCACGTAGAAATCGTCTGTCCTTGGTTGCAACACTCACTACTGAGTTCCAAACTGGCTCTAGAAGCAACGTCAGCACAATAACTGTTTGTTGCGAGCTTCATGAAATGGGTTTCCATGACCGAGCAGCGACACACAAGCCTAAGATCACCATGCGCAATGCCAAGCGTCGGCTGGAGTGGTGTAAAGCTTGCCACCATTGAACTCTGGAGCAGTGGAAACGTGTTCTCTGGAGTGATGAATCCCGATTCACCATCTGGCATTCGACAGACGAATCTGGGTTCGGCGGATTCCAGGAGAACACTACCTGCCCCAATGCATAGTGCCAACTGTAAAGTTGATGGAGGAGGAATAATTGACTGGGGCTGTTTTTCATGGTTCGGGCTAGGCCCCTTCGTTCCAGTGTACGCTACAGCATACATTGACATTCTAGACGATTATGTGCTTCCAATTTTGTGGCAACAGTTTGGGGAAGGCCCTTTCCTGTTTCAGCATGACAATGCCCCCGTGCACAAAGCGAAGTCCATACAGAAATTGTTTGTCAAAATCGGTGTGGAAGAACTTGACTGGCCTGCACAGAGCTCTGACCTCAACCCCATCGAACACCTTTGGGATGAATTGCAATGCCGGTTGCGAGCCAGGCCTAATCGCCCAACATCATTGCCCAATGTCACTAATGCTTGTGTGGCAGAATGGAAGCAAGTCCCCGCAGCAATGTTCCAACATCTAGGGGATAGCCTTCCCAGAAGAGTGGAAGCTGTTATAGCAGCAAAGGGGGCACCAACTCCATATTAATGCCCATGATTTTGGAATGAGATGTTTAACGAGCAGGTGTCCATATTTTTATTTTATTTCACCTTTATTTAGCCAGGTAGACCAGTTGAGAACAAGTTCTCATTTACAACTGCGATCTGGCCAAGATGAAGCAAAGCAATGCGACAGAAACAACAACACAGAGTTACACATAAACAGACGTACAGTCAAAAACACAATAGAAAAATCTATGTACATTGTGTGCAAATGTGGAAGAGTAGGGAGGTAAGGCAATAAATAGGCCATAGAGGCGAAATATACTTTTGTAATATATACTTTTGTTCATAGTGTATTTCGGACACGTCTATTTAATGTAAAGTGTTTACGAGGGTCGTTTAGATTTGATTCTCAAGTGTTGACAGCAGTATGGCCAACCACCGACCAGAGAGGCACTCTCTGCACCACCAATAGATTGCCCGTCGATCTAATTTGGTCCTGTAATATGCACCTGCAATTATCCCTAAATGACGCTCTGCAATTTAGCATGTACCGTTTTTCCCCCCTCTGTTATCCTCCACAGGCATCAGAAGTAAGACACCTTCTCTCCTCAGAAGTTATTTGCTGGAACAAAGACAGAAACAAAGACCTTTCTTCTGAAACTCGAGAGAGCAAAAAAAGCGGCTTGGCGTTTAGTTTTTAAATGGCTTTGATGAATGACTCCTGTCCCCAGTGGCTTGCACTGTCATTAGCTTGACACCAGATAGAAGTGAAGTCTTAAGAAAATGGAAAATGTATTTACATCCTTTTTCATCAATGAGCAAATGGTTAATTCCCTGTAATCCTGCGTGCAGGGTCGATTACAAAAAATGCAACCTGGCGTGGTTAGGGCCGCAGGCATGTAGAAAGACACTTCCGACGTGTCTTGTGAGTCCTGTGGGTGTCCTAGAGAAAAACCACCGACATGTTCTAGATAGTCTCACCTTTGAACAGAGGGTCGTATTACTGTGTAGCCCAAACTGTTCGGATGCTACAGACGGTTTTGTGAGAAGACCTCTGTCACCTTTCACCGCAGATGCGGAAGTGTTACATAGGCGGAACCGGTGGATTGAGACTCATCCAATGCAGAAAACCATATCTCTAGCTTAAACTGACAGACACATTTTGATGGGGATTTTTGTATTATGCTAATTTGTTTTCTGCGGGTGCGCGAACCTACCTTATTAATGTGATTCAGCTAATAGAGTTAAACACTGTTCCCAGTATTCCACTTTATTGGGTCTGAGTTTGTCGTTCCCAACTCAAGACCAATTACAACTGGGTCGTATCAATTTGGGCAAACCGTAGCAAAAAGATTTGCCACGCAAAACGAAAACGAGCATTTCTTATTGGATATGTTCAGGTAGTCCCTCCTTGTTTCAGTCAGTTTTCATTAATTTGATGCCTAATAAATACGACCCTGCTGTCTGCAAAACTAGATGGTATAGCTCTATTTTCATGTTTGCATTAGATTGCTATAACAATAGCTCCAGGATTTACATTAGTTACAACTTGACCTTTATCTTATATGCAATTATTCCTTTGGGGAAAATCCAAATAGTCTACCTTAAATCCCTTATTAAGTATTACTATAGATTTGTGCAAGTTTCAAAGGGATCCTTCTATTCATTTTAAGAATGAAACAACATTGACACCCAGTGGTCACTGTCAAAAACAATCAGGCAATAAGTAACATCTCTGTACTGTAAACTACTTATTGTATTTTCCCTTGGCCTCTTCGAAACTTGTGTAATGCAAATGGGTATGAATCCCAGGTCCTACCAATCCTACTCTGTCTCTCCTTGATCTCAAAGGTGTCTGTAGAAAAAAACATTATAATATGGAAGGAGAATGTGTGTCTACTCAACTCCTGCTGTATCCTACCAGATAAATGGGAGATGGGGATGCCCTTCTATATCTGCTGCTGCTGCCATCGCTGAGGTTGTCATTAAAAGGAGGCTAGAGCCTCAATTACGCTGAAGTACACATCGTAAAGTCCACCAGTTGAGGGAGTGGGGAATTAAATCACAGAGCAATGGGCAACACACCCCTGCTGGGAAAGACATCCATACTAACGTCTTCAAATATCAACTCTAACACCCCGAAGAATAAGCGGGGAACAATCATTTTATGGACATTTTTGGGTTTAAAATAAAATAAAACAGATTTTCAAAAATCCCATCACCTCACATGGAGGAGCATTTTTGTGGAACTTTGCTTAGCAACTAAAGTTTCCTGTGTGCCAGAAGAGTGCGTTAGCCTGCTAAGCCAAAGTCTAGAAATTACCTTTGGGATTCAATGTAATTGTTCAGTAGTCTGGATAACACCAAACTCAAAGTCTTCCTGACTTCATAGTCTGGGAAGGCTGCTTTATGTTGTCGGCACGATGTGTCGATAACGAAGGGGGCTGTGCTTTTTTAGTGATTGGTTCTCCTGTGTCTTTTTCACTCAAACACCCACATAGACAACTACACACAGCCACTGATCGCCGCCCCCTTCCGAAACAACTGTTGGATTTTCAAATCCAAACAATGTGAGGTCTCAACCCCCAGGAAAGGAAGAAAAAAAGGTTTACGAGAAACAATCAAAGTTCAGCCCATTTCTGTGTGAATACTGCATTTACAATGGACTCCTGTTCAGACCAGTGTGTCACAGCTCTCTCGCTGTGTACCATGTGAGCTGCATCAGCCAGGCTAATTGTTCAGGTCTCAGGCTTGCAATGTTACTCATCACACAAGCATGGTCACCGAACCACCTTGTTACACTAAATCCCCCTCTGACCTCTTCTCTTCTCGCAGAAAGCCATCCAGGTCACGGCAGCAATGTGACTAACCTCTATTACACAACGGTTGTGGCAGATCAGTACTGATATTTTGCCCAATAATTGGTAAAATATTGGATCTGATAGGTCAACAGACCAATTAGTGGCAAAAAAATCAGAATTGGGCTGCCTGTGCAAAGCCTAATAACTTTGCCTGGTAATCGGTTTCACAGCAATCTGAGCATGGAATGAGAATGATAGAATATGTTGATGTAAACAACCATTTGATCTCAATCAGTTTCATACCGTGTTGTTTCAAAGTAGCCTACATTGTTGTTTTGAATGATGTACAATGATCAAATTTTAGAGCAGCTGGAGATAAACTGTAGCATAGCCTACCTGAGTATTTTGCCTAGTGGCATGGCTGTTTTGGCCACATGAGAAAAATATAGTGGTGTTGTCTTACCGTAACGTCATACTATGCTATTATATTCGGTTCTGTTATGTAGAATAGACAGTGGAAAACACAATACCCATTTTTTATTAAAACTACTCTGGTCATGGTGTTGATACTTTTGGAGTTAAAATGTAAGCATCCAACTCTCGGAGAGTTCCTTAAATGTAACTCCAATTGCCATTCTATTATCAACGTCATTTTTAATAAACTCCCCTTTTTTAATCAACTCCCTTGCCATTTTACACTTTTCTGTGTTGTTTTAAATTGACAATCATCTACAGCAGAGTACATTTCTCTTTAAATGTACTTCTTTTGAGATATAATGTGTTACATTATGGTGGTTTGCAATGTGCAATATCCAATCTCGTTTGAAAGCGAACTTGCAGGAAGATATCCAGCTCTCTTGCATCACGCACAACTTGCATTTAGAGTGCCTATCAGAGTAGGAAGCAAACGCAGTGCATGAAGACTACCGACACCACGTGAACTGGAACAACTATCTCACTATTAAGTCCAACAACTTACAGATTTGGATTCGTTTATAAGATCTATGTGTTTTATCTTTGTCTATCATAAGATCAAAAACAATCAATGTACATGCGAAAACACAGATATTGAAACAAACCATTTGAAAAATCTACCTGCAACAGAACATGCTGGGAAATATGATAAGGCCCCTCCCACATCTGTGGATAACTCAACATGCTGGGAAATATGATAACTCCATAGATTTAACTCCCTGTCTCTGGTTACTCTTAACTTATGGCTGCAATCCCGTTAACGGGATCGATATGACAACAGCCAGTGAAAGTGCAGGGCGCCAAATTCAAACAACAGAAATCTCATAATTAAAATTCCTCAAACATACATGTATCTCATACGATTTTAAAGGTAATCTTGTTGTTAATCCCACCAAAGTGTCCGATTTCAAATAGGCTTTTCAGCGAAAGCACCAGAAACGATTATGTTAGGTCACCACCAACTCAAAGAAAAATTCTGCAATCTTTCCAGCCAAAGAGAGGAGTCACAAAAAGCACAAATAGAGATAAAATTCATCACTAACCATTGATGATCTTCATCAGATGACACTCATAGGACTTCATATTACACAATACATATATGTCTTGTTCGATTAAGTTCATATTTATATCCAAAAACCTCCATTTACATTGGCGCCATGTTCAGAAATGCCTCCAAAATATCCGGAGAAATTGCAGAGAGCCACGTCAAATAACAGAAATACTCATCATAAACTTTGATGAAAGATACATGTTTTACATAGAATTAAAGATACACTTGTTCTTAATGCAACCGCTGTGTCAGATTTCAAAAAGCTTTACGGCAAAACACAATATTAAATAATCTGAAAACAGCCTTCAGCCACAAATGCAAGCCATACAGTTACCCGCCCAAATTGTGCAGTCAACAAAACTCATAAAAAGCATTATAAATCTTCACTTACCTTTGCTGATCTTCGTCGGAATGCACTCCCAGGACTCCCACTTCCACAATAAATGTTTGTTTTTTTCGGTAATGTCCATCATTTATGTCCAAATAGCTATTTTTGTCGTGTGTTTGGTATACAAATCCAACATCAGGGAAGCGCGTTCACTAAAACCTGACGAAATGTCCAAAAGTTCTGTAACAGTCCGTAGAAACATGTCAAACGATGTATTGAATCAATGTTTAGAATGTTTTTAACATAAATCTTGAATAACGTTCCAACCGGAGAATTACATTGACTCAGATGAGCGATGGAACGGAGCTCCCTCTCATGTGAACGCGCATGGTCAAAGAATGGTCACCTCATGGCAGACCTGACTAATTCTCCTCTCATCCGGCCCCCCTTCACAGAAGAGTCATTAGACAAAGTTCTACTGACTGTTGACATCTAGTAGAAGCTGTAGGAAGTGAAAACTCATCCATATCTCGCTGTGATTTCAATGGGAGCTTGGTTGAAAATCTACCAGCCTCAGAATTTCCACTTCCTGTTTGGATTTTTTCTCAGGTTTTTGCCTGCCATATGAGTTCTGTTATACTCACTGACATAATTCTACAATTTTAGAAACTTCAGAGTGGTTTCTATCAAATACTAATAATAATATGCATTTATTAGCAACTATGACTGATGAGCAGGCCATTTACTCTGGGCACCTCTGTGCACTTTTCATCCAAGCTACTCAATACTGCCCCTGCAGCCATAAGAAGTTAATGGAGTTAAAAGTAACTCCAGGGAGCCTATCACTCTCTTGACGGTTAAGATAACTCCCAGTAGTCAATGTAACCCTATCCTTGATTTACTGTGTACTGTCATCATTATGTGATCTCGCAGATATTGATTCAGCTTGATCTAACTTTGATCTAACTTTGCCTGAGTCAAATCTAATTGTATTCGTTGCATGCTTTGTGAACAACAGGTGTGAACTAACAGGGAAATATTTTCAAGCCATACATGGTTTATGTTCCTGTTGTAAACAGTGGAGTAATGGAACCGTATATTATGGGTTATGATAGGGTAAAACAGTTGCACTATGCTCTGGAGACATTTATTATATAGGTCCTTCCTGGATGGCAGGAAGCTTGGCCCCAGTGATGTACTGGGCCATACGCACTACCCTCTGTAGCGAACTACCCTCTGTAGAGCCTTACGGTCAGATGCCAAGCAGTTGACATACCAGGCGGTATACCAGGCGGTGCCTAGAAGGCCAGCATCCCGGAGTCACCTCTTCACTGTTGACGTTGAGACTGGTGTTTTGTGGGTACTATTTAATGAACCTGCCAGTTGAGGACTTGTGAGGCGTCTGTTTCTCAAACTAGTACATTCTAATGTACTTGTCCTCTTGCTCAGTTGTGCACCGGGGCATCCCACTCCTCTTTCTATTCTGGTTAGAGCCAGTTTGCTCTGTTCTGTGAAGGGAGTTCGATTACAGGCTCATTTCTTTTATTTATGTGAATCACATTTTCATTTGGCGTACCCCAGTTTGGGAATACCTGCTCCAGACAAAGCGAGTGCAACAATATCCGTAGGCTAGTTATTGGTTTCATAACAATACCTTGGAGGATCACATCTCCTCCAATGTGTTTTGAGAAGGTGAGGAAAGGGGACGTGAGGAATCAAGGAAATACAATCTAGATTCAACCTTGGACTCTAGAAAGTGAAAGTGAATGGCGCTAATACACACAATACCACCGTCCTGCCCTCGGGCCCAGCATTTAAATGGAACTCCAGCAGTGCTAATGATATGTAAAAATGTAAACCATGGGCTCTCATTTTGCTTGTCACACCACCGCCATTATAACCATAACCTCATCAATTTAGCCCCATCAGGATTTGAGGAAAAGGGATATTCAGCTCTTTAGTTAATATGCATGATATTTCTCTGAGTCGTGTCCTTCCTCTCTGTGTCTCAAGGTGAAGGATAAGGAGGGGTGGGGGTGGGGGGGGGGAGTGAGTGTGCAATCACAGTGAAACTATATCATTTTAGTGTCACGCCACCAGATGGTCCATTTCAAAATGTCAAGTGGCGCTGCATGGAAAATATCAGTTATACAGGCCAATTTATCCGGCATGATTACTTTCAAAGCTTCACAGGTGTTATTTTATTTCTTGTGGGGAAAAAGATAGCAAACTTTCTGGAAATGTGCTGTTACATCAGGGTAAAATTTCTAAGATTTTGCTGAGTTACAGTTCATAAAAGGAAATCAGTCAATTGAAATAAATGCATTAAGCCCTAATCTATGGATTTCACATGACTGGGCAGGGGCGCAGCCATCGGTGGGCCTGGGAGGGCATAAGTCCACCCACTTGGGAGCCAGGCCGACCCACTGGGGAGCTAGGCCCAGCCAATCAGAATTAGTTTTTTACTCCACAAAGGGGCTTTACTAGAGACCGAAATACTCCTCCGCACCCCCACTCCCCCCTCTAACGATCCCGCAGGTGAAGAAGCCGTATGTGGAGGTCCTGGGCTGACGTGGTTACACGTGGTCTGCGGTTGTGAGGCCGGTTGGACGTACTGCCAAATACTCTAAAACAATATTGGAGCCGGCTTATGGTAGAGAAATTAACATTAAATTGTCTGGCAAAAGCTCTGGTGGACATCCCTGCAGATTGCATGCTCCCTCATAACTTGAGACATCTATGGTATTGTGTTGAGACAAAACGGCATATTTTAGAGTCAGCACAAGGTGCACCTGTGTAATGATCATGCTGTTTAATCAGCTTCTTGATATGCCACACCTGTCAGGTGGATGGATTATCTTGAGAAAGGATAAAATGCTCACTAACAGGGATGTAAACAACTTTGTGAACAAAATTTGAGAGAAATAAGCTTTTTTTTGCGTATGGAACATTGAGATCTTTTATTTCAGCTGATGAAAAACAGGACCAGCACTTTACATGTTGCATTTATATTTTTGTTCAGCACTGGAGGTGTTCTGAGTAACCTGGATTGTGCAACACTTGCCCATTATTCTTTAAAAGAAATGTCAAGCTCTATCAAATTGGGTGTTGATCATTGCTGGACAACCATTTTCAGGTCTTGCCAAGTCAAAACTGGCCACTCGGGAACATTCACTGTCTTCTTAGTAAGCAACGCCAGTGTAGATTTGGCCTTGTGTTTTAGGTTATTGTTCTGCTGAAAGGTGAATTCATCTCCCAGTGTCTGATGGAAAGCAAACTGAAGAAGATTTCCTCTAAGATTTTGCCTGTGCTTAGCTCCATTCAGTTTCCTTTTTATCCTGAAAAACTCCCCAGTCCTTAACGATTCCAAGCATACCCATAACTTAATGCAGCCTCCACCATGCTTGAAAATATGGAAAGTGGTACTCAGTAATGTGTTGTATTTTCCCCAGAAAGTAAATTTGCTTTGCCACATTTTTTGCAGTATTACTTTAGTGCCTTGTTAGGATGCATGTTTTATATATTTTTCAAATTCTGTACAGGCTTGTTCTTCTCACTCAGTCAATTAGGTTAGTATTGTGGAGTAAGTACACCGTTGTTAATCCATCCTCAGTTTTCTCCTATCACAGCCATTAAACTCTGTTTAAAGTAACGATTGGCTTCATGGTGAAATTCCTGAGTGGTTTCCTTCCTCTCCGGCAACTGAGTTAGGAAGGACGCCTGTATCTTTGCAGTGACAACGTGTATTGATACACCATCCAAAGTGTAAATAATAACTTCATCATGCTAAAAAGGATATTCAATATCTGATTTTTTATTTTACCATCTACCAATAGGTATCCTTTGCGAGGCATTGGAAAACCTCCCTGGTCTTTGTGGTTGAATCTGTGTTAGAAATTCACTGCTCGACTGAGGGTACAGAGATGGAGTCATTAAAAAATCATGTTGAACATTATTATTGTACAAAATTCAACTTATTTGTTCAGCAAAAGTTTACTGCTTCATTTATTTAGGCTTGTAATAACAAAGGAGTTGAATACTTAGACTCAAGACATTTCAGCTTTTCATTTGTAATGAATTTGTAAAATACTTAATCCACTTTGACATTATGGGGTATTGTGTGTAGGCCACTAACACAAAATCTAAATTTAATCCATTTTAAATTGAGGCTGTAACACAAAATTAGGAAAAAGTTAAGTGGTGTGAAAGCACTGTATTTAAACAATTGTTAGTATTGCATTAAAGCACTAACAAATACATAGCATTAAGATTTGGTCCTGATTATAAAAAAAGATATGCCCATTTTTTATAATGGCAGTGTGACTGTAACCGCATGGCCTCGTCCTATTGCAAACTATCCAAATGAGTCAATGGAAACTGATGTAACAGGGTTGACGTTAAACTGCATCAAGTCTTATTGGCCACAGCTGGTAATTGATTGACGTTAGTTCATCTTGAGTAGAGCTGCCTGATTTAAAAGCATTTGCAGAAACCAATATTAAAACTGATCATATTCTTATGTTGAGAATATTTGTAACTTCGTAACAGAGGTACATGAAAATAAATGGTCACAGATGCTCAGTGTCCATTAAATAAAATCATTTTTGCATATTAAAATACATACTAATAAGCTTTTTTTGGGGTGATATTTCCACGTGTTTAAGTTGGATACTTTAAAAAAAAACTGTCGGTAACGGAAATGGAGGTACAACACACCCAATTCTAAAACCCAATTTACATTAAATCCATGAACAAATATTTTCTGCATATTAAACCTTTTAAAGTAATGTCCAACTATTAACTTAAAAGGACAATGTTTCTAATGTACATACTGGAGATGACATTTGTGCTATAGAACAAAGGGGAAATCTTGCTACAGCCATTATTGATGTACAAAGTAACACTGTTCAAACCAGCATATCTTTTTATAGGATCAAGTTACACACAATGAAGTGTAGTCTACTCCAGAAACTACTAAAAGCACCTTCTCATTGTATGTACAGTACCAGTCAAAAGTTTGGACACACCGACTCATTGAAGGGTTTCTTTAGGAGTTTTTTCTACAAACTCAGCAAAAAAAACATCCTCTCACTGTCAACTGCATTTATTTTCAGCAAACTGAACATGTGTAAATATTTGTATTAACATGCTGGACAGCGGACAATGATCCATAAAAAAAAATCACAAATGGTCTTTACCGTTTCGGTAAAAAACTGTGGGATGGGGTTGAAGAAATGTAACCACTGACCATCAATATCATCAAAATTATAGCGTTAACCATGTTGAGGCTATAGGGCATTCTAATTTGTGACAATTTCACAGTGTTATTCCAACCTGTGTGGAAATATATAAAATAAAGGAAAATCACATTTGACTGCACTGGGCCTTTAAAAGGGACAATCAGAAATAGATAAAATAGGCTGCATTGGACCTTTAATGGGTAAATGAATAGACTATGCATTATACATGACTTCAAGTTAATCACTCAGGGGATTGAGTTTGGTCACTTTAAAAAAAAAAATCTAGCTCATATATATATATACACTGCTCAAAACAATAAAGGGAACACTTAAACAACACAATGTAACTCCAAGTCAATCACACTTCTGTGAAATCAAACTGTCCACTTAGGAAGCAACACTGATTGACAATAAATTTCACATGCTGTTGTGCAAATGGAATAGACAACAGGTGGAAATTATAGGCAATTAGCAAGACACCCCCAATAAAGGAGTGGTTCTGCAGGTGGTGACCACACACCACTTCTCAGTTCCTATGCTTCCTGGCTGATGTTTGGTCACTTTTGAATGCTGGCGGTGCTTTCACTCTAGTGGTAGCATGAGACGGAGTCTACAACCCACACAAGTGGCTCAGGTAATGCAGCTCATCCAGGATGGCACATCAATGCGAGCTGTGGCAAGAAGGTTTGCTGTGTCTGTCAGCGTAGTGTCCAGAGCATGGAGGCAATACCAGGAGACAGGCCAGTACATCAGGAGACGTGGAGGAGGCCGTAGGAGGGCAACAACCCAGCAGCAGGACCGCTACCTCCGCCTTTGTGCAAGGAGGATCAGGAGGAGCACTGCCAGAGCCATGCAAAATGACCTCCAGCAGGCCACAAATGTGCATGTGTCTGCTCAAACGGTCAGAAACAGACTCCATGAGGGTGGTATGAGGGCCCGACGTCCACAGGTGGGGGTTGCGCTTACAGCCCAACACCGTGCAGGACGTTTGGCATTTGCCAGAGAACACCAAGATTGGCAAATTCGCCACTGGCGCCCTGTGCATCTTCACAGATGAAAGCAGTTCACACTGAGCACGTGACAGACGTGACAGAGTCTGGAGACGCCGTGGAGAACGTTCTGCTGCCTGCAACATCCTCCAGCATGACCGGTTTGGCGGTGGGTCAATCATGGTGTGGGGTGGCATTTCTTTGGGGGGCCGCACAGCCCTCCATGTGCTCACCAGAGATAGCCTGACTGCTATCAGGTACCGAGATGAGATCCTCAGACCCCTTGTGAGACCATATGCTGGTGCGGTTGGCCCTGGGTTCCTCCTAATGCAAGATAATGCTAGACCTCATGTGGCTGGAGTGTGTCAGCAGTTCCTGCAAGAGGAAGGCATTGATGCTATGGACTGGCCCGCCCGTTCCCCAGACCTGAATCCAATTGAGCACATCTGGGACATCATGTCTCGCTCCATCCACCAAAGCCACGTTGCACCACAGACTGTCCAGGAGTTGGCGGATGCTTTAGTTAAGGTCTGGGATGAGATCCCTCAGGAGACCATCCGCCACCTCATCAGGAGCATGCCCAGGCGTAGTAGGGAGGGAATATAGGCACGTGGAGGCCACACACACTACTGAGCCTCATTTTGACTTGTTTAACCTTTTCTCAATATAGGGGGTGCTGTTTCAACGTTACCATTTATCGTTCCCAAATTAAACTGCCTCGTACTCAATTCTTGCTCGTACAATATGCATATTATTATTACTATTGGATAGAAAACAATCTCTAGTTTCTAAAACCGTTTGAATTATTTCTCTGAGTGAAACAGAACTCGTTTGGCAGCGAAATTCCTGACGGGTACTGCAAAATCTGAAAATGTTGACCCTGTTCTAGGATCAGTTTAAAACTCTGTATGTATCCTATGGGTCGACATGAACTGCACGCGCCTTCCCCTGGATGTCAGTAACCAATGAGAATTGGAATGGAGTTTCTAGGCAGATCTCAGACCTTATAAAAGGCCATGGCATGGGGGGTGCAGTCTTTTCATTGTTCGTCATTGCGCAAATCAGGACCTCAGCATGGCGTTCGGAAAAGCTCAAGTTATCGGCCTTAGATATATCCGTCTGTGATTTAATTCGATATAGGTGTTAGAAACATCATAACGAAGTTATTTTAAACCGAGTTATATCAGTTTATGCGAGTATATTGCGATTTTCGGGAAATTTCCTTAGTATTGCGTTTTGAAGATTTGGGCATGTCTGCGCCACATAGCTAACGTTAGCTGCTATTTCCAAAGTTGAAGAGGACGTTTTACAACCGAGCAACGATTCTTTTGGACAAAGGACAACTTGCCCAAGATTCTGATGGAAGCTCGTCCAAAAGTAAGAGCTATTTATGATGTTAATTCGTATTTATGTGGAAAAATGTAAAAGGATTTGTCCGCCATTAATTTCGGCACTGTTCTGGCTGTAACGTATGTCTAGTAACGTTAATTTTAAAAATCTAACACAGCGGTTGCATTAATAACTAATGCATCTTTCATTTGCTGTCCAACCTGTATTTTTTAGTCAAGTTTACGATTATTTATCGATTAGATTAGGTGCCTCTCCAAGATGGCGCCGGCCAGAATGCCTGAAATGTTGCTACTGATCACATTGTATAACCACGATTTGTGCTGCTAAATATGCACATTTTCGAACAAAACCTATATGCATTGTGTAATATGATGTTACAGGACTGTCATCTGATGAAGTTTATCAAGGTTAGTCAAATTATATATCTTTTGCTGGATTGTTACGATCGCTAACCTTTGCTGCTGGTAAATGCGGTTGTGTTTCTGGCTATTGTGGTAAGCTAATATAATGCTATATTGTGTTTTCGCTGTAAAACACTTAAAAAATCTGACATTGGCTGGATTCACAAGATGTTGGGCTTTCATTTGCTGTACGCTGTGTATTTTTCAGAAATGATTTATGATGAGTAATTAGGTATTTGACGTTGGTCTCTGTAATTATTCTGGCTGCATCGACGCTATTTCAGATTGCAGCTGCAATGTAGAACTGTGATTTATACCTGAAATATGCACATTTTTCTAACAAAACATATGCTATACAATAAATATGTTATCAGACTGTCATCTGATGAAGTTATTTCTTGGTTAGTGACTATTTATATCTTTATTTGGTCGAAATTGTGATAGCTAC
Source organism: Salvelinus alpinus (assembly GCF_045679555.1). Classification (NCBI taxonomy): domain Eukaryota; kingdom Metazoa; phylum Chordata; class Actinopteri; order Salmoniformes; family Salmonidae; genus Salvelinus; species Salvelinus alpinus. The sequence goes on from NC_092094.1 coordinate 68,472,855, forward strand.
CTATGCAGGGGAAAAAAATGGTGGGAAAGCAAAGTTGTGTCTTTTGCTATCGTGGTTAGCTAATAGATTTACATATTGTGTCTTCCCTGTAAAACATTTTAAAAATCAGAAATGATGGCTGGATTCACAAGATGTGTATCTTTCATCTGGTGTCTTGGACTTGTGATTTAATGATATTTAGATGCTAGTATTTACTTGTGACGCTATGCTAGGCTATGCTAGTCAGCTTTTTTACTGTGGGGGGTGCTCCCGGATCCAGGATTGGGACCAATTAGAAGTTAAAGGACATTACATCAAAGTTGGATCAGCCTGTAGTGTGGTTTTCCACTTTAATTTTGAGTGCGACTCCAAATCCAGACCTCCATGGGTTGATACATTTGATTTCCATTGATAATTTGTGTGATTTTCTTGTCAGCACATTCAACTATGTAAATAAAAAGTATTTAATAAGAATATTTCATTCATTCAGATCTAGGATGTGTTATTTTAGTGTTCCCTTTATTTTTTTGAGCAGTGTATATATACATATATATATAAAAAATCTTATATTAGGCCTAGTTCACTTCATTTCACGTTACAAAAGGAATTTGGGTTACCACCACATATATGAACGACACACTCGTTAGCAGTTGAAGCACATTCGGATTTGCACTCTCCGCCTCCAGGTTTGCTCAGCTAAAATGGGAAGGTGTTCAGTGGACTAAGACCTGACAGGAATACATCAGGGTGCTCTTTAGAAAGCATCAATCTTCAGGTTTCTAGATGGTATAATATAGCGCCGTGGGAGCTGAATCCCCACTTGAGACTCCCAGGTCTAATAGCCAACGTGCTTTTTGTAGCTAGGTTTCCAATTTCTATGAAAATATTCAAAAAATCTGCATAAAGAAAATCTGCACTTTCTACCACCAAACTGACTTGATGCAGATAAAAATCAGTGTGTGATGTAGTGCACACAAGTTTTCCATGTACTGAAAACAAATCTGAAGTTCAATGTGTTTCCAACGAATCTTCAACTCCAATTGGTCAAAAACTTGCATTAAATAGCAAATGTGCCTACTCTGGTCTTGGCATGTACACTCTAGCAAACAGCTCGCAGATACAGTGCGGCTAGTCTACATGAGATTGATAAATAAAACAGTAGTCAAGCAGCAATCATGACAACAGAATAAGACCCTCAATATTTATTGGAAAGGAGCATCAAGATCAGATCAGTGCACACTTTCACCACTCTGTGAAATTCATGATAACTTATTTCATCTGTAGCCTAATAAACAGCATGGATTCCCAAGTCATAGTGGGAGGACCACACACCACGTAATAACGTGACTCCAAGTTTACGTCGATATGGTTATCAATATTTGCACATAGGCATTTCCACCAACACTTCTCGCATAATTACATTTTACTAACACAAAAAGATCCAACCAAGTCAGACAAATGATCTGTCAGCATTTATAAAATTGTACAAAAACACATTACATTACAGCTGTCATGATTTCGTTTTTTATTTTTTTTTATATACGGTATGGTTTTACTTGCATGGAAACATGGCTGACAGTAATGCCCTGCAGGCTCCATCTTGAATCTTTTGTTTAGTTCTATTTTCTGTGCCTTTCATCAGATTATCCTACATTGTAGCGTGTGAAGAGATTTAAACTTTCCCGCCTTTTAGTAGATTCAACAGTTGTCGCTTTCCACCTTCTGTCCTAATGGAGTATTATTAAATCTTGCTTTAGTCGTCTACAGAGCAGATAACCTAATGTTAGTCCTTATACCCATGTGCAACCCTGCTCATCTCAGCCCCAAATAGTACCCCCGTCAGGTTGTTTCTATTGTACTACTAACCCTTGGTTGCATTTTTTTTTGAATAGCCAACCTGTAAATAGGAGGTACCACGTGCATACATTTATATCAATTCAACTTTTAGTCTGCCCACAAAGTGCTAAACTACGTCAAGGAACATTCAGTCAGTTGTATTCTCCTCTCAAGAAAAAGTAAAGTAGCAAACAGCTAAGTACAAGGAGAGTGATTTTCAATCAAATTTGTTGACCGATGTATAAATGAACAAAGTGAACTGCAACCATTTTGAAAACCCATTAATTCACCGAAATCGAGCAAAGTTCATTATTTTCTCTGGTCGCCCCCTCAAGCTATGATTTTAGGCAGTGGAATGATCTCCATGCCCTGAAAAACTCATTGCACAAAAGGAGTGAAGGACAAACAGAAGAGGGTTGGGAGAAATAAAAATACAAAACAAAAAAACAGGGTTGTTGGAGACTTTACAGAATAATTTAATTCAAGGATTCTAGTGGGTAGCTGGGGAAGCCTACAAACACTGCAGCTTTCATACAGATTTACATTGCAAGGGGACATTATCTATTAGTCATGGTTGCATCCAAAATGGCACTGTATATAGTTCACTAATTTTGACCAGAGCACTACGGGCCAGAGCAAGTAGTGAGCTACAGTTGAAGTCAGAAGTTCACATACACCTTGGCCAAATACATTTCAACTCAAGTTTCACAATTCCTGACATTTAATCTTCCTACATTTAATCCTAAAAATTCCTTGTCCTAGGTCAGTTAGGATCGCCACTTTATTTTAAGAATGTGAAATGTCAGAATAATAGTAGAGAATGATTGGTTTCAGCTTTAATTTCTTTCTTTCATCACATTCCCAGTGGGTCAGAAGTTTACATACACTCAATTAGTATTTGGTAGCTTCCCACAAAAAGTTGGGTGAATTTTGGCCCATTCTTCCTGACAGAGCTGGTGTAACTGAGACAGGTTTGTAGGCCTCCTTGCTCGTGACCAAGCTTTAACTTCCTGACTGATGTCTTGAGATGTTGCTTCAATATATCCACAATTTCCTCCCTCATGATGCCATCTATTTTGTGAAGAGCAGTCGTCCCTCCAGCATCTAAGCACCCCCACAACATGATGCTGCCACCCCTGTGCTTCACGGTTGGGATGGTTTTCCCTTTCCCCCCTCTTTTTTCTCCAAAGATAACGATGGTCATTATGGCCAAACATTTATCAAACCAGAGGACATTTCTCCAAAAAGTACAATCTTTGTCCCCATGTGCAGTTGCAAACCGTAGTCTGGCTTTTTTAATGGCGGTTTTGGAGCAGTGGCTTCTTCCTTGCTGAGCAGCCTTTCAGGTTATGTCAAAATAGGAATAATTTTACTGTTGATATAGATACTTTTGTACCCGTTTCCTCCAGCATCTTCACAAGGTCCTTTGCTGTTGTTCTGGGATTGATTTGCACTTCTCGCACCAAAGTACGTTAACCTCTTGGAGACAGAACGCATCGCCTTCCTGAGCGGTATGACGGCTGCGTGGTCCCAGGGTGTTTATACTTGCGTACTATTGTTTATACAGATGAAGGTGGTACCTTCAGGCATTTAGAAATTACTCCCACGGTTGAACCAGACTTCTTTTGAGGTCTTGGCTGATTTCTTTTGATTTTCCCATGATGTCAAGCAAAGAGGCACTGAGTTTGACGGTAGGCCTTGAAATACAGCCACAGGCACACCTGCAATTGACTCAAATTATGTCAATTAGCCAATCAGGGGCTTCTAAAGCCATACATTTATGGAATGTTCCAAGCTGTTTATAGGCACAGTCAACTTAGTGTATGTAAACTTCTGACCCACTCGGATTAATTGACTGTAACAATTCATCTGTAAACAATTGTTGGAAAAATTACTTGTGTCATGCACAAAGTAGATGTCCTAACAGACTTGCCAAAACTATAGTTTGTTAAACTTCACTAGGGTAGAGAACAGCATTCGAAATTTTGGATGAAAAGCGTGCCCAAATTAAACTGCCTGCTAGATTTGGGAAGAAAACACTCTGGAGTTTCTTAAACTGTTTGAAGGATGTCTGAGTATAACAGAACTCATATTGCAGGCAAAAAAATCAGAGAAAAAAAATTCAACCAGGAAGTGGGAATTCTGAGGTTTGTAGTTTTAAGTCATTGCCTATCGAATATACAGTGTCTATGGGGTCATATTGCACTTCCTAAGGCTTCCACTAGATGACAACAGTCTTTAGAACCTTGTTTGATGCTTCTACTGTGAAGGATGGGGGATTGGGAGCTGAATGAGTCAGATGTCTGCCAGAGAAGCATGAGCTGATCACGCGTGCTCACGTGAGTTAACTTGCGTTCCATTGCATTTCTACAGACAAAGAAATTCTCCGGTTGGAACATTTAAGATTTATGATAAAAACATCCTAAAGATTGATTCTATACTTCGTTTGACATGTTTCTACGAACTGTAAAATGACTTTGTCTGAACTTTCATTTGGATTGTGTACTAAACGTGCAAACAAAAAGGAGGTATTTGGACATAAATGGACTTTATCGAACAAATCAAACATTTGTGGAACTGGGATTCCTGGGAATGCATTCTGTTGAAGTAAATATTTATGTTATTTCTGGCTTCTGTTGACTCCACAACATGGTGGATATCTGTATGGCTTGTTTTCTAAGCGATGCACTCAGATTATTGCATGGTGTGCTTTTTCCGTAAAGTTTTTTTTAAATCTGACAGCGGTTGCATTAAGGAGAAGTGGATTTAAAATTCCATGCATAACAGTTGTATCTTTTAGCAATGTTTATGAGTATTTCTGTACATTGATGTGGCTCTCTGCAAAACTAGCGTCCCACATACCCTAGTAAGGTTAACAAGAAATTTGTGGAGTGGTTGAAAAACAAGTTTTAATGACTCCAACCTTAGTGTATGTAAACTTCCGACATCAACTGTATGTAGGGAATATGGAGCTATTTGGATGCATCCCATGTCAGGCATCAAGGCCACCATTTCTCTGGAACAAGCAGGGCAGGGGTCACATTTGATTCACACTCAGAACCACAGACAAAGTGGAGAAAGCAGGAGATTGGGACAGCAGCATGGGGCTTGAATCGCCAGAAAATATTTTATATGAGGCTTTCAGCTTGGTTGTGGGGATATAACGTTCCTGCCTTTGTGGCTGTCCCGGGAAAAGACATGGCCACGTTCACAGCCGGTCACACGCACCCACTGCCTGCCCATTTTTTTTGTTAAACCATTTTTGTTCTGATACAATATAAACGAGCATGAAAATAAAATGAAAGTACATAAATATTGGTTCCATTTTTGTGTGTTCATTTTGAGATCGTTTCCTTTTGAAGAGCATCACTCTTCTTCGCTCTCGTTTCCCGGTTCCATGTCGGAATCACCGTTAGCTTTGGATTCCGTCCTCATGCCTTCCTCCGTCTCTTCTTCTCTATCCTCTATGCCATCCTCCTCCCAGTTCTGCACAGACAAAATTCCCAGGTCAACCCCACAACTCAGTAAAAGACTGCAGTTCACAAGTCAAACTAACAATAAACGTAATGATCTGTGAGAATGTGTTTGTTCAAGAGCAAAAGCGTGCTTTACAACTCCGTCGTATAAACTTGATTTGGAATTTCACAACCCATCTGCATTCCTTCCCACCCACAGCCCCTTTGTCTCAGTACCACTTACATCAGAATCTTCGTCTGGAAGGCCTTCATCGCCTGAAGCCTTGTCTTCATCAGAGGACGCTGTAGAGCGGAGGGACAAGACAAAAAACAGTCGGTCACAAAGCCACAATCGAGACACTTTACAGAACCACTTGACAGCTTTATTACATCAGCGAGACATGAGTCATACCACAGAAAAAGGGGATAGATGGCCAGAGATGGAACAGACCGAAGAGAAGTGAGGGGACAAAACTGTATAAAAGCCCCTTGACGTGCACCAATTTCTCTTAAATGCTGTTGGGTGAAACGTCCATATTCACATTTTGAATTAGTCAACATTCAGGGCCTGTACGCTTTGACAACACACTTGAGCTAAAACTCAGTGGCTGTGACGGGGGATCTCGACTGGCTGCTTGATGTGATTCATCCCTAAAGCAACTACACAGGTCCGCTAGAGCACATTTACACAGGTAAGTCACTAGGGATGTTAATGCAAAATTGGGATGTTAACATTTACAAAAAAATCACTACCCAATTATTATTATTTTTTAAGTCAAAATCAAAGTGCTGGTCCCTACCATTAACAGGTCCTGATTATAAAAAAGGGGTACAAAAATAATAACTACCAGTGTTTTCCATTAGCGACGGCTCCGTCTGTTAATTTCTTTGGGACAGGGGGGCAGTATTCAGTAGCTTGGATAAAAAGGTGCCCATAGTAAACTGCCTGCTACTCTATCCTAAAAGCTATAATTAGTAGATTTGGATAGAAAACACTGAAGTTTTTAAAACTGTTTGGATGATGTCTGTGAGTATAACAGATCTCATATGGCAGGCAAAAACCTGAGAAAATCCAACCAGGAAGTGGGAAATCTGAGGTTTGTAGTGTTTCAACTCTTTGCCTATCCAAGATCGGAAGTGCAACATGATCCCATTTTCACTAAGGCTTCCACAAGATGGCAACAGTCTTTAGAACCTCGTTTGATGCTTCTACTATAAAGGAGGGGGGAATGAGAGGGGATTGAGTCAGAGGTCTGGCAGAGTGCCACGAGTTGGTCACGCGCATTCACATGAGGTAGCTTGCGTTCCATCGCATTTCTGAAGACAAAGGAATTCTCCGGTTGGAACATTATTGAAGATTTATGATAAATACATCCTAAAGATTGATTCTATACTTAGTTTGACATGTTTCTACGAACTGTAATATGACTGTCTGAACTTTCGCCTGGACCTGCCAGCGCGTCATCAGTTTGAATTGTGTACTAAACAAGCGAAAAAAAGGTGTTTGGACATAAATGGACGTTATCGAACAAATCAAACATTTGTGGAACTGGGATTCCTGGGAGTGCATTCTGATGAAGATCATCAAAGGTAAGTGAATATTTATAATGCTATTTCTGACTTTGTTGACTCCACAACATGGCGGATATCTCTTTGGCTTGTTTGGGCTCTGAGCGCTGTACTCAGATTATTGCATGGTGTGCTTTTTCGGTAAAGCTTTTTTGAAATCTGACAGCGGTTGCATTAAGGAAAAGTTCATCTAAAGTTCCATACATAACACATGCATTTATCAACATTTATAATGAGTATTTCTGTAAATTGAGGTGGCTCTGCAAAATCACAAAACATTACTGAACGTAACGCGCCAATGTAAACAGATTTTTGAATATAAATATGAACTTTATCGAACAAACCATACATGTATTGTGGAAGATCAAGTCCTATGAGTGTCATCTGATGAAGATCAAAGGTTAGTGATTCATTTTATCTCCATTTCTGCTTTTTGTGACTCCTCTTTGGCTGGAAAAATTGCTGTTTTTTTTTTTCCAGTTTTGTACTGACCTAACAATCGTTTGGTGTGCTTTCGTCGTAAAGCCTTTTTGAAATCTGGCACGTTAGCTGGATTCACAACAAGTGTAGCTTTAATTTGGTGTATTGCATGTGTGATATGAAAGATTTTTTTTTTTTGTAATTTGAATTTGGCGCTCTGCATTTTAGCGTCCCACATTCCAGAGAGGTTAAGCACATTTTCAGCCGGCTACGGAAAAGGGATGCATTTCCTTAATACCCTTGACTACTTTGCTTTCAAATGTCAGCATATCGACAAAACATAGGACCAAAAACAGAGAACCTGGCCTACAAGAGCGATTTATCACCACCTCCTGAGTTGGAGGACCAGGGGACTAGCACTTTACCCGGGGGTGCGGCTTTGCCTGGTGGCGCTGAAATTAACATTCGAGGGCATCAAGCTACTACGCTCAGAGATAGTTGAAATGAAAACAAGGGTAGTTGCTACAATTGAGACTCGAATACATAAGGTTTCTGATACTTTAAAAGCAGATTTAAATATCCTACGAGACGGTCACAGCTATCACGTCACTCAAAACAGTTGCACACCATGACGATTGCAGCACTGGAGGCTGACGTGAAACACCTGGCTGCGGATCTGAAAAAAAGGTACAGGAGAGCTGAGCTGTGTGAGGTTAGAGGGATTTTCGCCGCAATAACCTGAGACGGGTATCGGTCCCAGAGTCGGCAGAAATGCCTTGCACCACCGATTGTCACTGGTCTTCTGAGGGATGTTCATGCCATGTACGAGAAACCTCTGCTTGATCGTGCCCACCGGTCACTGCGTCCAAAACCCCGGGACGGTGAGAGGCCTCCTGACATTCGAGTGCACTTTTTTCATTAGAAGATGGAGAATCTCGGACGAGGGAGCTTCATCCCCACTTTAAAGGGCGGGACTGTGGGTTTAACACCGCACTCTCAAAATGAGAAGAAAACATGTTCTATTTAGGCTTGTACCTCATTTGGGGAGGTATTGTCTGAGGTGAAGGGAGGGAGGTTGAAATGTTCAGTTCTAATGCCATTGTTTTTTGATTTTTTCGATACCTTTTCCAAATACATTACTCTGAGACAAGTTATCCTGGGGTTTTTGGGTATTCATTGCTTTTCCACTAATGACAAGATTGTATAATGGGAGTGCTCAGGGTGGCTGGAATAATACCATCAAGTACATTCCGTGAAACATCAAAGGGGCTAACAACCCTGTGAAACGTAAGCGGGTGAAGACACATTTAAAGGGTTTGAAGGCGAATGTAGCATTTCTACAAGAGACTCACTTGAGGACTGGTGAGCACTTTCAGATTTGCAGGGACTGGGTTGGTAAACTGTTCAACTTACATAGTAAATCAAAAGGTGCTGCCATTTTGGTTGATGAATCTAACTCCTTTGTATCTTCTGAGGTAATTGCTGATCCTAAGGAACGATACATCATAGTAATTGGTTAACTATTTCCTATCCCCCGATTTGGCAAGTTTGAAACAATCCTTTACTTTTTGGAAGTGTTGATGTCATAAATATATAACTTTGGCAACACATTCATTTTAATGTTAAGCCATTTTTCCCCAAAAATCTTTTTTAAAATTCACTTGATCAAACGTTCATTTATTTTATTTGGGATGGCATGGTACCACATCAGTAGAAAACATTTACAGAAGTCTAAGGCATTGGGTGGTTTAGCGCTAGCACATTTTCAGATAAGTCGTGGCCAAAAGTTGAGAATGACACAAATACTCATTTTCACAGTCTGCTGCCTCAGTTTGTATGACGGCAATTTGCATATCCTCCAGAATGTTATGAAGAGTGATCAGATGAATTGCAAAGTCCCTCTTTGCCATGCAAATGAACTGAATCCCCCAAAAACATTTCCACTGCATTTTGGACCAGCTGACATGTCAGTGATTCTCTCGTTAACACAGGTGTGAGTGTTGACGAAGACAAGGCTGGAGATCACTCTGTCATGCTGATTGAGTTCGAATAACAGACTGGAAGCTTCAAAATGAGGGTGGTGCTTGGAATCATTGTTATTCTTCTGTCAATCATGGTTACCTGCAAGGAAACACGTGTCGTCATCATTGCTTTGCACAAAAAGGGCTTCACAGGCAAGGATATTGCCTGTAAGATTGCACCTAAATCAACCATTTTGCGGATTATCAAGAACAGCGGTTCAAATGATGTGAAGGCTTCAGGGCGCCCAAGAAAGTCCAGCAATCGCCAGGACGTCTCCTAAAGTTGATTCAGCTGCGGGATCGGGGCACCACCAGCGCAGAGCTTGCTCAGGAATGGCAGCAGGCAGGTGTGAGTGCATCTGCACGCACAGTGAGGCAAAGACTTTGAGGATGGCCTGGTGTCAAGGGTAGCAAAGAAGCCACTTCTCTCCAGGATAAACATCAGGGACAGACTGATTCTGCAAAAGGTACAGGGATTGGACTGCTGAGGACTGGGGTAAAGACATTTTCTCTGATGAATCCCCTTTCCGATTTTTGGGGCATCCGGAAAAGAGCTTGTCCGGAGAAGACAAGGTGAGCGCTACCATCAGTTCTATGTCACAGTAAAGCATCCTGAGACCATTCATGTGTGGGGTTGCTTCTCAGTCAAGGGGGTGGGCTCACTCACAATTTTGCCTAAGAACACAGCCATGAATAAAGAATGGTGCCAACACATCCTCCGAGAGCAACGTCTCCCAACCATCCAGGAACAGTTGACACTAACAATGCCTTTTCCAGCATGATGGAGCACCTTGCCATAAGGCAAAAGTGATAACTAAGTGGCTCGGGGAACAAAACATCGATATTTTGGGTCCATGGCCAGGAAACTCCCCAGACCTTAATCCCATTGAGAACTTGGTCAATCCTCAAGAGGTTTGACCAAGTTCAAGCATTGATTATGCAAGAATGGACTGCCATCAGTCAGGATGTGGCCGAGAAGTTAATTGACAGCATGCCAGGGCGGATTGCAGAGGTCTTTAAAAAGAAGGGTCAACACTGCAAATATTGACTCTTTGTATCAACTTCATGTAATTGTCAATAAAAGCCTTTGACACTTATGAAATGCATGTAATTCTACTTCCAGTATTCCATAGTAACATCTGACAAAAATATCCAAAGACACTGAAGCAGCAAACTTTATGGAAATTAATATTTGTGCCATTCAAAAACTTTGGCCACGACTGTACTATTGGGCTGCAAATTTCAGAGCCTTTTGTACTGGCTACAGACTGACCCTACTCACCCAAGACCACTCTGTGTCCAGACAGAATCACGTCAACCTGCTGCACTTCGTTGTGCTCCTTTCTGCCAGTGTCCCTAGGCAAAAAGTGTCAACCCAATTGCAAAGCAGTCTCTTAAAATTTGGAATCAATTAGAACATTTTATTCCCTCCGTCTTAAAAAAAAAAAAAAGGGGCTTTTGGCATCTGGCACTCACTCGGCCTCTAACTAGCTCAATTATTCTTTCCTACATTCGCCTCTTTTGCTCAACTACAGGAAAAAGTTCAACCTCCCTCAATCCCACTGCTTCTGGAATTTGTTAGATTTAACATGAATGACTTGCAGAACTCTTTGTTGCCTTTAAAGTCGCGATCGGAAATTGATTTGAGGAACTTGGGGACGACACATAGGAATCTGTGTGCACAGAGTGCATTCTTCCTCTTATAGCACTAGACTGCCTCAATTCAAGGTAGTTCACAATCCACTGGTCCCAGGCCGCAGAGTGAAGGAGAAGCAGCCAACAAGTGCTTGCATATGTGGGAACTCCTTCAAGACTGTTGGAAAAGCATTCTAGGTGAAGATGGGTGAGAGAATGCCAAGAGTGTGTGAGGTGGGGGGTGTCCTCATTCTCACCAGCTATAATTTTGGGCAGGTCCATGGTAAGAAATTGGATCTATCCAGGTGCAAAAAAACTGTCTTACCCTAGAGCTGAGTAAATGACATCACTGCTCCCGAATGTACGACGTCAGGACATGGACATTGATTCTATCCTAGTCCATGTGGGTTTTAATGACATTAAGGGCAGCTCTGAACAGTTGAAACTGGACTTTAGTGTCTCGCAGAGTCAATCGGCTATTTAAAAGACCGATCATATCTGGCGCTGACCCCTCTGAATAGTGGCATTGATCGCTTTAGAGGGATTCTCTCTTCACAACTGGTTACGTGATTATTGCAGCGCAATGGGTGAAACTTTTGTTGACAATATTAATGCCTTTTGGAAACACCTTTTACACAGATGGGATTCACCCAAATAATTTGGGTTCCTGGATCCTTTCACAGCATTATAAGGCTGCATTGAGACAATGACTTATCAATGATCCAAGCCCAGCTCAGGTAATCCCTACCATTGCAACGCAGAGTTGTCATAATGCTTTGGCAATTGTACATTACACCAGGGGCATTGGTAGACAATGTATGTCCCCTTACCTGTACTGAATGCCTCTGCTGATCCTATAGCTATTGTATGCAGTAATCATGTGCCTATGATCCAGATGTATACTGAGCAGCTCACCCTGCACTAACAAATAACATATCTACTTCTGCTAAGCTTCCCAGCAAAGCAATTAAAAATAAGCAAACCAGAAGAAAAGCGCTCAAAACAGTCTACATTAAAACATATGTAGCTTAACTTTTGGGATAGGGGGCAGCATTTTCACATCCAGGTGAAAAGCGTGTCCAAAGTAAACTGCCTGCTACTCAGGCTCAGAAGCTAAGATATGCATATTATTAGTAGATTTGGATAGAAAACACTGAAGTTTCTAAAACTGTTTGAATCATGTCTCAGATTTTTTAGTTTGAGGTCTCTTTTCAATGGGTTTTTATTGGGAATCCAGATTTCTAAGGGACTTTCTTGCAGTTCCTATTGCTTCCACTGGATGTCAACAGTCTTTAGAAATTGGTTGAGGTTTTTCCTTTGAGAAATGAGGTAGGCATTTTCAGAATGAGGCTCCAGTGAAGTGTACTGTTTGTTAGAGGCGCGTGACCAGAAAGCATGCTACACATTGTTTTCCTCCGGTATTGAACACAGTTATTAATCCAGTCTTAAATTTGATTGATTATTTACATTAAAAATACCTAAAGTTGTATTAGGAAATTAGTTTGAAATGTTTGGACAAAGCGTACAGGTAACTTATGAGAAATGTTGTAGTCACGTTGCGCGTGTTGGACCGGTGTTTTCTGGACCAAACGTGCCAAATAAATGGACATTTTTGGTAGATATCGACAGAATTAATCGAACAAAAGGACCATTTGTGATGTTTATGGGACATATTGGAGTGCCAACAGAAGATGCTTGTCAAAGGTAAGGTTATCTTTATTTCTGCGTTTTGTGTCGCACCTGGAGGGTTGAAATACGATTGTGTGTGTTTGCTGGGGTGCTGTCCTCAGATAATAGCATCGTTTGCTTTCGCCGTAAAGCCTTTTTGAAATCTGACACTGTGGCTGGATTCACAACAAGTGTAGCTTTAAATTTGGTGTATTGCATGAGTGATTTCATGAAAGTTTAATTTTTATGGTACCGTAATTTATTTGAATTTGGCGCTCTGCATTGTCACTGGATGTTGGCCAGCTGGGACGCTAGCATCCCACATATCCCAGAGAGGTTAAGAAACAAGGTTCATGAAATCAATAATTTGCTAGTAACAGATGACATTCATATTATGACTTCATATCTCTGAAACTCACTTAGCTAATACCTTTGATGCAGTGGTTGCAAAACAAGGTTATAACATTTATAGAAAATATAGAAATGCCAATGGAGGAGGTTGTGGTACTGTTTATATTCAGAACCACATTCCTGCAAAGATTAGAGAGGATCTCATGTTAAATACTGTTGATATAATATGGCTACAGGTTCATCTGCATCACCTAAAACCCATTCTGGTGGGAAGCTGCTATAGACACCAAGTGCTAACAGTCAGTATCTGGATAACGTGTGAAATGCTTGATAATGTATGTGATATCAACAGAGGTATATTTTCTGTCTGATTTTAAATGTTGACTAGCTTCCATCAAGCTGCCCACTCAAGAAAAAGCTTCAAACTGTAACCAGTTCTTGCAACCTGGTTCAGGTTATCAGACAACCTACCAGGGTAATTACAAACAGCACAGGAATGAAATCATCAACATGCATTGATCACATCTTTGCTAATACTGCAGAAATGTGCTTGAAAGCAGTATCTAGATCAATGGGATGTAGTGATCATAATATATGGAAAACCAAAGTTCCAAAGGATGGGCCTAATAGTGTATAAGAGGTCCTACAAGAAGTGTTGTAGTAATTCCTATGTTGATGTAGAGAATATTTGTTGGTCCGTGGTGTGTAATGAGGAACAAACACACTGCACTTGACACATTTCTGAAATTGCTTATTTCCAGTTACTGATAAGCATGCACCCATTAAGAAAATGACTATAAAAACAGAAATCCCTGTGGATTGATGAGGAACAGAAAAATGTTATGTTGAGAGGGATGAGGCAAAAGGAATGGCAAATAAGTCTGGCTGCAAAAGGAATTGGCAAACACTTAATGCAAATTGATAAATCATGTGACTAAATGGAGAAGACGAAACTACACTATGAAACAAAGATAAATGACAAAGAATGATAGTAAAAAGCTTTGGAGCACCTTAAATTAAATTCCGGGGAAAAAGGCAAACTCGGCTCCATCATTCGTTGAATCAGATGGCTCATTCATCACAAAACCGGCTGATAATGCTAATTACTGAAATTATTTTTTCATTTGCAAGATTAGCTAACTTCGGCATGACATGCCAGCAACAAACGCTGACACAAAACATCCAAGTAAATCTGACCAAATAATTAGACAATTATTCCTCCATCAACAATGACAAGCCACCGGGGTCTGACAACTTGGATGGAAAATTACTGAGGATACTAGCAGATGATATTGCCACTCCTATTTGCCATATTTTCAATTTAAGCATACTCTAAGTGTGCCCCCCAGGCTTGGAGGGAAGCAAAAGTAATTTCGCTACTTGAGAATAGTAAAGCCCCCTTTACTGGCTCAAATAGCCAACAAATCAGCATGTTACCAAACTCAATGCTACTTTACAGTAAACAAATTGACAAACTTTCAGCATGCTTATAGGAAAAGACATTCAACAAGCACAGCACTTACACAAATGACAGAGAAATTGATGATAAAAAGATTGTGGGGGCTGCTTTGTTTGCTTTGAGTAAAGCCAGTGTCTATGTATGCAGATGACTCAAGACTATACACGTCAGCTACTACAGCGACTGCAACACAAAGAGCTGCAGTTAGTTTCAGAGCAGGTGGCAAGGAATAAGTTAGTCCTGAATATTTCTTAAATTAAAACGTATTGGATTTGGGACAAATCCTTCACTAAACATTGTAATAAATCGTGGAAATTGAGCAGGTTGAGGTGACTAAACTGCTTGGCGTAACCCTGTATTGTAAACTGTCAAGGTCAAAACATATTTATACAAAAGTAGCTAAGATGGGGAGAAGTCCCGCTGCTCTACCTTCTGTTGAGGATAGGGGGTGCAGTTTTCACTTTTGGGGAAAATCGTTCAAAATTTTACCGGCCTCGTACTCAATTCTTGCTCGTACAATATGCATATTATTATTACTATTGGATAGAAAACACTCTCTAGTTTCTAAAACCGTTTGAATTTTGTCTGTGGGTCAAACACAACTCATTTGGCAGCACACTTTGTGACCAGGAAGTGGAAAGTCTGAAATCGATGCTGTGTTCAAGGCGCTGCCTATAAATGGGCATGATACGTATGACTATACGTGCACGTCATACACCTTCCCCTGGATGTCAAGAGGAAGTGAGAGGAAAAAGGAGTTGATTATCTCTGTCTGACATTGAATGAGCCCTCTTGGAACAACGTGTCCCCCATTTTCTGTTGTCTGCAAGGCGCGTGGGGGGACCTGCTATTGCCTACTGGAAACCTGTCGTTATGGGCGAATATGAGCTCCGGCTTTGAATTTATTTGATACATGTTACAATATCATCCTAAAGTATGTTTTTTCAATATAGTTTCATTAGATTATTGAAATTTATTCGGGACGTTAGGCGTGTTGCGTTGTTTGACTTTGTTGACGTTGGAGAGCTTAGCGCCGCATGGCCAGTGTGCTTGCTAATTCAAGAGGGAAAAAGAACGTTCTGAATCCAAACAAAGACGGTTCTGGACAAAGGACCCATTGTACAACATTCTGATAGAAGATCAGCAAAAGTAGGAACCATTTTGTGATGCTATTTCATATATTTATACTTTTGTATAAATATGTTTTGACCTTGAAAGCTGCCGCGGTCATCCCCCTCTTCAAAGGGGGAGACACCCTGGACCCAAACTGTTACAGACCTATATCCATCCTGCCCTGCCTATCTAAGGTCTTCGAAAGCCAAGTCAACAAACAGATCACTGACCATCTCGAATCCCACCGTACCTTCTCCGCTGTGCAATCCGGTTTCCGAGCCGGTCACGGGTGCACCTCAGCCACGCTCAAGGTACTAAACGATATCATAACCGCCATCGATAAAAGACATTACTGTGCAGCCGTCTTCATCGACCTGGCCAAGGCTTTCGACTCTCCCTCAACTTTAAAAATCTGCTATCCGAGCAGCTAACCGATCGCTGCAGCTGTACATAGTCCATCTGTAAACTACCCACCCAATTTACCTACCTCACCCCCCATACTGCTTTTATTTATTTACTTTTCTGCTCTTTTGCACACCAGTATCTCTTCTTGCACATGATCATCTGATGATTTATCACTCCAGTGTTAATCTGCTAAATTGTAATTATTCGATTTATTGCCTACCTCATGCCTTTTGCACACATTGTATATAGATTCTCTTTTTTTTCTACCATGTTATTGACTTGTTTATTGTTTACTCCATGTGTAACTCTGTGTTGTCTGTTCACACTGCTATGCTTTATCTTGGCCAGGTCGCAGTTGCAAATGAGAACTTGTTCTCAACTAGCCTACCTGGTTAAATAAAGGTGAAATAAAATAAAAAAATTAAAAAAATATCTGTCGAACTGTGTAATAGTAGCTTTGCGCTCAGGTTTTGGTTATTCCCTTACCATAACTAAGTCTTATGTCGTAATGAAGATATTTTTAGAATTCTAACACTGCGATTGCATTAAGAACTAATGGATCTATCGTTTCCTATACAACATGTATTTTTTTGTAATGTTTATGAATAGCTATTTGGTCAGAATAGGTGAGAGTCTAATAGAAATATCTGCACATTCTGGGAAAAAGATGCTACGTTAACACGTTATGCTACGTTGTATAACCACGGATTTCAGCTCTAAATATGCACATTTTCGAACAAAACATAAGTGTATGTATAACCTGATGTTACAGGACTGTCATCTGAGGAAGGTTTATGAAGGTTAGTGAAATTTAATATCTTTTGCTGGTTTATTCTCTAACGCTAACGTCCCTATTGCTATCGCTAACGTGCCTTGATGAATGAATGCGGTAGTGTGGTAGGCTATTGTAGTAAGCTAATATAATGCTATATTGTGTTTTCGCTGTAAAACACTTAAAAAAAATCGGAAATATTGGCTGTATTCACAAGATCTTTGTCTTTCATTTGCTATACACCATGTATTTTTCAGAAATGTTTTATGATGAGTATTTCGGTATGTCACGTTGGTGTCTAATTATTCTGGCTGCTTTCGGTGCAATTTCTGATTGTAGCCGCAATGTAAACTATGATTTATACCTGAAATATGCACATTTTTCGAACAAAACATAGATTTATTGTATAACATGTTATAAGACTGTCATCTGATTAAGTTGTTTCTTGGTTTCTTTGGTTTGTTCTAGGTTAGTTTGGTTGATTTTGATTTTGCTACCTGTGCTGTGAAAAATGTGTGCTTTTTTCTATTTGTTGGTGAGCTAACAAATATATTGTGTTTTCCCTGTAAAACATTTTTTTTTAAATCGGACATGTTGGCTGGATTCACAAGATGTGTATCTTTCATTAGCTGTATTGGACTTGTTAATGTGTGAAAGTTAAATATTTCTAAAAAAATATTTTTTGAATTTCGCGCTCTGCCTTTTCAGTGGAATGTGGGAGGAGTTCCGCTAGCGGAACGGGGGGCGAGACAGGTTAACAGCACTATCAACAAGGCTGGTCCTACAAGCCCTAGTTTTGCACATCTAGACTACTGTTCAGTCGTGTGGTCAGATGCCACAAAAAGGGATGTAGGAAAATTGCAATTGGCTCAGAACAGGGCAGCACGGCTAGACCTTGGATGTACACAGAGAGCTAATATTAATAATATGCATGTCATTCTCTTGGCTCAAAGTGGAGGAGAGATTGACTTCATCACTACATGTTTTATGAGAGGTATTGATATGTTGAATGCCCCAAGCTGTCTGAACTACTGGCACACAGCTCGGCCACCCATGCATACCCCACAAGACGTCTCCTCACAGTCCAAGTCCAGAACAGATAATATCTACTCTTTTTTTTTTTTACTGATAAAATACACCTTATGGAACAGCGGGACTGAAGCAACAAACAGACAGACACAATAACATACGCACTATACACAGATGTTTTACTGTAGATGAAGGCATTAAGGCACACTGTGTTAAATCTGTGAATGTATTGTAATATTTTTTTTAAATTGTATAAACTGCCTTAACTTATCTCGACCCCAGGAAGAGTAGCTGCTGCCTTGGTAGGAACTAAATGGGGATCCATTATACAAATAAACAAGGTTTTCATGCATGTTTCACGCTTGTTCGAAGGAAGAACACTATTGGCTCTGGAGCAGCATGTGTAGGCTACACGCTGTGTCTGCGTGGCGTCCAGAGTCACTAGGGCAACGGGCCTGTCGTCTGCTCTGAGTAAATTGTCCCAGGAAAGGGGGGGGGGGGGAGCAAGGATGTCCCCTCACCTTATTAATTCAGCCACTAGCAAGTCAAACTGCGGGTCGAGTTAAAGCGGAATTCTGCGTTTCCCACAGGATTTCCCCCCCTGCTCGGCATCAGTAATTTTGTGCTTCAGTGTCACTCCACTCGGATGAGAGTTCACGAACGGGCATTCTGTGCTCTGACTGATGTGTAGCTACTTCAGTGTAGCCAGCCTACTTTTCAACGGTAAAACGCAAGATTAATTTGAAGCAAAACATTAGGAACTGCATATAATACAGTTTAATGATAAACATGAAATATGATGGCCATGCATTGTTTTTGTAAAAAAAACATGCTTTTCATTGTAAGCTCATTTACTTGTGGCTGCCAACCAAATAGCATTGCACTTCTGTTGTCATTTGAAAATGAAGCCATTTTCTGCCGAATGTGTTGAAAAACTAGTTGCATGTCCCAGATCACCATATTGAAGAAAAAAGAAAAAGACTTGACATTCAATATAAAACTCATCCCATGCCGAAGAGCTGGACTCAGCTGCTCCCCCATTGTGCTATTTACAAACACCTGACTGGCTCAACTGTTCTGGGGAACCACGGTAAGCTTCATAATGTAAAATAATGTGGTAGGGGAAATGAACGCCATCTGCTTTAGCGCCTAACGTTCCGCTCAAGTTGACTGCAGGTATTTACTTAAGTTGCTACAAACATTAAAATGTATTGAAAAACAGTCAGCAATAGTTCCAAAATGTATTGAAAAATCGTCCCGTGGCTATTTCCAAATATACAGAACACCACCCAAGCATAAAATACTGCTAATTAGCCTCCAAACATTAAAACATTGTTATTTTGGCCATATTCCCCAGCCCTAATAGGAAATAACTACCGTCCCTAATTATTTAATCAAAAGCCAATTTCTTATGCAGTTTTATACAGTGCCGTAATGAGTGTAAGTGTGTACGATCGATGTTCGCTGGCCGCCCAGCAAAAGCGGTAGTCATGATTTGGCATGCCGTTCAGGGTATGCAAATCCTAACACCCCCCAATTGCTCTCCTGCTTATCCGTTTTTCAAATCATTGTTAACCAAGCAAAATATATAAAAAGAGGATACAGAGAGTGATAAAGGTATAAAGGGGAAAAAAGGAAAGTGAACAGTGAGCCCTTACCGTCCTCGTAGACAAGCTTGGCCTTATGGTCCACGTCTGTGACACCACTGTCACCTGTCACCACCTGGCGAGAGAGAAAAATGCTTTAGGGGGCAGTAGTTGCCACAGGTGGGTTAAAAGCTGAATGGGCAGTTTCATTTGTCCAATGAAGGCATTGTCATGTTAGAAATAGACTTGGTTTGGAACCTCTAACCCTGGCAGTTGACAGGTCATTTCACAGGAACACTTGCAATGGCTGCCTGGTATTGTGATGCAATCTTTTTGAAGACAATATAGAAAGTTCATTCAAATGTTGTTAAGTTGTATAAAAACACAGCATATTTTAAACACATACAGTGCATTCGGAAAGTTATCAGACCACTTGACTATCCACATTGTTAGATTACAACCTTATTTTACAATTAAAAAGTTTATTCCCCTCAATGTACACACAATAGCCCATAATGACAACTGGGTTAAAAAATGTTGCCAATTTCACATTTACGTAAGTATTCAGACCCTTCACTCGGTACTTTGTTTAAGCACCTTCGGCAGCAAGTGTAGCCTCACATCTTCTTGGGTACAAGCTTGGCACACCTGTTTCTCCCATTCTCTGCAGATCCACTCAAAATCTGTCAGGTTGGATGGGGAGCATAGCTGCACAGCTATTTTCAGGTCTCCAGAGAGATGTTCATCCGGGCTCAAGGACATTGGCATTTGTCCCGAAGCCAATCCTGCATTGTCTTAACTGTGTGCTTAGGGTCGTTGTCCTGTTTTAAGGTGAACCTTCGTCCCAGTCTGAGGTCCTGAGCAGGTTTTCATCAAAAGAACCCTCTGTACTTTACTCCGTTAATCTAGTCTCCCAGTCCCTGCCGCTGAAAAAGCGTCACTGTAGGGATAGTGCCATGACACTTGGCATGCAGACCAATGAGTTAAATTCTGGTTTCATCAGACCAGAGAATCTTGTTTCTCATGCTCAGAGTCCTTTAGGTGCCTTTTAGCAAACTCCAAGTGGGCGGTCATGTGCTTTACTTCTGGGCACTCCACCATAATGGCCTGATTGGTGGAGCGCTGCAGAGATGGTTGTCTTCTGGAAGGTTCTCCCATCCCCACATAGGAGCTCTGTCAGCATGACCATCAGGTTCTTCGTCACCTCCCTGACCAAAGCCCTCCTCCCGATTGCTCAGTTTGGCCGGGCGACCAGCTCTAGGAAGAGTCTTGGTGGTTCCAAACTTCTTCCATTTAAGAATGATGTAGGCCACTGTTCTTGGGGACCTTCAATGCTGCAGAAGTGTTTTGGTACCCTTTCCCAGATCTGTGCCTCGACAAACTCCTGTCTCAGTTCTATGAACAGTTGCTTCGATCTCATGGCTTAGTTTTTGCTCTGACATGCACGGTTTATATTTTTATACATTTGCAAAGATTTCTCAACCTGTTTTCACTTTGTTTCCTAAATCTACACACAACACCCCATAATGACAAATGTTAACAATTTTAGAATAAGGCTATAACGCAACTAAAATGTGGAAAAAGTGAAGGGGTATGAATACTTTCCGAATGCTTTGTACTTCCTGCTCTTATGGGTACACTCGCAATGGCCACCAGCCTACACATTATGCCATCATTTGCTTGAATAGGGACACCCGTTCTATTCATTCTATGGCAGCACATGCAGTCAGGTGCTGCAGTGTCTGTCCAATAAACTAGAAATATCATTAAATATACTCTAAAAAGATGAGAACCCGGGTTTGGTAGGGACAAAGGGCCCATCAAACACAGGAAAGGCTCTCATTTCACTGTTCCTGTACTATCAATGACCGGGCTACCAAAAAGGCCACTTTCGCCACAGGGTAGAAGTGACCTCACTGTCTTTTCCATCTTAACTTCTTCAGGTTAGGGGGCAGCATTTTCACTTTTGGATAAATAGCATGCCAAAATTCAACTGCCTGCTACTCATCCCCAGAATATAAGATGTGCATATTATTAGTAGAGTTGGATAGAAAACTCTGACGTTTCTAAAACTGTTTGAATCATGTCTGAGAATAACAGAATTTATGTAGCAGGCAAAACCCAGAAGTAAAACCATTCAGATTTTTTTTTTTTGATGTCACCGTCTTTTCAATACGTTTTCTTAGAGAGACACCAGATTTCTAAGGTACTTGCAGTTCCTACCGCTTCCACTGGATGTCACCAGTCCTTGGAAATCGGTTGAGGCTATTCCTTTGTGTATTGAAGAAGTAGGGCTATCGTAAATGAGGGTCACATTAAGTAAATTGTTTGAGGCACGTTGCGAAAAAAGTTCAGTTTATTTTCTTTTTGGATTAACACAGATCATCCCATCTTCAAATTGATCGATTATTAACGTTTAAAAATACCTAACGTTGTATTACAAAAGTAGTTTGAAATGTTTTGGTAAAGTTTACATGTAACTTTTGATATATTTTGTAGTGACGTTGCGAAAGCTGTGTTTTTCTGGATGAAACGGTCCAAATAAATTGACATTTTGGATATATATATATTGACGGAATTAATCGAACAAAAAGACCATTTGTGATGTTTATGGGACATATTGGCGTGCCAACAAAATATTTTCGTCAAAGGTAAGGAAAGATTTATATTTTATTTCTGCGTTTTGTGTCGTGCTTGCAGTGTTGAAATATGCTACTCTTTGTTTACTGTTGTGCTATCATCAGATAATAGCATCTTATGCTTTCGCCGAAAAGCCTTTTTGAAATCTGACATGTTGGCTGGATTCACAACGAGTGTAGCTTTAATTTGGTATCTTACTTTAATTTAATGAAAGTTTGATTTTTATATCATTTTAATATGGCGCGCTGTATTTTCCCTGGCCATTGGCCAACGTGGGACGCAAGCGTCCACCTGCCCCAGAGAGGTTAAAACCCCGTAAGACGTTTCCCGAACCTCTCCAAGTACCCTAGCCAGTTCCACTTATTTGAGCTATTGTAGCGCTAACATTGTATTCAACTAGACAACATATCATTAAATCCTTGACTTGTAAACTAGAGCCGTTGGAAAACTCGTACTAAAAATGAGTACCTAGAGTATGCTTACTGGTATGGATATAGTTAGTATGCCAAAGGTTCACGGACGTCGTACGAAAACAAGCAGTGGACACTACAGCCGTGCTTTTGGAGCCGATAATACAATTCTCCAGAAAATAGGCATGGCTTTAAAAAAAAAATAAAAAATCTATTCATTGGAGGAAAATATGCAGCTGAAGTCCGACAGCGGAAACAAATGCATTGCTTTAATGACGAATGTTAAGAAAATGTTGAGCAATGTAATAAAGTAATGACTTCTCAATTAAGTTACATGTTATGTTGGCTGACAAATTGTTAGCTACGCTAGTCTTACGAACCACATAGCCCATCATTACAGCAACTGCATGTAAACTCGGACAAAAAAAAGTCCCTTTTTCAGGACCTTGTCTTTCAAAGATAATTCGTAAAAATCCAAATAACTTCACAGATCTTCATTGTAAAGGGTTTAAACACTGTTTCCCATGCTTGTTCAATGAACCATAAACAATTAATGAACATGCACCTGTGGAACAGTCATTAAGACACTAACAGCTTACAGACGGTAGGCAATTAAGGTCACAGTTATGAACACTTAGGACACTAAAGAGGCCTTTCCACTGACTCTGAAAACACCAAAAGAAAGATGCCCAGGGTCCCTGCTCATCTGCATGAATGTTCCTTAGGCATGCTGCAAGGAGGCATGAGGACTGCAGATGTGGCCAGGGCAATAAATTGCAATGTCCGTACTGTGAGGTGCCTAAGACAGCGCTACAGGGAGACAGGTCGGACAGCTGATCATCCTCGCAGTGGCAAACCACGTGTAACAGCTGCACATAATCGGTACGTCCGAACATCACACCTGCGAGAGGTACAGGATGGCAACAACTGCCCGAGTTACACCAGGAGCGCACAATCCCTCCATCAGTGCTCAGACTGTCCGCAATAGGCTGAGAGAGGCTGGACTGAGGGCTTGTAGGCCTGTTGTAAGACAGGTCCTCACCGGCAACAATGTCGCACAAGCCCACCATCGCTGGACCAGACAGGACTGGCAAAAAGTGCTCTTCACTGACGAGTCACGGTTTTGTCTCACCGGGGGTTATGGTTGGATTCGCGTTTATCGTCGAAGGAATGAGTGTTACACCATGGCCTGTACTCTGGAGCGGGATCGATTTGGAGGTGGAGGGTCTGTCATGGTCTGAGCTTGTGGTCATTGCAGGCGATCTCAACGCTGTGCGTTACAGGGAATACATCCTCCGCCCTCACGTGGTACCCTTCTTGCAGGCTCATCCTGGCATGACAATTCCACCATCCATACTGCTCGTTCTGTGCGTGATTTCCTGCAAGACAGGAAGGTCAGTGTTCTTCCACGGCCAGCGAAGAACCCTGATCTCAATCCCAATAAGCACGTCTGGGACCTGTTGGATCAGAGGTTGAGGGCTAGGGCCATTCCCCCCAGAAATGTCTGGGAACTTGCAGGTGCCTTGGTGGAAGACTGGGGTAACATCTCACAGCAAGAACTGGCAAATCTGGTGCAGTCCATGAGGAGATGCACTGCAGTACTTAATGCAGCTGGTGGCCACACCAGATACTGACTGTTGCTTTTGAACCCCCCTTTGTTCAGGGACACATTATTCCATTTCTGTTAGTCACATGCCTGTGGAACTTGTTCAGTTTGTGTCTCAGTTGTTGAATCTTGTTATGTTCATACAAATATTTACACATGTTAAGTTTGCTGAAAATAAACACAGTTTACAGGGAAAAGGATGTTTCTTTTTTTGCTGAGTTTATGTACGGGTATGTTAGCTACCGGTATGTTACTTGGCTACTAATACAGCGAACTTGCCAGTATAGCATACTTAATAACACCCCAATGTTGTTGACTTGATTATTCATGTTATTCTTTGCTTAGCTAAGTGGTATTGTCATTGTGCGTTCTCAATGGACTTTGTTAAGTCTTAAAATTGTCTAGCTAGCTATTTGTTAGCTATGCTAACAAGCTAGCAAGAAGTCACAAAGCAAAAGCATGAACTTCCGGGAGACAGGCAATGCGCCAGAACACTCAACTTAAAAAACACTGTTCGTTTACAGTATACTAAAATGCACTAATAGTATGTAGTACAGTTGAAGTCAGAAGTTCACATACACGAAGTTGACTGCCTTTAAACAGCTTGGGAAATCCCAGAAAATGTCATGGCTTTATAAGCTTCTGATTGACTCAAATGACGTCAATTAGCCTATTGGAGGTGTCCCTTCAAACTCAGTGCCTCTTTACTTGACATCATGGGAAAATCAAAAGAAAATCAGTCAAGACCTACATTTTTTGGGGGGACCTCCACAAGTATGGTTCATCCTTGTGAGCATTTTCCAAACGCCTGAAGGTACCACGTTGTTCTGTACAAACAATAGTACGCAAGTATAAACACCATGGGACCACGCAGCCGTCATACTGCTCAGGAAGGAGACGCGTTCTGTCTCCTAGAGATGAAAAATGCAAATCAATCCCAGAACAGCAAAAGACCTTGTGAAGATACTGGAGGAAACGGGTACAAAAAGTATCTATATCCACAGTAAAACGAGTCCTATATAGACATAACCTGAAAGGCTGTTCAAGGAAGAAGCCACTACTCCAAAACCGCCATAAAAAAGCCAGACTATGTTTTGCAACTGCACATGGGGACAAAGATCATACTTTTTGGAGAAATGTCCTCTGGTCTGATGAAACAAAAATAGAACTGTTTGGCCATAATGACCATCGTAATGTTTGGAGGAAAAAGGGGGAAGCTTGCAAGCCGAAGAACACCATCCCAACCGTGAAGCACGGCGGTGGCAGCATCATGTTGTGGGGGTGCTTTGCTGCAGGAGGAACTGGCGCACTTCACAAAATAGATGGCATCATGAAGGAAAATGATGTGGATATATTGAAGCAACATCAAGACATCAGTCAGGAAGTTAAAGCTTGGTCGCAAATGGGTCATCCAAATGGACAATGACCCCAAGCATACTTCCAAAGTTGTGGCAAAATGGCTTAAGGACAACAAAGTCAAGGTATTGGAGTGGCCATCACAAAGCCCTGACATCAATCCTATAGAACATTTGTGGGCAGAACTGAAGAAGTGTGTGCGAGCAAGGAGCCCTACAAACCTGACTCCGTTACACCAGCTCTGTCAGGAGGAATGGGCCAAAAGTCACCCAATTTATTTTGGGAAGCTTGTGGAAGACTACCCGAAACGTTTGACCCAAGTTAAACAATTTAAAGGGAATGCTACCAAATACTATTTGAGTGTATGTATGTAAACTTCTGACCCACTTCAGAAGTAAACTTCTGATGAAATAAATAAAAGCTGAAACAAATCATTCTCTAGTATTATTCTGACATTTCACATTCTTAAAATAAAGTGGTGATCCTAACTGACCTAAGGGAGTTTTTACTAGGATTTTATGTCAGGAATTGTGAAAAACTGAGTTTAAATGTATTTGGCTACGGTGCATGTAAAATTCCGACTTCAACTGTATATACTCATTAAGTATGTAATATACACTATGTTAGTATGGGTATTCAAACACAGCTTAGGTTTTTCTCTGGACCTACCTTCCCATGTGGAGTTTTTGGGAGTAGCACTTGCATTAACTGCAGTAAAAACAACTAGTGCCAAGACGTACCTGTGTCATGAGCAGGTAGAGCTTGCCGTGCAGCTTGGTCAGTTTGTAGAACATTTTGACTCTGCTCTCAATCATGTGGTACAACACTCCCAGCTGAGACACCAAGTCTGGCAACTGGTACGGGGATAGAACAAAAGCATAGATCAGTATTAAAGAAAACAATCACTCCTCGTTTTGAGGAAGTATAAACACTGGCCCTGGGTCAATAATCTGACTGTATAAGTGTGTACAACTGTATAAACTGTTGAACAAAAACAAAACTTAACTCCAGAAGTTTGTGAGCTGAACAGTATTTCCGTTATACATGCCCCAGAACAAACCATGTTTTGGGTTTGAAGTTAGTAGCTAGCTGAAGACACAAGGGTAGACTCACCGAGGACAGGTAGGAGGTGTGCTGCATGAGAACAGCCCTGAGCCATCGCACCATCAGCACTGCCCTGTAGTACAATGGGGAAAGGAGAAACTAGTTGAGTGGGGGTGCAGTTAGGTTCCCTTCAGGCAACAATATCAGGGTGAAGGGTTTAGGAATGATGCATTCTGGATTTAACTAAAAACAACGCAAAATGAATATAGATGCTTTGGTATTGGTATTACAGACAAAATCCTGTTTTGCAGGCAGCCTAGCGGTTAAGAGCATTGCAAAAAGTTCACTGGTTCGAATCCTTGAGCGGACTTGGTTAAAAATCTACCAATGTGCCCTTGAGCAAAGCACTTAACCCTAATTGCTCCTGTAAATTGCTCTTGATAAGAATGTCTGCTAAATGACTCAAGGTAAATATAGATTTAGCGGCATAATTTAGTTGGTCTTTGTCTTGCGTCAACGGAAATGTGAACATAATCAATACCTGATCATATACGATTCGGGGATGTTCACTTACGTGTATGGATGCGCTTGTATTCTCTTGGTGATCTCCTCCACCAATGGCAAGACGGCAGGGATGGGTAACCGGGAAACGGTTTTCTTTATTAAGTTATCCTTCCGGGTCTGAAACACATTCTGTGGGGCAGAGGAGAGACCAACGTCAATGAACAGACTTCAGAGAAACCAAAAGTTGAAAGTGCTATCAAGTTTGGCAACTGTAAAGGTATGTCACAGACAAAAAGCGGAAGGGTCAGGGATCTTACTGACCAATAAACTCTATACCAATTTCCCTTTATTCTATAAGCTAGAAATAAAGCGGAAGATCAAGACTGGATGGCTGAAACGTCACGGAAATGATGCGATGGGGGCGGTAGACATGCTTTATGATTCTGAACGTGAGATACCAATTAGTGATGTGACAAATTTAAAAGGTTTAATGTACCATTGTCGTTTAAACTTTTTATAATATTTACATTCACAATTCAGATGTGGTCCTGCATATGACCACTAGGGGGCAATGCAGCTGGATCTAGAGCAGTCCTGGCAACCTACCAGTTGCCGCTCACCTTACTGCTGTACCCCACCCACTCAGCAACGATGGAGTATTTTATTTTAAGTTCTCTTGTGTGCCTCTCCTTGAAGGTCTCAGTAAATAGGACTTCATGTCCCACTTCTCAATGTGATGGATCATTGCAGTGATGCATGTCGGAATATTCATCAACGTCCAACAATGTGTTATCGCCACATATGGTTTGAGAGCTCGTGCTTTGTACTTGCAGAGCCATCATTGTACAATTACTCCATCAGGGCCGCCACTTTTTCTCTACATGGCATTTGTAGTCAGGCTCTAGATATACCATTAGGGTATTGAAGCGGACATCCTCAACCATTGACAATGGCTGTATATCAACTGCACCATTAAGCCACAACTTTAGAAAAGTACGCCAAGGGGTCATTGTCCATTTGGAAGACCCATTTGCCACCAAGCTTTAACTTCCTGACTGATGTATTGAGATGTTCCTTCAATATATCCACATAATGTCCTCCCTCATGATACCATCTATTTTGTGAAGTGCACCAGTCCCTCCTACAGCAAAGCAACCCGACAGCATGATGCTGCCACCCCTGTGCTTCACGGTTGGGATGGTGTTCTTTAGCTTGCAAGCCTCCCCCCTTTTCCTAAAAACACGACGATGGTCATTATGTCCAAACATTTCTATTTTTGTTTCATCACGCCAGAGAACATTTCCCCAAAATGTACACTTTGTCCCCATGTGCAGTTGCAAACCGTAGTCTGGCTTTATGGCGGTTTTGGACCAGTGGCTTCTTCCTTGCTGAGCAGCCTTTCAGATTATGTCGATATAGGACTCGTTTTACTGTGGATATAGATACTTTTGTACCCGTTTCCTCCAGCATCTCACAAGGTACTTTGCTGTTCTGGGATTGATTTGCATCTCTAGGAGACAGAAGGCATCTCCTTCCTGAGCGGTATGACGGCTGCGTGGTCCCATGGTGTTTATACTTGCGTACCTTTGTTTGTACAGATGAACGTGGTACCTTCAGGCGTTTGGAAATTGCTCCCAAGGATGAACCAGACTTGACAAAAATCTGAGGTCTTGGCTGATTTTTTTTGATTTTCCCATGATGTCAAGCAAAGAGGAACTGAGTTTAAGGTAGGCCTTGAAATACATCCACAGGTACACCTCCAATTGACTCAAATGATGTCAATTAGCCTATCAGAAGCTTCTAAAGCCATGACAATTTTCTGGAATTTTCCAAGCTGTTTAAAGGCAGTCAACTTCGTGTATGTAAACTTCTGACCCACTGGAATTGTGATACAGTGAATTATAAGTGAAATAATCTGCACATAAACAATTGTTGGAAAAATGACTTGTGTCATGCACAAAGTAGATGTCTTAACTGACTTAAAACTATAGCTTGTTAACAAGAAATTTGTGGAGTGGTTGAAAAACGAGTTAATGACTCCAACCTAAGTGTATGTAAACTTCAACTGTACTGGTGAAAATTGTGCCTTTTTATAAGGATGGGGACCTGTTTGTTGGTGCAGCGTTTCCCAAACACCTACTCAGCTGATTCAAATTCATTATCCAGCGTTGATCATTTGAATCCGCTGTGTAGTGCTAGAGCAAAACCAAAAAAATTGTACACCTTGGGGTCCCCAGGACAGTTTGGGGAACGCCATGTTAGTTGTCATAACTGCACTGCAGGGGGAGAAAATGAGCCCAACAATAAAACATCTCAACCTCACTAGCAACAATGACAAGAAGCTGCCATGTGTGGAATCGTAGGTGGCTCATTTCAGCAAGTTCTTGTTACCATGTAATGTTGACTGACTTCATGTTCATGCTAACATGGCAAAAATCCACTAGCCAGCTAACCAACAACTAAAGTATTTCAAAAGACAGGTGCTCATTGTGCAAATGTATTTGCGTTCAATACGCATTGAGACTAAACATAGTGAATATGGAAAGCATTCAGACACCTTCACTTTTTCCACATATTCTAAAATGTATTAAAGTGTTCCTCAATCTACACACAATACCACAAAGCGAATATTTATAAAAACCACAGAAATAACTTAAATATTCAGACCCTTCGCTATGAGACCCAAAATTGAGCTCAGGTGCATCCTGTTTCCATTGATCACCCTTCAGATGTTTCTACAACTTGGGAGTCCACCTGTGATAAATTCAATTGATTGGACATGATTTGTAAAGGCACACACCCGTCTACATAATGTCCCACAGTTGACAGCGCATGTCAGAGCAAAAACCAAGCCATCTGGTCGAAGGAGTTCTCCATAGAGTCTTGAGACAGGTTTTTTTCGAGCCACTGATCTGGGCAAGGGTACCAAAAAATGGCAGCATTTTAGGTCCCCAAGAAGTGGCCTCCATCATTCTTAAACGGAAGAAGTTTGGAACCGCCAAGACTCTTCCTAGAGCTGGCAGCCCAGCCAAACTGAGCAATCGGGGAAGGGCCTTGGTCAGAGAGAAGACCAAGAACCCAATGGTCACTGACAGAGCTTCGGAGTTCCTCTGTGGAGATGGGAGAAACTTCCAGAAGGACAACCATCTCTGCAGCACTCCACCAATCAGGCCCTTATGGTAGAGTGCCCAGACGGAAGCCCCTTTTCAGTAGAAGGCAAATGACAGCCCGCTCGGAGTTTGCCGAAAGGTACCTCTGACCATGAGAAACAAGATTGATTTTGTCAGACCATACAATCAAACACTTTTTGCCTGAATGCCAAGCGTCACACCTGGAGGCAATCAGGCACCACTTATCACCTGGCCAATACCATCCCTACGTTGAAGCATGTTGGTGGCAGCATCATGCTATGGGGATGTTTTTCAGTAGCAGGGACTGGGAGACTAGTCAGGATCGAGGCAAAGGAGCAAAATACAAAGAGATCCTAGATGAAAACCTGCTCCAGAGCGCTCAAGACCTCAGAATGGGGCGAAGGTTCGCCTTCCAACAGGACAACGACCAAAACAAAGCAGAAGTGGCCTCGGGACAAGTCTCCGAATGTCCTTGAGTGGCTCAGCCAGAGGCCGGACTTGAACATAGCTGTGCTTCGACACTCTCCATTCAACCTGACAGAGCTTGAGAGAATCTGCAGAGAAGAATGGGAGAAACTCCCCAAATACAGATGTGCCAAGCTTGTAGCGTCATACCCAAGTGGACTCGAGGCTGTAATTGTTACCAAAGGTGCGTCAACAAAGTCCTGAGTAAAGGGTGTGAATACTTACATAAACATGGTATTTCAGTTTCTACATTTGCAAAAATGTCTAAACCTATTTTTGCTTTGTCATTATGGTGTATATTAATGAGGGGGGAAAAACTATTATTTAAATCAATTTTAGAATAAGGCTGTAACGTAACAAAATGTGGACAAAGTTAAGGGGTCTGAACACTTTCCGAATGCACTGTAGTTTACATGTTGTCAATCTGTTTCGTTAGTTTTGTTGCATGATCACATGAGCCTTTGGATATTACGAACCCCCAAATCAGGGAAAGAAATATTTCATACATTTTTCTGAACACTACAGGGATCTTGTGGTGTGTTGCTAGTGCCTTATCTTGGCATATCGGAGCCCATATATATTCACAAATAAAAGGGTCCGCTCACATTGAGGATGTTGGCGTCCTTGCTCTCCAGACCCTGCACCAGGAGCACCGCGAAGTTGTCCGTCTGCAGAGAGGGGGTTTCCCTGACTCCGCCCTTCTCAAGTGACAAGTCGATCTCTCCCAGTCGCTCCTCTATGGACATCTGGGGAGGAAAAAGTTGGAGTAGCAGTGGATGGGTTAACAGTGAAGTAAATGAGGCAACGCACTAGCAGTTTGCTGCTAACATATACTACTTGAGAAGGGTTATATAGTATTTTATTTGCTGTGCTACAATGTGTTCACTCCTCCGTTGACTGGCTAGGCCACAGGATAGCACTTGCCCTTAGTAAGAGATGAGTGAAACGATACTTTTGCATGGTGTCTGACTGTATTTACTACTGACAGAGTAACACAGAATTCGTCCATGCCTAATGGCAGCAACAGGTCCTCTGTAAGCTCAGTTAGTAGAGCATACTGCTTGCAACCAATGTTCCCTCTAAACAGTGTGCAAGCACGCAGCTCCCCTGGGACTGCCACAGAATAAATATCAGCCCGCACAGAGAAGCACGAGATGTGAGTTTCACCCCTCAGCTAACACACGCAACATTTCCCTTGACTGTGGGAATTATGATCGAGGCAACAAGCCACTTTGCAACATACCTAAACAAAAACAAACTATGCAAGGAATGTGGTTGAAGGCAGAACGCACCGGAGTAGGATTCTATTGTATTGACATACAGGACTCAGTCGTACTCTACACAGACCAGTGCGGCAAAGCCAAACCAGGGCTGCAAACAGACCATTGCCATTCACTTTGAACTGGACTGTGTTCACAGAATGAGCAGTCATGAGTAGATGGGCTTCTTTTGAGATCAGTGAGAGCTGCATGTAGCCACGTGTGCGCATTTGTTCATAACCTTTGCTAGTTAGTGAGTTATTAGCCCAGTTATAGATGCTAGTCAGAAATGATGAGTGATTGCTTACTACAAGAGCACAAAAGCCATATTTGAAAAGAGTCAGGTAAAGAACTTTGTCTAAGGGGAAGTGTTGTATTTTGAATAAGCTAAGTAGCCAATAGGCAGAGGATAGAACAATTTGTCTGATTCTCAGTAATAATGTTGAGGGAATAATGCATTTAATTTCTTGCAAACACATTTTCAGTCTAGTTGCCTGAAGGACAATTGGATAAACAGGTTAATGTAGCTTTATTTTATTTGTTTAATCTTATGAATGTAGGCCTACATTGAACACCACACATTGGCTGCTACTGTAGACTCAATGATATAACATTTTAACATGGAAATAGCTGTTCTGGGATGCATTTTCTACCATGGTTTTGGATCAAATTTTAACAAAAGCCTACTTGACTGAAACTAACTTAAAGCGGCTACAGCCTCAGTGTCCATAGTAAATGTGCACTGGAAGTTACAGAAATTTCACAACGTTCGAGTTCGTGCACAGCAGAAGTGAAATTTGCCCAGTGCCCATTTTTTTTGTTGTTGAGGGAACATTGCTTGCAATGCCAGGATAGTGGGTTTGATACCTAGGAACACTTATTCATAAGTTGTATGCACACATCTCTAAGTTTTGGTTAAGAGTCTGCAAATTATATATTTAAACATTTTGCTGAGTGAAACGACGTCAGATCATCGCTTAAAATCTCATCTCTCGTGGACAGATGCACCTAATATAACTTATCGTAGTGTCTGTCAGACTCAGGGATGCGACAACTAACGATAAACTTTGTTCTGGTGCGCAGAATGTCACTGATCACAAACTACGATTTCGCAGGTGTTTTTCAAATTTCAGAAAGGGAAATTTGGCAGATCGACAAGAGTGGAACTAGTGCTCTCCTTAGGCAGCATACTTTGCCTATACCTGCTGTTTATAGTATTTTAGTTTGTATTGACATTTAAAAAAAAAAATTATGCGAGTTACTCACAATTCAGCACGTTGATGGCATTTGTACAATGTTCAGTAAAAAATAAACAATTATCTCCTTATTCTACCATCTTCTCTAACAGGTCTGCCCCCAGAACTAATTTGAGCATCTGGGGCAGCAGGTTGCCTAGTGGTTAGAGCGTTGGGCCAGTAACCGAAAGGTTGCTAGATCGAATCCCCGGGCTGACAAGGTAAAAGTCTGTCGTTCTGCACTTTAACAAGGCAGTTAACCCACTGTTCCTAGGCTGTCATTGTAAATAAGAATTTGTTCTTAACTGACTTACCTAGTTAAATAAAGGGTCAAATAAAATCTGACAACTAAACAAAATTAATGTGCTGGGTTTCCAAGACAAATCTTAAAAATAAAGGTTTTTATTGCAAATCGCCAACAGAGTTGAGGGGCAGGTTGACAAGGTCAACATACCTCTTTGGTGCCTGTGCCTTTTTTCCTCTTCTCGGATCCCAAACCTGCTTTGACCGGCGCTTGGTGACCGGGAAGACCAGGGACAAGAGCTTTGCTCTTGGCGTTCACGACTGGGGTTTTCACCTGAAAGACAAGAGCATGTATACTGAACAAAAATACACAGCTCAACACTCAAATTAAGATTTTACTGACTTACAATTAATTTAGGGAAATCAGTCAATTTGAAATAAATGTATTAGAGCACTAATCTATGGACTTCACATGACTGGGAATATTTGTCAAATACCTGATAAAAATAGCTAGGTTGTGGATTAGAAAAATCAGCCAGTATCTATTGTGATAATTTCTCACGGAAGACCTGTGCATTCAAATTGCAATTGGTAAAATGCAATTGTGTTCGTTGTCTGTAGCTTATGCCTTGCCCATTCCATAACCCCACCACCACAATGGGAAACTCAGCAAACTGCTCGCCCACACGACGCCATACACGTGATCTGGTTGTGAAGCTGGTTCGACGTACTGTCAAATTCTCTAATAAGATGTTGGAGGCGGCTTATGGTAGAGAAATTAACAATAAATTCTGTGGAAAGAGGTCTGGTGGATATTCCTGCAGTCAGCATGCCAGTTGCACGCTCCCTTAACTTCAGACTTCTGTGGCATTGTGAATAAACTGCACATTTTAAAGAGGCCTATTGTCCCAAGCACAAGATGCACTTGTGTAATGATCATGCAGTTTAGCTGGATTATCATGAAACAAACACTTCACATGTTGCGTTGATACCAGAAACGAGCCCATGCCATTTAGAACAGAGTAAAAGGCCAAAATGGCATCCGCAGGGCATTACCTTGGAAACAGTGGTTTCCATGGCGAGGGTGAGAGTGGTGTGGACATCGCGGGTTAGGCAGACGTGTCTCTCCGCTGTGTTCACATCCTATATGGGGGACAAGGGAAGGGACAAAATGTCAGTAACTGTATAATCATGTGTTTTTTAAATATATACAGTGCATTCGGAAGGTATTCAGACACCTACTTTTTCCACAGTTAAATTATAGCCTTATTCTAAAAGGGATTGTAGTTTTTTTTCTCAATCTACACAATACCCCATAATGACAGTGAACAGGTTTGGATTATTTTTAAATGTTAAGGAAATATCACATTTACATTCATATTCAGACCCTTTACTCAGTACTTTGAAGCACCTTTGGCTACGATTACAGCCTCGAGTCCTCTTGGGTATGCTGCTACAAGCTTGGCACATCTGTATTTGGGGAGTTTCTCCCATTGTCTGCAGATCCTCAAGCTCTGTCAGGTTGGATGGGGAGCGCTGCGGCACAGCTATTTTCAGGTCTCTCCCGAGATGTTCGATCGGGTTCAAGTCCTGGCACTGGCTGGGCCACTCAATTACATTCAGAGACTTGTCCCAAAGCCTCCTGCGTTGGTTTGACTGTGTGCTTAGAGTCGTTGTCCGGTTGGAATGTGAACCTTCACCCCAGCCAGAGGTCCTGAGCACGCTGGAGCAAGTTCTCAAGGATCTCTACGTCCTTTGCTCCGTTCATGTTTTCCTCGATTCAGACAAGTCTCCCAGTATCTGCCACTGAAAAACATCCCCACAGCATGCTGCCACCACGCTTCACCGTAGGGATGATGCTAGATTTCCTCCAGATGTGACGCTTGGCATTCAGGACAAACAAAGAGTTTAATCTTGGTTTCATCAGACCAGAGAATGTTTCTCATGGTCCGACTGTCTTTAGATACCCTTTGGCAAACTCCAAGTGGGCTGTCATGTTCCTTTTGCTGAGTGGCTTTCATCTGGGCACTCTACCATAAAGGCCTGATTGGTAGAGTGCTGCAGAGATGGTTGTCCTTCTGGAAGGTTCTCCCATCTCCACCAGAGGAACTCTAGAGCTCTGTCAGAGTGACCATCAGGTTCTTTGTGACCTGACCGAGGCCCTTCTCCCCCGATTGCTCAGTTTGGCTGGGCGGCCAGTTCCAGGAAGGGTCTTGGTGGTTCCAATCTTCTTCCATTTAAGAATGGAGGCCACTGTGTTCTTGGGGACCTTCAATGCTGCAGAAATGTTTTGGTACCCTTCCAAATCTGTGCCTCGACACAATTCTGTCTTGGAGCTCTATGGACGATTCCTTCGACATGGCTTGGTGTTTGCTCTAAAATGCACTGTCAACTGTGGGACCTTATATAGACAGGTGTGTGCCTTTCCAAATCATGTCCAATCAATTACATTTACCACAGGTGGACTCCAATCAAGTTGTGGAAACATCTCAAGGATGATCAATGGAATCAGGATGCATCAGAGCACAATCTCGAGTCTCATAGCAGAGGGTTTGAATACTTATGTAAATAAGGTATCTTTTTTTTGTATTTAAAATGTGCGTAGAATTATTTTTTTTAAATACCCATTTTAGAATAAGGCTGAAATGTAACAAAATGTAGAAAGTTTCAATGTGTCTGAATACTTTCCGAATGCACTGAACAAATAAAATGTAGAATTTTATTTTCTGTGCTATAAATCATTTCTTGACTGGGTGAGGCGCAGGACAGCATGTGCCCTTAACAAGAGAGCATGGTGACAGATTAACACGGGTAACATGTATGCTGAATATTCCGTCATAGTGGTCGCGAATCATCGATGTCCATATTTTCTTTAGCATTCTATTTTTTTCTAAATGTTCACATTTCTAACAGGGTAGAAAGTATAGTGCTCTGCTGAAACCAACGCAACAACCAAAGTGAGACCTGTACATTGACAAACCCCGGCACATGACATTCAAGTCAGGAATATTGCTCGCCTATTATCAGCCTAGACTTAAAGGATTGAGCCTTTATGAATTTATTAGCTACCCGCACTACAACCTTGAGCTGTAAACTTCCACTTGACAGGTTACAGTTGCGTGTTGGAGTAGACACTATTCAATTGAACTGTGCACCACTCACCAATCTCTCCATGATGGGCTGCAGGTAGCTGCCATAGGCAAGCAGGAGGCTGCGTGTGTCCGCAGTGAGGGCCGCGGCCAAGAGGGGAACGGGCACGGGGTTGTCCTCAAGCCCAGACATCTGGACTGTACAGGAGGGGGACAGCGGCTTCTTACAAGGCCTACAGAAAAGTAAAGGTGGAGAAGGGCATTTCAAATAAACAGGGTCTTTTAAGTAGGGCACACCGTAACAAACCCGTGGGCAACAGAAAAACATGGTTTCTTATTGGACCGGTTCAGATAAGCCCCTCCCCTTTCATGCCTACCGAACACAACCCAGGTATCGGAAGTGTACCCGTGTTTTCCCACTAGCCAGCTTTACAGTCGATTACAGAAATCGTTTTCAACCGGGTACCTTTTCCACATAAATTAAGTCTGTCGAGCCCTCTCCAGCTAGAATGAACATGCATATTCTAGAGATCTATCGAGAGGACAGGCGCATGTCAGTCACGAAGTGTGGGCTAACATGGAAACACTGTTGGTTTGACAGTCTACCGTCTAAACCACCTCTCGGTAAGAGTGTGCGCTGTTGCATTTTAATTTCTTTACACTGGTCCTCCCAAGTGGCAAACCAGGTTCTAAGGCTCATAGCTCTCTGGCGATTCTTTGGCCAGCCATTGTTTCGGAGGACACCCGGCTCTTAACCGTCACCTCTCCCGTGTCCATATGAGGGTTGCAGCAATGGGACATGACTAACAATTGGATATCAGGAAATAACATTGAAACAATCTTTACCCTGGAGAGAGCATTGAGTTGCACGTCCATTTATACCGTTAACTTCTTGAGAATACAGGGGGTGCTATTTTCCCATTAGCATAATTTGCTCTACAGATTAAACTGCCTCTTAATCAATTATTGCTCTTACTATATGCATATAAATAATACCATTGGAAAGAAAACAATCTCTAGTTTCTAAAACCGTTTCAATTTTGTCTCTGAGTGATACAGAAGTCATTTGACAGCACTTTCCATGACCAAGAAGAAAAAAGCAAGATGTGTATGCCAGCTTCAACGCTCTGCCTATATATGGTCGTGCCCCCTATGACCCGAAACACACCTCATTGGCCTTCCTCTGGGTGTCAAGAGGACGTCAGAGGAAAAATATCTTGTTTATCTGGGACTGACGTGAAATGAGAGCTAATTCTTTGGCGTGACCGACAACTTCCGGTTCTCTAAATCGTGCGACTTGTAGCTGCGATTGTCTTCTGTTGTGCGGCCATTATGGATGAAAACTATCTCCGTCTCGAAGTTTGTTTGATACATGTGACCATATCATTCGTAATGTATGTTTTTTCAATATAGTTTAATCAGATTATTTGAATTTTTTCGGGAGTTTTGTGGTGTTCCGTTGTCTGATTTTATTTACGTTTGAGAGATCCGTGCCACTCGACCAGTACCTGTGCTAAATGGAGTGGGAAAGTAGTGATAGCTACTGACGCAGGAAAAAGCTGTTGGGAGTAAAAATATCGTGTCCTTTGCTAACGTGGTTAGCTAATAGATTTACATATTGTGTCTTCCCTGTAAAACATTTTAAAAAATCTGAAATGGTGGCTTTATTCACAAGACCTGTATCTTTCATCTGGTGTCTTAGACTTGTGATTTAATGATATTTAGATGCTACAAGTTACTTGTGACGCTATGCTACTCAGTGGGGTGGGGGGTGCTACCGGATCAGGGTTGGTGACTCGTGAGAAGTTAATGAATTTACACGTCAGATGTCAAAATCCACTCAGCCTATTGTTTCCTGGCACATTAATGTATTTTCTATCGTGTGCAGGGTCCGACATTAACGACGGCCTACGGAAAGTAAAATCACAGGTCTGGAACGTGTCTCAAATGATATACTTTTGAAACAAATGAACGCAACTGTAAAGAATAATGACTTGCATAGCTAAATTACACTACACAGCTTTTTAATATAATGAACAAAATATGCACAATTTCAGAAGATTTTACTGAGTTATATGGACTAAGGAAATCAGTCAATTAAAATACATTCATTAGGCCCTAATGGATTTCACATGACTGGGAATACAGATATCTGATGGTCACAGATAGGGCTGTTACGGTGACCGTATTACAACCGGCAGTCACAATTCATGACCGCAGTCAAAATCCACATGACCGTTTAGTAAGTTCTTGCTGCTGATGGTCATTAGTAGCATACCGAACTTACAAACTTCCTCATACGCAGGACTCGATTGTTCGTCTAAACACTGACATCAATCCAAAAAAAAGAATAATAATAATCAAACACTTCATGAGAGCTGCGCAACTTTCCTATAGACTATGCAATTGCGTGAGGAAACAGAGT
Organism: Salvelinus alpinus; assembly: GCF_045679555.1. Classification (NCBI taxonomy): domain Eukaryota; kingdom Metazoa; phylum Chordata; class Actinopteri; order Salmoniformes; family Salmonidae; genus Salvelinus; species Salvelinus alpinus. Next base: position 68,511,560 of record NC_092094.1, read on the forward strand.
GATGGCCTCTAGAAAGCTGAAGGGATCTTTTAATATACAGTTGTGGCCAAAAGTTGAGTGATAAATATTAATTTTCATAGTATGCTGCCTCATTTTGTATGATGGCAATTTCCATATACTCCAGAATGTTATGAAGAGTGATCAGATGAATTACAATTAATTGCAAAGTCCCTCTTTGCCATGCAAATGAACTGAATCCCCAAAAAACATTCACCGCATTTAAGCCCTGCCACAAAAGGACTAGGTGACATGTCAGTGATTCGCTCGTTAACACAGGTGTGAGTGTTGACAAGTACAAGGCTGGAGATCACTCTGTCATGCTGATTGAGTTTGAATAACAGACTGGAAGCTTCAAAATGAGGGTGGTGCTTGGAATCATTGTTCTTCTTCTGTCAATCATGGTTAACTGCAAGGAAACACGTGTCGTCAACATTGCTTTGCACAAAAAGGGTTTCACAGGCAAGGATATTGCCTGAAAGATTGCACCTAAATCAACAATTTTGCAGATCATCAACAACTTCAAGGAGAGCAGTTCAAACGATGTGAAGGCTTCAGGGCGCCCAAGAAAGTCCAGCAATCGCCAGGACCTTGTCCTAAAGTTGATACAGCTGCGGGATCAGGGCACCACCAGCGCAGAGCTTGCTCAGGAATGGCAGCAGGCAGGTGTGAGTGCATCTGCACGCACAGTGAGGCAGAGACTGAGAGGATGGCCTGGTGTCAAGAAGGGTAGCAAAGAAGCCACTTCTCTCCAGGATAAACATCAGGGACAGACTGATATTCTGCAAAAGGTACAGGGATTGGACTGCTGAGGACTGGGGTAAAGTCATTTCCTCTGATGAATCCCCTTTCCGATTGTTTGGGGCATCCGGGAAAAAAGCTTGTCCAGAGAAGACAAGGTGAGCGCTACTATCAGTCCTGTGTCATGCCAACAGTAAAGCATCCTGAGACCATTCATGTGTGGGGTTGCTTCTCCGCCAAGGGAGTTGGCTCACTCACAATTTTGCCTTCGAACACAGCCATGAATAAAGAATGGTCCCAACATATCCTCGGAGAGCAACTTCTCCCAACCGTCCAGGAACAGTTTGGTGATGAACAATGCCTTTTCCAGCATGATAGTTATCACTTTTGCCTTATGGCAAGGTGCGCCAAGTGGCTCGGGGAACAAAGCATCGATATTTTGGGTCCATGGCCAGGAAACTCCCCAGACCTTAATCCCATTGAATTTGTGGTCAATCCTCAAGAGGCGAGTGGACAAACAAAATCCCACAAATTCTGACAAATTCCAAGCATTGATCATGTAAGAATGGGCTGCCATCAGTCAGGATGTGGCCGAGAAGTTAATTGACAGCATGCCAGGGCGGATTGCAGAGGTCTTGAAAAAGAAGGGTCAACACTGCAAATATTGACTCTTTGCATCAACTTCATGTAATTGTCAATAAAAGCCTTTGACACTTATGAAACGCTTGTAATTATACTTCACAACATCTTTAGTAACATCTGACAAATGTCTAAAGACACTGAAGCAGCAAATTAATATTTGTGTCCTTCTCAAAACCTTTGGCCACGACTGTAGACCCTGCCACATACGTCTCGTGTCTGAGCCGTTGAACTGCAACTCCACTTCTCCGTACAAACTTTTTGACTGTTGGATTGCCTTACGGCGGGAATAGCTACACTGTACAGGAGTTGCAGCGACGAGACAAGACTAACTACCAATTGGATACCACGAAATTGGGGAGAAAAAAAAGCTACATATTTATTATACTACAATAAGTGTCTCCCTCAATCTACACACAATACCTCAGAATGAGAAAGAGAAAACAGGTTGACATTTTTGCTAATTCTTTACAAATTACAAAAATATATACTTATGTATCAGCCCCTTTGCTATGAGATTCAAAATTGAGCTAAGGTCCATCCCGTTTCCATTGATCATCCATGAGATGTTTCCTCAAATTGATTGGAGTCCACCTGTGGTAAATCCAATTGATTGAACATGATTTGGAAAGGCACACACCACACCCGTCTACATAAGGTCCCACAGTTGACAGTGCAAGTCAGAGCAAAAACTAAGCCATGAGGTCGAAGGAATCGTCCGTAGAGCTCCGAGACAGGATTGTGTTGTGCCACAGATCTGGGGAAGGGTACCAAAACAGTCCTTCAGCATTGAAGGTATCCAACAACAGTCGCCATTATTAAAATGAAAATACTTCGGAACCACCAAGACTTCTGAGAGCTGGCCACTCGGCCAAACTGAGCAATCATGGGAGAAGGGCCTTGGTGAGGGAGGCGACCAAAAACCCAATGGTCACATTGACAGCGTTCCTCTGGAGGTGGGAGAACATTCCAGAATGACAACCAGCTCTGCAGAACTCCACCAATCAGGCCTTTATGGTAGTGGCCATACAGAAGCTACTCTTCAGTAAAGTATTTATGTTAAAAACATCCTAAAGATTGATTCTATACATCGTTTGACATGTTTCTACGGACTGTTAACGGAACTTTTTGGACTTTGTCCGTACTTTCCGCTGGACTTGCACGCGCGTCGTGAGTTTAGATTGTGTACTGAACGCGCGAACAACAAGGAGGAATTTGGACATAAATGAACATTATCGAGAAAAACAAACATTTATTGTGGAACTGGGATTCGTGGGAGTGCATTCTGATGAAGATCAAAGGTAAGTGAATATTTAGAATGCTATATCTGACTTATGTTGACTCCAACATTGCGGATATCTCGTCGGGTTGATTTGTCGTCTGAGCGCCGTACTCAGATTATTGCATGGTTTGCTTTTTCCGCAAAGTTTTTTTGAAATCTGACACAGCGGTTGCATTAAGGAGAAGTGGATCTAAAATTCAATGTGTAACACTTGTATTTTCCTCAACATTTATGATGACTATTTCTGTAAATTGACGTGGCTCTGCAAAATCACCAGATGTTTTGGAACTACTGAATGTAACGCGCCAATGTAAACTGAGGTTTTTGGATATAAATATGACCTTTACCGAACAAAACATACATGTATTGGGGAACATGAAGTCCTATGAGTGTCATCTGATGAAGATCATCAAAGGTTAACGATTCATTTGATCTATATTTCTGCTTTTTGTGACTCCTCTCTTTGGCTGGAAAAATGGCTGTTTTTCTGTGAATAGGCACTCACCTAACAATCGTTTGGTTTGCTTTCGTCGTAAAGCCTTTCTGAAATCGGACACTGTGGCTGGATTTACAACAAGTTCATCTTTAAAATGGTGTAAAATACATGTATGTTTGAGGAATTTTAATTATGGGATTTCCGTTTTGAATTTGGCGCCCTGCAGTTTCACTGCCTGTTGACGAGGTGAGACGCTACCGTCCAGCATACCCTAGAGAGGTTAAGGGATGGGCCGTTACCGTCATAACATGAGCACACGCTTGTCTGATTAAAAAAAAATCTCGGTGTGCGATGTCTTCCCAGCAGCAAACAGTTGCAAACTCAAACATTGAAAAACAACCTAGCATGTGAACAGAACAATGTAACTGGCCAGGAAACAAGATCATGTCACTAACAGCCTTCGTCAATTCAACCAACTTCACCATGTGAGATTTGGACATTTGCTCTGTAACCACCCGCCAACATGGCTGGCGAAATATACATTCTTAGCCACCAATGACTAAATCTACCCACATTTGTAGGGTGTTAATTTCCAACCCTGGTTGCTAGTTGAAAATACCAATCTAACAATAGAATGTACCAGAGGCCAACAAAATAAAGCTTGTTCGGATAACATTTGGGGAATCTGGCTGGCTACTCCATGTGTTTGTGGAAAACACTGGTTTACCATGTAATAATGTGTACCAGCACTATAATTAGAGTAAATAAAATATCAGTTGTCAGTGCTATATAACAATCTAACTACTACACTTACTATGCCGTCTAACTACCATGTAACAGTTTTCTGGCCAATTGATGCCAAATGATTTTCTTCACCCTACTATGAACATCACTTCATTCCTGAAATTGGCAATTGTCATACTACTATACGTCTGTGCCCATAGCAGGAACCAGCCTTGCCCTTATTGAACATTCTCTTTCCCTGCCAGATACTGTATAAGACTGCCATTTAAGTACTCCGCCTTGCCCAGTGACATGGGAAAGGTGTGTTGGTATTGACTGCTAAGTGGCTGTAAATTAATGAGGATATGATCCTTGTTGTGCTAGAGGAATAAGAAGAGTCCACCTTGCAGTGACAGGAAGGGAGAAGGTTTTAGAGACTAACCCGTTCAGAAAGTGCTCAAAGAGATGAAGCTGCCCATCCTTACACACAACCGCCAGCCTCACCGCCTAGAAGGAGAAGGAGAAACAGCATTAGGCATGTGTCAGAGGTCCAGTCCCAAATCAGCCACAAGGGTGCAAGGCAAACCACAACCTTGCCTTAGACCCCAAATGCACACCCAGTTTCTAAGGAATGTCTTGAACCAAGGTAGGCAATTATCAGTGAATAAAGATCGGTCAACAAACCCTTTATTATTTTACAGAGGACACGCTCCATCCCCTCAGATCTCAATCTCACGGCCATTAGCTCAGGGCAGTGTGGTAAGAAGGGAGTAGACGAAGATTGAGAGAGCAGGGTGGAGAGTGAGCGAGAGATGAAGATAACCTTCCACAGCCAGTGCTCCTGGGTCCTTCACTGGGGGACGTTTGGTTAACTCACCTCTTCCTTGCTGTTGGAAGTGAAGAGGTCAATGTGCTTGGGGTCATCCGTCAGGGTGAAGGACACCACCGAGTTCTTGTCATTGCCGTCCTCCTGGACTTGCCTGAGGGGTGGATAGACAGACATGAAGATGAAGCGCACACACCAGACCAAAGACGAGCCACTTGGCTTTGCTTTGTTCATTTGTAAACTTAACTTCTTCGGGGTAGGGGGCAGCATTTTCACTTTTGGATAAATAGCATGCCCAAATTCAACTGCCTGCTACTCATCCCCAGAATATAAGATATGCATATTATTAGTAGATTTGGATAGAAAACACTCTGAAGTTTTTAAAACTGTTTGAATCATGTCTGAGTATAACAGAACTTATTTGGCAGGCGAAACCCCGAGGACAAACTATTCAGATTTTTTCTTTTTAGGTCAATGTCTTTTCAATGAGATTTCTTAGAGACACCAGATTTCTAAGGGATATGTTTGCAGTTCCTACCGCTTCCACTGGATGTCACCAGTCTTTGGAAATTGGTTGAGGTTTTTCCTTTGTGTAATGAAGAAGTACGGTCATCTTAAATGAGGGTCACTTGAAATAAATTGTTTGAGGGACATTACCAGAAAAGTTCTTTTTGTATTGAACACAGATCATCCCGTCTTCAATTTGATCGATTATTAACGTTTAAAAATACCTAACGTTGTATTACAAAAGTAGTTTGAAATGTTTTGGCAACGTTTAGAGGTAATTTGAAATATTTCTAGTGACGTTGCGCAAATTGGAACCTGTTTTTACTGAATCAAACGCGCCAAATAAATGGACAATTTGGATATATATGGACGGAATTACTCGAACAAACAGACCATTTGTGATGTTTATGGGACATATTGGCGTGCCAACAAAAGAATCTCGTCAAAAGCATGATTTATATTTTATTTCTGCGTTTTGTGTCGTGCCTGCAGGGTTGAAATATGCTACACTTTGTTTACTGTTGTGCTATCATCAGATAATAGCATCTTATGCTTTTGTCGAAACCCCTTTTTGAAATCTGACATGTTGGCTGGATTCACAACGAGTGTAGCTTTAATTTGGTATCTTACATGTGTGATTTAATGAAAGTTTGATTTTATATAATTTTTTGAATTTGGAGCTCTACATTTTCCCTGGCTATTGGCCAAGTGGGACGCTACCGTCAGAGAGGTTAAATTGTTTTTTTGACCCTCAATCTACACACAATAATCCATAATGACAAAGTGAATACCAGTTTAAGGTCAAAATAAATAACAGAAATACCTTATCTACATAAGTATTCACACCCTTTGCTATGAGACTTGATGTTTTATTTATTTCCCCCCCCCCGTTATTTTACCAGGTAAGTTGACTGAGAACACATTCTCATTTACATCAACAACCTGGGGAATAGTTACAGGGGAGAGGGGGATGAAAGAGCCAATTGTAAACTGGGGATTATTAGGTGACCGTGATGGTTTGAGGGCCAGATTGGGAATTTAGCCAGGACACCGGGGTTAACACCCCTACATTGGGATACTTTAGACCAGAGTTAAGAGTGCCTCCTACTGGCCCTCCAACACCACTTCCAGCAGCATCTGGTCTCCCATCCAGGGACTGACCAGAACCAACCCTGCTTAGCTTCAGAAGCAAGCCAGCAGTGGTATGCAGGGTGGTATGCTGTGGCTAACTTCTTCCATATTGAGCTCATCCTTTCCATTGATCATCCTTGAGATGTTTCAACAACTTCATTACAGTCCACATGTGGTAAATTCAATTGGACAGGATTGTGTCAAGACACAGATCTAGGGAAGGGTACCAAAACATTTCTGCAGCATCAAAGGTCCCCAAGAACACATTGGCCTCAATCATTCTTCAAATGGAAGAAGTTTGACTCTTCCTAGAGGTAGGCCGCCCAGCCAAACTGAGCACCCGATGGTCACCAACAAAGCACCAGAATTCCTCAGAGGAAATGGGAGAACCTTGCAGAAGGACAACCATTTCTGCAGCACTCCGCCAATCAGGCCTTTATGGTAGAGTGGCCAGACGCAAGCCTCTGCTCAGTCAAAGGCACATGACCGCCCGCCTGGAGTTTGCCGAAAGGCGCCTAAAGGACTCTGACCATGAGAAACAAGATTCTCTGGTCTGATGAAACCAAGATTGAGCTCTTTGGCCTGAAAGCCAAGCGTCACGAAACCTGTCACCATCCCTACAATGAAGCACGGTATGTTGTAGGGATGTTTTGAACAAAGATGAACAGAGTCAAGTAAAGAGAGATCCTTGATGAAAACTTGCTCCATAGTGCTCAGGACCACGGACTGGGGGGGTCAAGGTTCACCTTCAAACAGGACAACAACCCTAAGCACACAGCCAGGACAACGCAGGAGTGGCTTCGGGACAAGTCTCTGAATGTCCTTGAGTGGCCCAGCCAGAGACCAGACACAAACCCGATCAACCATCTCTGGAGACCTGAAAACAGCTGCACAGCGACGCTCCCCATCCAACCTGAAAGAGCTTGCAAGGATCTGCAGAGAATGGGAGAAACTCCCCAAATACAGGCGCGCCAAGCTTGTAGCGGCATACCCAAGCGGACTCGAGGCTGTAATCGCTGCCAAAGGTGCTTCAACAAAGTACTGAGTAAAGTGTCTGAACTTGTGTAGATGTTATATTAAAAAAATTATAATTGGAAACATTTCTAAAAACCTATTTTGCTTTGTCATTATGAGTTAAGTGTGTAGATTGATGAGGGCGGGGGAACTATTTAATTGTTTTTAGAATAAGGCTGTAACGTAACAAAATGTGGGAAAAGTCTAAGGGTCTGAATACTTTCGAATGCACTGTATAGGCTACTAGATTCACCGTAAATGACGTGCACGGCTCAGTTCCGCTAGTGCTTCATCTCAATGATACTCAAAGCTGACTAACAGTACTCGTTTTAAAAACTGTCCTCCCAACAATTATACTGAACAAAAATATAAATACCACACTTAGCAAAAGTGTTGTGAGTTACAGTTCAATCAGTCAATTGAAGTAAATTCATTAGGCCCCAATCCACAGATTTCACATGACAGGGCAGGGGTGCAGTTATGGGTGGAAATTGACGCAAGAGTGAGAGCCAGCAGCGCAACAGGGACAATTGTCATTGCAGGAAGCAGGTAAACACATTAATGCAGACAAAAAAATTGCTTTAAAAGCCAAAAATCTGCAGGAACATTGTGAAGCCTAAACACTGACATAAGCCAAATTGCTTCCGAAATAGGGCAATGTCTTTGTAGGTCATTTTCACTTCATCAACCCAGCTGTAGTTAGTGTTGTCTATCGAACTGTATAGGCCACCTTGTTCTCTCCTCTGGCAACGGCCTGACTCACTGGCACACGCACTTGACGTAAACAGAGGCGCACACGTCAATAGCTCTAACATCTTGAAAGTATTATTTGACGTTACATTTTGTCGATTTCTTTTGCCGCAGAAGCAACAATTAAGATGAGGCACAATATAATGGAAGCACTAATCATCTCCGCCGCATGTTTAAAGACCTTTGGAAAAGAAATAAAGTCCTCTAAATCAGAGATTAACAGACTTTTAAGGACCTGCAGATTTACACATTGGGAGCACTTTGATACAGATAATTTTTTTCTAAGTCCCTTACAAAGCATGCCTGTAACCCAATGCACTGCTTTTCAAATCTTTTGGGACAAATGTGAGCGAGCATATTCAAAAAATAGCGATTAATCTCAATTAAATACAGAAAGTATTTATTCGAAAGTCAAGCAATTATTTGTGACTAATTATTTGTATTCTTTATAGAATGAGGCTGTCGAGACAAATGACAGGTTTCTTTTACAAAGGAGCTCCTTCAAACAAGTCACTTCAAATCACATGCAACACAATACAACCCGTGTATAATAGATCTGAGAGAAGCATTATGGCGGTCCGTTCTCACCACACGCTGATGAGTCTGTCGTGGGCCGCCCCGGACAGGAAGTTAAGGCCATTGCTGTCCGGGGGACGTGTGGTGGCGAAGCGCAGGTTCGTCACAGCTGTGGAGTGACCTGTGAACTTCTGATGAAAACAAGTGGGAGTTAGACATCAAGTTAACTTCTTAGCGCTAGGTCAGATTTTTTTTATTTCTTAAAATATTGTTCCCAAGGTAAACGGACATTTTCTCTGGCCCAGATCGTAGAATATGCATATAATTTACAGATTAGGATAGAAAACATTCCAAAGTTTCCAAAACTGTCGAAATACTGTCTGTGGGTATAACAAAACGTATTCTGCAGACGAAAACCTGAGAAAATATAACACGGAAGCGATTTTTTTTATTTTTGTTTCCTGGGCCGTCTTTCTTCCATTTAAAGGGGTATCAACCAGATTCCTTTTCCAATGGCTTCCTCAGGCTGTGACCAGACTTAAGACATAGTTTCAGGCTTTTATTTTGAAAAATTAATGCGGTTTTTCAAAAGTAGTCAGGTGTCCTCCAAATAGTTCCTGCACTCTAGGAGCTGTCCATTTTCCTTTTGTCTCTTAACCTTTCTGATCCACCCATTCCGGTATAATTGTCATCAGCAACGATGAATAGCATAGCGCCAGAGTCAAATAAAATTACAAAAAAATATTCATATTCATGAAATCACAAGTGCAATATTGCAAAACACAGCTTAGCCTTTTGTTAATCCACCTGTCTCGGATTTTGAAATTATGGTTTACAGCGAAAGCAATACAAGCGTTTGATTAAGTTATCGATCACTCGACAAAACATTAAGTACACTTAGCATCAGGTAACTTGGTCACGAAAATCAGAAAAGCAATCAAATTCATTGTTTACCTTTGATGATCTTTGGATGTTTTCACTCACGAGACTCCCAGTTAGACAACAAATGTTCCTTTTGTTCCATAAAGATTATTTTTTATATCCAAACACCTCCGTTCGTTTGGCGTGTTATCCTCAGAAATCCACAGGAAAAGCGGTCACGACAACGCAGACGGAAATTCCAAATAATATCCATAATGTCCACAGAAACATGTCAAATGTTTTTTTATAATCATTCCTCAGGTTGTTTTTCAAATATATATTCGATAATATATCAACCGGGAGTGTTGGTTTTTCAATAGGACTGGGAGAAACAATGGCTGCCTTTCTCTGTTGCGCAGAACTCACTGAGAGCCCCCACCTATCCACTTACGCAATGTGATCGTTCTCACTAATTTCTCAAAATAAAAGCCTGAAACTATGTCTAAAGACTGTTGACACCTTAGGGAAGCCATAGAAAAAGGAATCTGGTTGATATCCCTTTAAATGAATGATAGGCATGCATAAGAACAGAGGTTTCAAAAAAAGAGGCACTTTTTTGGGACAGTTTTGGAAAGTGTTTCTATCCTAATCTGACTATTATATGCATATTCTAGTTTCGGGGGCTGAGAAATAGGCAGTTTCAAATGGGTATTTTTTTTTAGCCAAAAACGATAATACTTAAGTTAATGAATAGGTTAAGGTCCGGTTGAAATATAATCGATTATGTTTGTTAAAAACAACCTGAGGGTTGATTATAAAAAACATTTGACATGTTTCTACGACCATTACGGATACTTTTTGGAATTTGTCGAACGGAACAAGGCTTTGGTTTTCTGAACATAACGCGCAACCCAAATGGCGTTTTTTGTGATAAAAGTAATATTTATCGAACAAAAAGAACATTTGTTGTGTAACGGAGTCTCGTGAGTGCAAACACCCGAAGATTATCTAAGCGATTAATGTTATTGCTTTTCTGACTTTCGTGACCCTGCTAATTTGGGGCTAGCCGTTATAGCATTGATTGCTACACTCACAAAAGCTTGGATTTCTTTCGCCGTAAAGTATATTTTCAAAATCTGACACGATAGGTGGATTAACAACAAGCTAAGCTGTGTTTTGGTATTTTTCACTTGTGATTGCATGATTATAAATATTTTTTGCATTTGGCGCCCTGCAATTCTAGCGGTTGTTTAGGAAAATGATCCCGTAAAAGGGATCCGTAGCACAGAGAAGGGGGAGGTTTGAATAATTTCCTCCTCTGTGAGGTAATCACTGATCTGGATCGTGTTCATTAGGACACAACAGAAAATGATCTGCAACAAAGAGGCTTTCTTATTGGCCAAGTACTACCTCTGCGTTTCTGTTTTGTTACCTACTGAACGCGACCCAAATCTGACACTGCTGGAACAGTACTAGAGTGGTAACACTCCCACATAGAAAGATATTCTGCTTGATGGGCCTATAGCATGAACCAGCCTTTTTCCTCCCTGAATAGAGATGAATATGGACTTCTTCCCTGTGCCCGTGTCAGATATAAGTGCCATAAGAGGACACAGTCTTAACCAGTGACTGGGGGAGAGGGGGGGCTGTGCCAGACAATTTGTCGACCAATCGGTAGGTTGAAATTTGAAAACATTTATTTTTCCATATATAGACAACCTGTTTTAATAAAATCATTAATATGTAGACTACTGAGGTTGTATGATGCGTTAAGCACTGCAATTAAAAATGACAAATTACTCAAGGAGCCAGAGACCAATATAACTTAACCAGAAGAGGAAAAAACCTGTTCCCGACCCGAACCTCCTCCCGCTGCTGGTCTTAGCACACTGTCATTACGCTCCTGAAGTTGCAGGTAATTGGCTATTGCACTTCCTAAGGCTTCCACTAGATGTTAACAGTCTTTAGAACCTTGTTTCAGGCTTCTACTATGAAGGAGAGAATAAGAGCTGATTGAGTAAGAGGTCTGGCAGAATGCCATGAGCTCAGTCAGGTGTGCGCCCGTGAGAGGTAGCTGCTTTCCTTTTCCTTTCTAAAGTCAAAGGAATTCTCTGGTTGAAACAGTGAAGATTTATGTTAAAAACATCCTAAAGACTGATTCTATACATCGTTTGACATGTTTCTACAAACTGTAATGGAATATAATTTTTTTTTTTTACTTTGTCTAGCCTGCACCTTGTGAATTTGGATTTGTGAACTAAACTAACAAAAAGGAGGTATATCAACAAATGGACGTTATCGAACAAAACAAACATTTATTGTGGAACTGGGATTCTTGGGAGTGCATTCTGATGAAGATCAAAGGTAAGTGAATATTTATAAATGTTATTTCTGACTTCTGTTGACTCCACAACATGGCGGGTATCTGTATGGCTTGTTTTGGTGCCTGAACGCTGTACCCATTATTGCATGGTGTGCTTTTTCCGTAAAGCTTTTTTGTAATCTGACACAGCGGTTGCATTAAGGAGAAGTGGATCTAAAATTCCATGCATAACAGTTGTATCTTTCAGCAATGTTTATGAGTATTTCTGTAAAAAGATGTGGCTCTCTGCAAAATCACCGGATGTTTCGGAGGCAAAACATTACTGAACATAACGCGCCAATGTAAACTGATATTTTTGGATATAAATATGAACTTTATCCAACAAAACATACATGTATTGTGTAACATGAAGTCCTATGAGTGTCATCTGAAGGTTAGTGATCACTAAAGGTTAGTGATTAATTTTATCTCTTTCTGCTTTTTGTGACTCCTCTTTGGCTGAAAAAATGGCTGTGTTTTTCTGTGACTTGGCACTGACCTAACATAATCGCATGGTATGTTTTCGTCGTAAAGCCTTTTTGAAATCGGACAATGTGGTGGGATTAACAACAAGTTTATCTTTAAAATGGTGCAAAATACTTGTATGTTTGAGGAATTTTAATTATGAGATTTCTGTTTGAATTTGGCGCCCTGCACTTCCACTGGCTGTTGTCAAGTCGATCCCGTTAACGGGATTTCAGCCATAAGAAGTTAATCAATTCTAAATTAAAATGATACTTTTATATATTTGTAACTATTGCCATTTAGTAAAAATAGCCCACATAAAGGGCAACAAATAACATTGCAGTCTGCAGGTAAAAAAAATATCCAGACAAAAATAAATAACCTATAAATCACATTGCCTACACATGGCCTGTCTGCAGGGACCTTGAAACATTGTTTTTGCACAAGGGATAAGTAATCAGGTAAGCCTATTTTGACATTTCCACCGGATCAGAGTGAATTTTTTTCCCCCTTTCAAGCGGAGTGATTATCAAAAGGGAGTGTGTCACAGCATCATCGACAGAGCTTGTTGTCATTGCAGGCAATCTCAACGCTGTGCGTTACAGGGAAGACATCCTCCTCCCTCATGTGGTACCCTTCCTGCAGGCTCATCCTGACATGACAATGCCACCAGCCATACTGCTCATTCTGTGTGTGATTTCCTGCAAGACAGGAAGGTCAGTGTTCTGCCATGGAAGCGAAGAGCCCAAATCTCAATCTCATTGAGCACGCCTGGGACCTGTTGGATCGGAGTTTGAGGGCTAGGGCCATTGCCCCCAGAAATGTCCTGGAACTTGCAGGTGCCATGGAAGACTAGGGTAACATCTCACAGTAAGAACTGGCAAATCTGGTGCAGTCATACTGCAGTACTTAAAGCAGCTGGTGGCCACACCAGATAGTGACTTACTTTTGATTTTGAACCAGCCATTTGTTCAGGGACACATGGAACTTGTTCAGTTGTTGAATCTTATGTTCATACAAATATTTACACGTTTGCTGAAAACAGTTGACAGTGAGGATGTTTTTTTTTTGCCGAGTTCATACACACAAACAACCTTATTTACACAACCATACAGACCCTTTTCTCTGAAACTCAAAATTGAGCTCAGGTGCATCCTGTTTCCATTGATCATCCTTGAGATGTTTCTACAACTTGATCGGAGTCCACCGGTGGTAAATTGAATTGATTGGACATGATTTTGAAAGGCACACAACTGTCTATATAAGGTCTCACAGTTGACGGTGCACGTCAGAGCAAAAACCAAGCCATGAGGTTTAAGGAATCGTCCGTACATCTCCGAGACAGGATTGTGTCAAAACAGATCTGGGCAAGGGCACCATTATTTTATTCTTCAGCATTGAAGGTGCCCAAGAACAGTTGCCTCCATCATTCTTACACCGAAGAAGTTTGGAACCACCAAGAGCTGGGCGCCCAGACAAACTGCGCAATCGGGGGAGAAGGGCCTCGGTCAGAAAGGTGACCAAGAACCCGATGGTCCAGAGTTCCTTTGTGGAGATGGGAGAACCTTCCAGAAGGACAACCATCTCTGCAGCACTCTACCAATCAGGCCTTTATGGTAGAGTGCCCAGATGAAAGCCACTCCTCAGCAAAAGGAACATGACAGCCCACTTGGAGTTTGCCAAAGGGTATCTAAAGACAGTCGGACCATGAGAAACATTCTCTGGTCTGATGAAACCAAGATTAAACTCTTTGTTTGTCCTGAATGCCAAGCGTCACATCTGGAGGAAATCTAGCATCATCCCTACGGTGACGCGTGGTGGCAGCATGCTGTGGGGATGTTTTTCAGTGGCAGATACTGGGAGACTAGTCAGGATCGAGAGAAAGATGAACGGAGCAAAGTACAGAAATCCTTGATGAAAACCTGCTAAGTAGCACTCAGGACCTCAGACAGGGGGCGAAGGTCCACCTTCCAACAACCCTAAGCACACAGCATAGACAAAGCAGGAGGCTTCAGGACTTGTCAATGAATGTCCTTGAGTGGCCTTGCCAGAGCCTGGACTTGAACCCGATCGAACATCTCTGGAGACCTGAAAATAGCTGTGCAGCGACACTCCCCATCCAACCTGACAGAGCTTGAGTGGATCTGCAGAAGAGAATGGAAGAAACTCCCAAATACAGGTGTGCCAAGATTGTAGTCATACCCAAGCAGACTAGAGGCTGTAACCACTGCCAAAGTACTGAGTAAAGGGTCTGAAAACATTTGTACATTTGAATATTTTTTTTATATATCTTTTTTTTTTACATTTGCAAAAATGCCTAAACCCGTTTTTCCTTTGTCATTATGCGGTATTGTATGTAGACTGACGGGGAAAAAACAATTATCCATTTTTGAAGGACGTAACAAAATGTGAATCAAATCTAGGTGTTTGAATACTGTCCAAATGCGCTGTAAATTAACTAAAAGGTGAGGATAGGACCCTTGGTGTGTCAGTTCCCCTGGATAGTAGCATGATGAATTCATGTGAATGTAGGCCATGTCACTGCTGGACAGGTCCCACTAACTTACCCGGTACACCTCCTTGGTCTTGAGGTCCCACATCTTGATGGTCTGTCCCGCTGAGAGCAGCAGTTTGCCATCAGGACTCACACACAGACTGGTCACTGACGCACGGTCCGCCTTCCACTTACTGTTGAGAAAAGTGACAATTAATGAGTCTTCCATAAAATAAGACATTCCTACCACCATATTGTTTATTGAATTGAGTGGGGGAGAGAAAATATAGGATTGGAGTGTCAATGGGCAGTGGGACAGGTTTTAACCAACACGTGTATACATGTGTGCTGGGGGGCGGCGGCAATTACAGCTACACCACCCAACACAAAGGTTAACTAAATTCTAAATCACCAAGTGCATTGATACAGATGCACAATGTAACTATTTTTCCTGATGCTTTGATTCCTCTGGGACATTTGCCTTTGTAAGCAGTCTGTTACCCACTGTTCTATACCCTACACCAAGTTCCACCTGACCTAACCAGGTCAAATAGCCTTTGAGTGGCTAGACCATCGTTTTTCTTTTTCTCCTGGATATCGAAATTTACACAAATTAGAATTACCAGGTTGACGCACCATAACAAATTTCAAATGCACTTTGATTGTGAATGTAGTCGCGCATTAACTAACTGATACCTACAGCAAGAGAAACCTGTGGTGGAGGACAGACCTTTAAACTCCTAAAAAGGTGTTGCTGCTAAGCCATAGACTATCGCAGAGAAATACCTTCTGAATTTAGACCACTGTTTAAGTGACTGATTTCTACAAACACGGAAAGGGAAGGTACCCACCAGCGGGTCTTGCTTGTCTGCAGGTCCCACTCTACGATGTATGAGTCGTCTGAGCCGCTGTAGAGCAGGCCGTCCTCGGGGTGCCACTCAACACAGTTCACTCCGCCATTGTGACCTCCATCCTGGGAAGAGCAGAGGTCAAATATGAGCTTTAACGTGAGAGAACATTTCACTCCAAGGAAATTATTCATACGGTTCAGTTTGGATAAAAACATAGTATCAGACATGTCAATAATAATTATATATTACCTGAGATGCAAGGTTGATGACAAAAAAGTAATTGTGAAATTACAAAAACAATCCCAATACTGGAAATGAACGCATCATACAGGGATGATTTCTATTTTCAAAGTTAAGGGCTGACAAGCAAAACAATTTGGGACCGTGTCAACAATGGACAAATACTAAGAGTTTTTGCTTGGAATTTTCCTTAAAGTCGTTCTCAGCTCGATTATCTTGGGCCAAGTTAACCTCCCCATTCATGTAAGAAGGTTATGACCATCATGCTTTTAGGGAAAAGGATGATTTTGTACATGTATTAAACTGCAAGTGTGACCAATTCCAGTCCCCATGCTTTGTAGATGCGGGGTCCTCCCCGGGATAATTGATATGTTGAAGGACTGAGAAGCTAAGTTCCGGTGACTTAGACATTCTACTCATGTTTTAACAAATAAAAGGATGCGGACACCATCTAAAACACATATGTCAGAGTCAAGGCCCGCGGGCCACATCCGGCCCGCGAGAAGGTTTTTTACGGCCCCTGGGATGATCTTGATTTATTATTAGAACCGGCCCGCAGACCGCAGCAAGCCGGCAGCCCGCAGATCTTTTACACGCACCAATACTACATTTCCCACAATGCAACGGTGACGCACCGAGCAGTAGGCTGCTTCATTTCAATATTTATTGGCACAGCAGTCGTCAGCATCACAGTAAAATTAACTTTCAGATACCCATCAAAAATGGCAAAACGGAAGGTGGACACTGAGAACCGGGGGTTTCAAACAAGGTGGGAGTCGGAGTATATGTTCACGGAGGTAGCTGGAAAACCTGTGTGTCTTCTGTGTGGAGAAAGTGTGGCGGTACTGAAAGAGTATAATCTGAGACGACATTATGAAACGAAACACGCGGACAAAAACAAGAATATGGACATGGAACAAAGGCTACAAAAGGCAGAGGAATTAAAACGAGGCCTCAAATCTCGACAGGCTCTGTTCAAAAAAGCCAAATCACAAGGCCAGGCTGCTGTCAAGGCCAGTTTTATTTTGGCAGAAGAGATCGCTAAATCAGCCCGGCCATTTACGGAGGGGGATTTCATCAAAAACTGCATGATTAAAGTTTGTGACGAAGTTTGCCCAGAAAAAAGGCAACTCTTTTTAAATGTGAGTCTGAGCAGAAACACCATTGCCGAGAGAGTAGACCAGTTGTCCATCAATCTAAAAGAGCAGCTTGTGAAAAAGGGAAAAGATTTCATTGCATATTCCTTGGCTGTGGATGAGAGCACCGACATTTCTGACATTTTTCAATGAACATTCGAACAGTCCGGCCCTCGGCTTGTAGCTAAATTTTTTATTTGGCCCTCCGTCCATTTGACTTTGACACCCCTGATCTAAAATATAACTTCGACCTCCAAAAATGGGCCCAATAACTAACTATTCAAATGTTTAGCTTATTTTAAACATATTGGAAAAAGCATGGGCTATTTCAGGGGTATTCAACTCTTAACCTACAAGGTCAGGAGCCTGTTGGTTCTGTCCTACCGAATAATTAATTGCACAGAGCTGACGTCCCAGGTCTAAATCAGTCCCTGATTTTAAGGGAACAATTAAATTGTTGCCGATCTACACTGATCTAAAAAATAACCTCAAATGCATTTCATGGAAATCCATCGCAGTGACAGAACTTTAACCCGTGACTTGTCACTGCAGTCTATAATACATATTTTTTAAAGTACCATGTCTAACCACAAAGTCAACCATTTAGTTGCATTGGGCAAGCAACATTCATCTGAATATGATTTTTTGTACTTCCCAAATTGTCAACGAAAGTCGTGCTACATCCCAGTCCTTACCAGTGTGCAGTGCAGTGCCCCCTTCACTGCGCTGTAAATGATAATGCTGCCCGCCACCGTTCCCAGAGCCAACAGATCCGCCAACTCCTCCACATGCCCTGCCTCTGATTTCCTCTTCTTCCTCCGAGGTCCCTCCTGAAGTAAAAGAATACAGTCTTAGTTTTTTTTATCAACTTTGACACAGGACTTCAGTTTTCCTCTTCTGTTTTGAAGGCCTCATCTATGGGTGGTCTGAATTTCCATAGTGTTGCAGTTTAAACCTGGCATTGACAAGAATCTGAAATAATGAGACTAGACAACATCAAAAGCATCTGCTAAATCACAAAAGTATATTGTTATCAAAGACTTACGGTCACAAATCACACAATGTCACATGTGGACAATAGGCTAGCATCTAGGTACACTTTTAGATTTAAAAACGTATCCTACCTAGAACTACAATGGGTTATTTGGTTCTTTCTGGTTCCAGGAACACTTCACCAAATAACTAGTTGGGTTTAAAGGTTCAATAACGAACCAAAAAGGGTTTTCCTACAGGTTGTTCTTAGAGTTTGTGACAATTTAAAAAGACTAGGAACATTGGCCGTGGAATGCTGATTTGGGGGTACAATGCACTTTGTCATACTTAGTTAGGTAAATTGTCGGTGCGTAAGTCACAACGTTAGTTGGCTAGGAAATTGTCAATCAAATGTATTTATAAAGCCCTTTACACGTGGAGGAGTCAAACTAATTTAGTAAAACTCAATGCTATTAAAATAATTAAGTTATTCGTATATTGTTCTGTGTTACGGTTAACTTGTGCAAAGTAAACCATTGAGGTAGTAAAAATAAGGATTTGGAAATGTGAATCTGCGTCATTTACGATGAATAGCTAACTAGAGGAGCTAACCTAGCTAGGTACAGTTACCCTTTACGGTTCGCTAAGGAGATAGCTAGCTACTTTTAACGTGTTCATATTTGAAATAAACTCATTATTACTGGTTGTCACCAAACGCATTCGTTTTACTGAAAAGTCCCTTTTTGGTAAGAATCATGACACCTTCAAAAAGAGATTTGTGGCAAATTTTTGGGGCGACCACCATGTGCGAAAAACATGTGCGTCCTGCAGGACAGTTGCTGTAACTAACTTTAGCTCGTTGCTAACGAAGCTAACTTGGTAATTACTTTGCTACGCAGTCCGCATAACATAATGGTAAACGACTAAAGATGATACTTCACCACAAGTATACATCGAATATAGTAAATATTTTCATACAGACATTTGATTTAGTTATTAGAAAGTTATTTCGTTGCAGGCTCACCCGGGCCTATGGCTATGCCTCCCCCACACATACCTTGGAGATTCGGCATGGTCCCCAAACTATGCAGGTACAAGTGGCACTCAAATGGGCTGAAGGCACGTATTCTTGATGAAGTATTTTACTATCTGTGTTCCATATACGGAGTCTGCCATCTTGGGCAAATGAAGCTAGGTATTGGCGTGATTTTGGCGAGAAAACGCAGGGTAGACACAACGAAGAATTGTATCCATCGTTCGCCATTATTGAAGCAATGCGTGCATCTGCGTTATTTGCCAAGAACCACGTGTTATCATCCACCGAGCAGGCGCGTTGGCGCATCAGTTTCATTGGTTACTGTGAGATAATTGGGGCGTGGTTAAAATTATAGAAATATAATGAATACAACGCCATTGGAACCACTAACCATGGTAATTTCACTGGTAAACTCATGGGTACGTTCTCAATGGCTGCCTGGTAATGTAGAATGTTAATTCAATTGATGCTAACTGACGTGGCTCATGCAATGGAATGTATTTTTTGTAACGGCAATTGAGTTAATTCAACAAATCAAATTACAGGTTGATGGGTATACTTCCTGCTTTTAGTTCTATGGTTCTATGATTTTACTTCCTGCGTTGCTTCTATGGGTACACTCGCAAATAGCCGCAAGTCCACCCACGTCTTCCCTTTTCCCAACGCAGTTAAGCCAAAATCACGCTTGTTGTACAACGCTTTGAGCGCTCACCAAGTCCGGAAGTGAAATACCAGTCAATGAATGTCAGTCAATGAATAAATGTCGCGAAATGTCAGTCAATGAATAAAATTTGCCCTTATATTTCAAAATATAATAACATAATGTCGTGGACAGAGCTAGCCATTAACGTCCCTTAACGATTAAAGACAGATTCAATGGCTGTTGCATAGCGTATTCGACAATGATTAGCTAATAAATATTTGACAAATTATGAATAATAAGCACATGTTTTTACCTGATAAGACTACTAATGATAACGTTACCAGCTCGGTATTTTAAGTTAAGTAGCCTATGTTAACTGACCTTCAATTGAGGGAATTCAGCAGAGTTCTGAAACATTTATAAAACTTATTTTAACTCTGAAAATAAATCCAATGGCAAATGTTACCAAACATGATAATAATAGACCTGCATTCCGGTCGGCAGCTAATTGTTAAATTACACTTTCCATCCTTACCTTGGAAGGCCACTGTCTCTGCGCTGATGCCTGTGAGTGAGCCAACGCTAGCTAACCAATGGGAGCGTAGTATAACCGCACTCTGAATAGCTTAACTGCGTTGGGGGGGAAAAGACAGTCCACCGATTATGCCATTATTGACTTGGGACATACTTTTTATTAATTATATTTCTTTGGTTAGAATCTAAATTATGAAAAATAGGCTGAGATGTGTTCAATGCGGAAGAATAGTGTTCAAAGTCAACTTTTAATTGTACTTTTTTTTTTATTTTATTAACAACAAATCAATACAGGAAGTACATGTGGGAACACAAGTACAGTTGAAGTCGGAAGTTTACATACACCTTAACCAAATAAATTTTAACTCAGTTTTTCACAATTTCTGACATTTAATCCTAGTAAAAATGCCCTGTCTTAGGTCAGTTAGGATCACCACTTTATTGTAAGAATGTGAAGTCTCAGAATAGAGAATTATTTCAGCTTTTATTTCTTTCATCACATTCCCAGTGGGTTAGAAGTTTACATACACTCAATTAGTATTTGGTAGCATTGCCTTTAAATTGTTTAACTTGGGTCAAACGTTTCAGATAGCCTTCCACAAGCTTCCCACAATAAGTTTGGTGAATTTTGGCCCATTCCTCCTGAGCGGTTTGATGGCTGCATGGTCCCAGGGTGTTTATACTTGCATACTATTGTTTGTACAGATGAATGTGGTACCTTCAGGCTTTTGGAAATTGCTTGACTTGACTGATATATTTTGATTTTCCCATGATGTCAAGCAAATAGGCACTGAGTTTGAAGGTAGGCCTTGAAATACATCTACAGGTACACCTCCAATTGACTCAAATGATGTCAATTAGCCTATCAGAAGCTTCTAAAGCCATGACATCATTTTCTGTAATTTTCCAAGCTGTTTAAAGGCACTTAGTGTATGTAAACTTCTGGCCCATAGGAATTGTGATACAGTGAATTATTAGTTAAATGTCTGTAAACAATTGCTGGAAAAATTACTTGCGTCATGCACAAAGTAGATGTCCTAACCTACTTGGCAAAACTATAGTTTAACAAGAAATTTGTGGAGTGGTTGAAAAACGAGTTAGACTCCAACCTACGTGTATGTAAACTTCCGACTTCAACTGTATATGTTTGAGATGGCTGTCAGAAGCGCATCAGTATCTCACATAACTAAAATAAGATTAACTTTGATCTCTCCCCCTCTCTGCTCTGATAGACATGAGCCTGAACTCATCTCTCAAGCGTTGCACTGAATAATTTATGTAGACTCTATGCTTTAGGCCACCAACATATTTGATCAACTTCCAAATATTGTTTTGCAAAAGAGCGAGAGTATCAGGAATCAAGGTAAGACCCAGATACAGACCGTGTCGAAGTAACAATGTTTATTACAGCAACAGTGGCAAAGGAACAGGACAGAAGGCAGGCTCAGGTCAGACAGAGGTCAGTAATCCAGAGGTGGGGCAAGGGTCAAAAACCAGAAGGACGAGAAAATAGAGACTGGGGAAAAGCAGGCGCTGACACAAACACTGGTTGGCTTGACAAACAAGGTGAACTGGCAACAGACAGAACACAGGTGTAAATACACAGGGGATAATGGGGAAGATGGGTGACACCTGGAGGGGGGTGGAAACAATCAAAGACAGGTGAAACAGATCAGGGTGTGAGAGAAGGAAGACAATGGATAGATGCATAGGCCATCACCAGTGAGTGAGAATCATTGGGTGAGTCATTGAAACTGGAAAGCATTTTTAGGACTATAATTTCCTCATGTAGCACACAATATGTCTCCACACACCTCGGCTATTGATGGATTCAAGACAAGGTCGTTTTTACTGATCTTAGATTCTCAATTTGTCAGTTTCAAAGTAGCCTGCCATTTTGATCATTGAGTGGTATGAACAAAAATTAATCCAAAGTCTCCAGTCATGTTAAATCACGTAGAATTGCATAAAATGTGTTAATAAAAGGCCAACATCTTCCCGGACATTATGCTACAAAAAATGTACGCCCTGTGCAACTTCTGTCAGTGCCTCGCCTCTACTGCTCTATGCCACAACGCAAATGCGATGATATGAATTCAATACTTGAATATAAATATAAAACATTCCGGTACCTCAGAACTCCAGGTCACCCCTCTCTTGTGGTCACTGTTTGTTCCGGCATCTCACGATGCCCGGTGAAGCAACTGCCACCCAGTGGGATGCACCTTGATACAACTCCATTGCACTGATCATTTACACCGGCTTGACGTTGTGTTAGCTAATTGGCCAACACAGTCTCACATTCAATTCGCGCATATATGTACAAAATGTATTTCAGCAGATTTCGTGCGTTTTTGTGCATTTTTGGGGTGGTTCAATTCGTTTGAAAATACACGAATTTCTGTGCTACTTAATTCGTGCGAAAAGACACGAATTTAACCAGTAGGCGACACAAGCCGTTGCAACAACCATGTAGACGCGATAATTTGTCTTTCATTTTTGTTCTTCTTAATGGCTAATTCAACGTCATGAATATACAGAAATGTTGTCTTTGTTTAACCATGTTTTAAAATGTGTCGTTGTATGCCTATATGTACTGTTTTAGACTTGCTGAACAGAATTTGAGAAAAGACGCACATTTAAGTGCGACTTAATTCGTGGGAAATATTGTTTTATTAATGCCAATGCTGTTTTCTGTGCTTGATTTCGCTTAATACTTCGGATACTGGTGCACTTGTAATCAGAACGCCTTTTTGTCATGTAGGCAACCATACACGATTTTCTTCATAACCGATTTCATATTTCGTGGAGCCTAAATTACACAATTTTCTTCATAATGCATGTATTACATGTGAATGTAAAATAATGAATTATGTTGGCTTACACTTATGGCCTTTCCATACCTTAAGGGAACATTTTAGCACTCGCCATATGGTTAGTGAGAAACGCCACTTGCAAATGTAAGGTCCCTTACTAGACGTCCTGCAACGTTTCTAAAATTCGTGGACGGCGTCGGGCCGTGCGCGGGGGAGAGATCTTTCAGGAAGTCATCAAACTAAATCTCTCGGATGTTCGGTTTCCGTTTTATAAAAATAACACATTTTGGTCATTTTTCCGCAGTCTCGGAAATTCCCACCAGAGGGAAAATAAATAATATTGCAAATGCACAAGCACATTGCAAATGCATGTGGCCTTTTCTCCTAAACGGAAAATATTTCGAAGACGTAATGGACAGTTGGCCCCGAACAAGATGGCGTCGAGGCCTCAACGCTTTTTGAGTTATGGCCATTTTTCTGGGATTAAAGGTCAAAAACGCAAAGTAGGGTGCTAATTTGACCGCTTCACGTCAAAGTACATAAGCATACGGTGTCAGGAAAAAAAGAACCAGCCATTTATCTATCGTAATTTAAGAGAAATCGTACATTGACAAATTGGTCATGTTCACAAAAAGGAGTTTAAAAAAAAAAAAAGTTACAGATCCAGTTGCAGTGTGTTCAGACGAACATTTTTTAAGTGGGTCTCGAAGCTCTGCCAGAATTCTGTGATTTTATGTGATTTTATGAAATAACACACACTCATTTAACCCTCTGTAAATAAGTCAGTTCTTAACATAAAGACTTAAACCTCAACATTATATAAGAGCCTACCCCAAGGAGGATATGTGTTCACTTTCAGCTTCCTATGTCAACCGGAAGTACCTTCAAATGGTGCCATAGGGTCAGTTTCGAAGGGTTAAAAAGGTCAGATCTGCCTCCCGGGTGGCGCAGTGGTCTAGGGCTGGGTTTGCGCAGCCGGCCGCGACCGGGAGGTCCGTTGGCCTAGCGTCGTCCGGGTTAGGGAGGGTTTGGCCGGTAGGGATATCCTTGTCTCATCGCGCTCCAGCGACTTTTGTGGCGGGCCGGGGGCAGTGCGCGCTAGCCAAGGGGGCCATGTGCACGGTGTTTCCTCCGACACATTGGTGCGGCTGGCTTCCGGGTTGGAGGCGCGCTGTGTTAAGAAGCAGTGCGGCTTGGTTGGGTTGTGCTTCGGAGGACGCGTGGCTTTCGACCTTCGTCTCTCCTGAGCCCATACGGGAGTTGTAGCGATGAGACAAGATAGTAATTACTAGCGATTGGATACCACGAAGAAAAGGGGATAAAAGGATGGAGTGAAAAAGTACGGTGCTTAAAGACACACAAAGCCTGCAATGGCATTGCCATTATCTCCAGGCCGTGCCGAGTTCAACGAGATGCCCCGCTTGACCGTAGCTCGGTCTGAGTGCAGCGACAGGGACAAGAAGAAGGACCCAAATGACCCTTTGACCTCAATTTCATATTATTTTGCTTTTGGGAGACAGAGAGAGAACCGTTAAGGTTAGAAGCACAATTTGACCTCAGGAACGTTCCTAAGGTCCTCCCGATCTGTGCAAGCCTAGCATTGACCGTGTGGCATTAACCCTTAACAGTTAAAAGGTGTTTACATCAAACAGTTTACAATGACATGTCTCCCCATAGGAATACATTGCCTGCTCCCCTAAATTCAACCTGAAGCCTATGTGGGTTAATAATGCCTTATGAACCTGTATTCGATGACAATCCATCAGGCCACTATGAGGTCTACCTGTGTCGATTCTAAGCTTCCTGGAGCAACCGGAAGTGGTTCAATCACCCTAAATGTGTTTGCCATACCCAACCTGCAGTTTGAGAGAAATAGTGCATTCAACCCTATGTAAATCAGTAAGTTCTTAACTTATAGACTTAAAACTCAGGATTCTGTAAAAGCCCACTCCAATGAGGATATGTGTTTACTTTCAGCTTCCTGTGCCAACCGGAAGTGCCATAATTGGTGTCAAAAGGGCTGTTTCGAAGGGTTAAAAAAGTCAAATCTTTCCAAAACGTAATATATGTGAATAGGCAACCCTCATGAACTGTAAATCAGTCATTCATCCCATCAGATTTCAAGGAAAAATTTACACACCCACACAGAAAGGATGGAGTGACACACTGAGGGGCTTAGAGGCAGACAGTGCCTGCAATAGTTACTTTTGTTCGAACTTTTAAAGAACCGTCAGACCTAGAGTTCTGAAACTTTACAAACCTGTTCTAGAGCTCAGGTCGATTAAGCACGGTGAGTTATGTGGCTCTAGAAGGTTCTCGGACCGATAAAAAGCCTTGTGCATTTGCATTGACTTCAATTCATTTTGAGTATTACGAAAATGGTGACATTTAGAAAAGTCCCAGAGTTGCAAGACTAGGTGCATTGAAACTGGCTCGGCCCATAGAGACGGACCCCGACATTTCTGTCCGATAGCTCATTCAAGGACCCCGTAGCAAGGCATGTAAAAAAGTGGAATTTCAGCACCAATTAAGGTTTTGCTCGGGCACCGAATGACCTATCGAGCCGAAACTTGGGATTCGAGGTCGCCTCACATAGGGCTAAACATAATGTGAGAACTGGACCCGCAGCTAGAACATAACTAGGTATTATTTGTTTTATTATGGTTTAAATGGAAGGCGCTGTGAATTTTGGGCCTGCTCTGAAATATGTAATAGTTGGCTTCTAAACGAGTTGGAAAAAGTGAGTTTGGTATCAGTTTGGTGTCTGAAAATATCGAATTGGCTGATGGACACTGACTTTTGTGCATTTGCAATATGTATCAACAGTGAAAAACCACCAAAATAGCATTCTGAAATCACCACTAAAAATGACATCACTATAGTCTCCAGGCCGTGCCGAGTTCAACGAGATGTCCCGCTTGACCGTAGCTTGCTCGGTCTGAGCGCAGCGACAGTGACAAGAAGATGACCTACATTTCAAGTCTTTTGCTTTTGGGAGACAGAGAGAGAACTGTTAAGGTTTAGAAGCACAATTTGACCTCAGGAACGTTCCTAAGGTCTCTGTGCAAGCCTAACCTTGACCGTTTGGCATTAACCCTTAACAGTTAAAAGAAGGTGTTTACATCAAACAGTTTACAATGACATCTCACCCCATAGGAACACATTGCCTGCACCCCTAAATTCAACCTGAAGCCTATGTGGGTTATGAATGTCTTATGAACCTGTCTTCAATGACAATCCATCAAGCCACTATGAGGTCTACCTGTGTTGATTCTAAGCTTCCTGGAGCAACCGGAAGTGATAAAATCACCCTAAAAGTGTTTTGCCATACCCAACCAGCAGTTTGTGATATATAGTGCATTCAACCCTGTGTAAATCAGTCAGTTCTTAACGTATAGACTTAAAACTCAGGATTCTGTAAGAGCATACCCCGATCAGTATATGTATTTACTTATAGCTTCCTGTGCCAACCGGAAGTGCCTTAAAATGGGGTCATAGGTGCTGTTTCGAAGGTTTAAAAAAGTCAGATCTTTCCAAAACTTTAAATGTGTGAATCGGTCAACCCTCATGAACTGTAAATCAGTAATTTCTCTAAACAGATGTAAAAGAAAAGCTCTCTCTCACACACACACACACACACACACACACACACACACACACACACACACACACACACACACACACACACACACACACACACACACACACACACACACAGCAAGGATGGAGTGAAAAAGTATGGTGCTTAAAGACACACAGAGCCTTAAATGCTTTTAGGGGGGATCCAGACTTCCATACCCGCTCTGGGAGCGCTATACTACCGCCCCAAATCAATGGGTGCTGGCCTGAGTGATTTATGGAGGTTTTCAAAAAATATTCTAAGTCCAAACTTTTCGTGCACCTGGTATTTTTTGGGGGTTACCGGGGGTCATTTTTCAAAACGGTTGAAATTGCTTTTAGGGGGCATCCATAGTGTCACGTCGACGCAGGTATTGCACTTGATTTATCGTTATCGTAACCGTAGGTGCAGCCAAGTGGAAATACGAAAGCTTTCTAGCTATTTCGCACTGACGGTAATTTGAACACAAGAACGTTTCTAGTGAAAAGGTGCTTACACTCAGAGCCATGTATTTACACTCAGCCACCCTAGCCTTATTACGGGTTAACGTTTTGGTAATTTTGGTTGGCCAACAAAATGTAAGACTACAATGACTGCATACGTTTCCCCAAATGTTATTGATGGACAATGGCAAGGCTGCCATTGTATTTTCAGTTACATTCTGATCAATAAAAATGGTTTACACGTTTATTTTTTAAGAAATACATGGAACTACAACCGAATAAAACGCCATTAACCATCATGCATTCCTTACATTCATTCTATACTGAAAAGTCTGTTCAGAAAAATCGAAAACAGTACATATAGGCATAAAACCACAATGTTTTAATAGGGATTAAAAAAAGACAATATATATATATATATATATATATATATATATATATATATATATATATATATATATAACCTCATGGTTATATGATTAAACAAAGACAAAATATCTATATATTCATAACGTAAAATAAATAAATACAGGCGATCGCGTCTATGGTTGTTGCAACGGCTTGTGTGTCGCCTACTGGTTAAATTCGTGTCTTTTCGCACAAATTAAGTAGAACAGAAATTCTTGTATTTTCAAACGAATTGAACCACCCCAAAAATGCACAAAAACGCACGAAATCTGCTGAAATACATTTTGTACATATATGCGCGAATTGAATGTGAGGCTGGGCTGGATATTGTTAGATTATAGAAGTAACTCTGGGAGGCCTAAAACATTTCCAAGTCAGTTGAACTTGAGGTGAGGAAATGTTTTAGGCCTGCAGTATAATAGGCTAATAGCCACACCACACCAAACCTTCAAAGGTTTTCAACTTCATTAGGGTAATATCAAAAGTAAGTCAAGCCATTGTTTATAGGGAAAATACCTTACCCAACAAATGATAGCAATAGGTTGATTAACAAATAGGCCTACAATAATAACAATTGAAATATAATAGTAATGATAAAACTAATTATAAATACGAAATGCACATTTTTGGACCTAAACTTCCCAAATTCCATCCTACCTGAATAGTGAGTTGCATTTGGTCACACAAACATTCTTCTCATCTTTGTTCACTACAATATAAAAACTTGTCCATATGAAGGGTATTCCCTTGTAGCAGGGCTCCAGGCAAATTTTTTCCACTGTTAGCACCAGCCCATGATTTGGTTGTGTAGGCCTATCATCTTATAAAGTATTTCACAGTGCTTTATCAAAAAGTGTAATAGGCTACTGAGATGGTATTGAAGAAATAAGTTGCTTCATCATCTTTTCATGTTGTGATTCAAAATATTTTAATGTGCAAAATGTGCAACCTAATCCAGTGATTTGTCATGAATTTTGGGTAAACAATTATGCTATTGTTACATTTTACTGTTAAAATAGGCCTCCCAAATGTTTCTTTTTTTGTTATCTGGTGTCCTGTGTGAATTTAAGTATGATCCCTCTAATTCTCTGTCTCTCCCTACCCTTCCGGAGGACCTGAGCCCTAGGACCATGTCTCAGAACTACCTGGCCTGTTGACTCCTGGTTGTCCACCTGGTCGTGCTGCTGCTCCAGTTTCAACTGTTCTGCCTGTGGCTATGGAACCCTGACCTGTTCACCGGACGTGCTACCTTGTCCCGGACCTGCTGTTCTCTCTCTCTCTCTCTCTACCGCACCTGCTATCTCGACCTCAATGCTTGGCTATGAAAAGCCAACTGATGTTTACTCCTGAGGTACTGTGAGGTGGCCAGCATCCCGGAGTCGCTTCTTCACTGTTGACGTTGAGACTGGTGTTTTGCGGGTACTATTTAACGAAGCTGCCAGTTGAGACTTGTGAGATGTCTGTTTCTCAAAGTTCTAAGCACAGAGTTGTCTGGAATGTCATTGTATGCTGTTGCGTTACGATTTCCCTTAGGAAAGGGGGCCTACCCCTGAACCGTGAAAAAGCCCCAGACCATTATTCCTCCTCCACCAAACTTTACAGTTCTCCTGGCATCCGCCAAAGCCAGATTCATCCGTCGGACTGCCAGATGGTAAAGTGTGATTCATCACTCCAGAGAACACATTTCCACTGCTCCAGAGTCCAATTGCGGCGTGCTTTACAGCACACCAGCCGATGCTTGGCATTGCACACGTTGATCTTAGACTTGTGTGCGGCTGCTCAGTCATGGAAACCCATTTCATGAAGCTCCCGACAAACAGTTATTGTGCTGATGTTACTTCCAGAGGCAGTTTGGAACTCTGTAGTAAGTGTTGCAGCCGAGGACAGACAATTTTTATGCGCGTCCCGTTCTGTGAACTTGTGTGGCCCACCACTTGAAATAGCCGAATCCACTAATTTGAAGGGGTGTCCACATACTTTTGTATATATAGTGTGTATTTTTGTAATATTTTAATGTAAGATTAGGCATGTGCCTCGGTGGATATATACAGTGGGGAGAACAAGTATTTGATACACTGCCGATTTTGCAGGTTTTCCTGCTTACAAAGCATGTAGAGGTCTGTAATTTTGATCATAGGTACACTTCAACTGTGAGAGACGGAATCTAAAACAAAAATCCAGAAAATCACATTGTATGATTTTTAAGTAATTAATTTGCATTTTATTGCATGACATAAGTATTTGATACATCAGAAAAGCAGAACTTAATATTTGGTACAGAAACCTTTGTTTGCAATTACAGAGATCATACGTTTCCTGTAGTTCTTGACCAGGTTTGCACACACTGCAGCAGGGATTTTGGCCTACTCCTCCATACAGACCTTCTCCAGATCCTTCAGGTTTCGGGGCTGTCGCTGGGCAATACGGACTTTCAGCTCCCTCCAAAGATTTTCTATTGGGTTCAGGTCTGGAGACTGGCTAAGCCACTCCAGGACCTTGAGATGCTTCTTACGGAGCTATTCCTTAGTTGCCCTGGCTGTGTGTTTCGGGTCGTTGTCATGCTGGAAGACCCAGCCACGACCCATCTTCAATGCTCTTACTGAGGGAAGGAGGTTGTTGGCCAAGATCTCGCGATACATGGCCCCATCCATCCTCCCCTCAATACGGTGCAGTCGTCCTGTCCCCTTTGCAGAAAAGCATCCCCAAAGAATGATGTTTCCACCTCCATGCTTCACAGTTGGGATGGTGTTCTTGGGGTTGTACTCATCCTTCTTCTTCCTCCAAACACGGCGAGTGGAGTTTAGACCAAAAAGCTCTATTTTTGTCTCATCAGACCACATGACCTTCTCCCATTCCTCCTCTGGATCATCCAGATGGTCATTGGCAAACTTCAGACGGGCCTGGACATGCGCTGGCTTGAGCAGGGGGACCTTGCGTGCGCTGCAGGATTTTAATCCATGACGGCGTAGTGTGTTACTAATGGTTTTCTTTGAGACTGTGGTCCCAGCTCTCTTCAGGTCATTGACCAGGTCCTGCCGTGTAGTTCTGGGCTGATCCCTCACCTTCCTCATGATCATTGATGCCCCACGAGGTGAGATCTTGCGTGGAGCCCCAGACCGAGGGTGATTGACTGTCATCTTTAACTTCTTCCATTTTCTAATAATTGCGGCAACAGTTGTTGCCTTCTCACCAAGCTGCTTGCCTATTGTTCTGTAGCCCATCCTAGCCTTGTGCAGGTCTACAATTTTATCCCTGATGTCCTTACACAGCTCTCTGGTCTTGGCCATTGTGGAGAGGTTGAAGTCTGTTTGATTGAGTGTGTGGACAGGTGTCTTTTATACAGGTAATGAGTTCAAACAGGTGCAGTTAATACAGGTAATGAGTGGAGAACAGGAGGGCTTCTTAAAGAAAAACTAACAGGTCTGTGAGAGCCGGAATTCTTACTGGTTGGTAGGTGATCAAATACTTATGTCATGCAATAAAATACAAATTAATTACTTAAAAATCATACAATGTGATTTTCTGGATTTTTGTTTTAGATTCCGTCTCTCACAGTTGAAGTGTACCTATGATAAACATTACAGACCTCTACATGCTTTGTAAGTAGGAAAACCTGCAAAATCGGCAGTGTATCAAATACTTGTTCTCCCCACTGTACATATATAAAAAATGGGTACACCATGTCATTTCAACATGGATAGTTGAGTAATATTTGTTTGAGATGTTGATCAATGAGATTACAACCTATATTCACCCACACAAAAAGCCAAAAATTAGTTCAATATCCAGCGTGTTATTGCTATGCTTTCAACCATCTAAAAGCCCAACCAAATTCCAATGGAAAAACAATGTCTGCATTTAGTTGTTGCCCAAATATCTCTCACTGCGGTTTCAACCATTTGAAGTTGGCATATGTAACTTTTTGGGCGACCGACCAAATTCACATAGAAATGTGTATTATAGATTTTTCATTGAAAGCAAGTCTAAGAAGCGGTAGATCAGTTCTGTGTGCGCTGTTTACTTTCGGTTTTGTACACAAGCTTCAAACAGCTGAAAATACAATATTTTTGCTTATGGAAATAATTTTTCACAGTGGTTTAGATGGTACTGTCATGCCCTGACCTTAAAGAGCCTTTTTATGTCTCAATTTGGTTTGGTCAGGGTGTGATTTGGGTGGGCATTCTATGTTCCTTATTTCTAGGTTTTGTGTTTCTATGTTTTGGCCTGGTATGGTTCTCAATCAGGGACAGCTGTCTATCGTTGTCTCTGATTGGGAATCATACTTAGGCAGCCTGTTTTGCCACCTCAGGTTGTGGGATGTTGTTTTTTGTTAGCTCTGCGTAGCCTACGGAACGTGACGTTCGGATTTAATAAAGAATCATGAACACGTACAACGCTGCACCTTGGTCTCATCCTTCCGACGAGCGTTACAGGTACAATGATTCTCTACACTATAGTTGACAATAAATCGTGTTAAGGAGGAAATCGACACCTTTGCATCCTGAATGGAGAATGTTTTATGTATTAACCGGTTCGGCGAGAACTCGATCCATTGGAACTGAGTACCACAGTATGAGTCATAATGCCTAGCGGTAAAACACGGAAATGGTTCCAATAGCTTTTTCACCATACATTTTTCCCATAGGGAATTTTAGAAGTACTTCATATAAGGTCTGTTTTTCGTGTAGGCTTACCCTGGCATAATGTTTTGATAACTGTTAAAATCTCTCTCGGACAAGGTAACTGTTATCAATTATTCACCTGTAATTACCCTCCAAAAATGAAATGCTAATGTGGCTATCATACAGAACTACACATCCTGTAGCAAGGCACATTTCTCCACGCAAACTCATCGACAAGTAGCAAGTAACTTAGCAAGTAGATATTATATCCTTTTTAGTTTCGTGTGTAAATAATTGATATTGTGTATTTCCCGTGTGTATTCTTGTTTAGCATTTTTCTAAATACTTAGCTAGCTACCCTTGCATTTTTTATTACTATACTTTTTTTTTTTACCCTGGCCTTTGCAGCTAACTAGCTAACCTTAGGTCTCTTCATTGATCAGAAGAAAGTATCATTCTGTGCTATGTACCGGATTGTAACCACTACTCCAATAAGCATTTTCCGACCTCTGTAAGCGAGAGGCGTTGCTGGATCTGTGTGAGCCAATGGGCAGTGGTGGACAGAACCTGTAGATAATGTTATAGATCGAGAAACCCAGCTCACGCAGAACTGATTGAGGTATTCATTCAGACACGAACCACCTTCACACCGGCGCTAGTCCCCTGACAGCTCTCATTCACTCAGTACTTAATAGTAATATCTCTTATCCAAATTCCAATCAGCTTCCTTTCCAAACTGACAACTCTCACATCCACATTCACTTAGTACTATTCCCAAACACACACAGCAGCCTTAAAGACTCCGGCCACCCTAGTCATAGACTGTTCTCTCTGCTACTGCACGGCAAGCGGTACCAGAATGCCAAGTCTAGGTCCAAGAGGCTTCTAAACAGCTTCTACCCCCAAGCCATAAGAGTCCTGAACATCTAGTCAAATGGCTACCCAGACTATTTGCATTGCCCCCCTCTTTTACACTGCTGCTACTTTGTTTATTATCTATGCATAGTCACTAAACTCTACCTACATGTACATATTACCTCAATTCAAATCAAATCAAATCAAATGTTATTAGTCACATACACATGGTTAGCAGATGTTAATGCGAGTGTAGCGAAATGCTTGTGCTTCTAGTTCCGACAATGCAGTAATAACCAACAAGTACTCTAACCTAACAATTCCACAACTACTACCTTATACACACACACACAAGTGTAAAGGGATAAAGAATATGTACATAAAGATATATGAATGAGTGGTGGTACAGAACGGCATGGCAAGATGCAGTAGATGGTATAGAGTACGGTATATACATATGAGATGAGTACTGTAGGGTATGTAAACATAAAGTGGCATAGTTTAAAGTGGCTAGTGGTACATGTATTACATAAAGATGGCAAGATGCAGTAGATGATATAGAGTACAGTATATACATATGAGATGGGTAATGTAGGGTATGTAAACATTATATTAAGTGGCATTGTTTAAAGTGGCTAGTGGTACATTTTTACATAATTTCCATCAATTCCCATTTTTAGAGTGGCTGGAGTTGAGTCAGTATGTTGGCAGCGGCCGCTAAATGTTAGTGGTGGCTGTTTAACAGTCTGATGGCCTTGAGATAGAAGCTGTTTTTCAGTCTCTCGGTCCCTGCTTTGATGCACCTGTACTGACCTCGCCTTCTGGATGATAGCGGGGTGAACAGGCAGTGGCTTGGGTGGTTGTTGTCCTTGATGATCTTTATGGCCTTCCTGTGACATCGGGTGGTGTAGGTGTCCTGGAGGGCAGGTAGTTTGCCCCCGGTGGTGCGTTCTGCAGACCTCACTACCCTCTGGAGAGCCTTACGGTTGTGGGCGGAGCAGTTGCCGTACCAGGCGGTGATACAGCCCGACAGGATGCTCTCGATTGTGCATCTGTAGAAGTTTGTGAGTGCTTTTGGTGACAAGCCGAATTTCTTCAGCCTCCTGAGGTTGAAGAGGCGCTGCTGCGCCTTCTTCACAACGCTGTCTGTGTGGGTGGACCAATTCAGTTTGTCCGTGATGTGTACACCGAGGAACTTAAAACTTTCCACCTTCTCCACTACTGACCCGTCGATGTGGATAGGGGGGTGCTCCCTCTGCTGTTTCCTGAAGTCCACAATCATCTCCTTTGTTTTGTTGACGTTGAGTGTGAGGTTATTTTCCTGACACCACACTCCGAGGGCCCTCACCTCCTCCCTGTAGGCCGTCTCGTCGTTGTTGGTAATCAAGCCTACCACTGTAGTGTCATCCGCAAACTTGATGATTGAGTTGGAGGCGTGCATGGCCACGCAGTCGTGGGTGAACAGGGAGTACAGGAGAGGGCTCAGAACGCACCCTTGTGGGGCCCCAGTGTTGAGGATCAGCGGGGTGGAGATGTTGTTACCTACCCTCACCACCTGGGGGCGGCCCGTCAGGAAGTCCAGGACCCAGTTGCACAGGGCGGGGTCGAGACCCAGGGTCTCGAGCTTGATGACGAGTTTGGAGGGTACTATGGTGTTAAATGCTGAGCTGTAATCGATGAACAGCATTCTCACATGGGTATTCCTCTTGTCCAGATGGGTTAGGGCAGTGTGCAGTGTGGTTGCGATTGCGTCGTCTGTGGACCTATTGGGTCGGTAAGCAAATTGGAGTGGGTCTAGGGTGTCCGGTAGGGTGGAGGTGATATGGTCCTTGACTAGTCTCTCAAAGCACTTCATGATGACGGAAGTGAGTGCTACGGGGCGGTAGTCGTTTAGCTCAGTTACCTTAGCTTTCTTGGGAACAGGAACAATGGTGGCCCTCTTGAAGCATGTGGGAACAGCAGCCTGGGATAAGGATTGATTGAATATGTCCGTAAACACACCAGCCAGCTGGTCTGCGCATGCTCTGAGGACGCGGCTGGGAATGCCGTCTGGGCCTGCAGCCTTGCGAGGGTTAACACGTTTAAATGTTTTACTCACCTCGGCTGCAGTGAAGGAGAGCCCGCAGGTTTTGGTAGGGGGCCGTGTCAGTGGCACTGTATTGTCCTCAAAGCGGGCAAAAAAGTTGTTTAGCCTGTCTGGGAGCAAGACATCCTGGTCCGCGACGGGGCTGGTTTTCTTTTTGTAATCCGTGATTGACTGTAGACCCTGCCACATACCTCTTGTGTCTGAGCTGTTGAATTGCGACTCGATTTTGTCTCTGTACTGGGACTTAGCCTGTTTGATTGCCTTGCGGAGAGAATAGCTACACTGTTTGTATTCGGTCATGCTTCCGGTCACCTTGCCCTGGTTAAAAGCAGTGGTTCGCGCTTTCAGTTTCACGCGAATGCTGCCGTCAATCCACGGTTTCTGGTTTGGGAATGTTTTAATCGTTGCTGTGGGTACGACATCGTCAATGCACTTCCTAATGAACTCGCTCACCGAATCAGCATATTCGTCAATATTGTTGTTGGACGCAATGCGGAACATATTCCAATCCGCGTGATCGAAGCAGTCTTGAAGCGTGGATTCAGATTGGTCGGACCAGCGTTGAACAGACCTGAGCGCGGGAGCTTGTTGTTTTAGTTTCTGTTTGTAGGCTGGAATCAACAAAATGGAGTCGTGGTCAGCTTTTCCGAAAGGGGGGCGGGGGAGGGCCTTATATGCGTCGCGGAAATTAGTATAACAATGATCTAGGGTTTTTCCAGCCCTGGTAGCACAATCGATATGCTGATAGAATTTAGGGAGTTTTGTTTTTAGATTAGCCTTGTTAAAATCCCCAGCTACGATGAATGCAGCCTCAGGGTGTGTGGTTTCCAGTTTACAAAGAGTCAGATAAAGTTCGTTCAGGGCCATCGATGTGTCTGCTTGGGGGGGAATATATACGGCTGTGATTATGATCGAAGAGAATTCCCTTGGTAGATAATGCGGTCGACATTTGATTGTGAGGAGTTCTAGATCAGGTGAACAGAATGACTTGAGTTCCTGTGTGTTGTTATGATGATCACACCACGTCTCGTTAATCATAAGGCATACCCCCCCGCCCCTCTTCTTACCAGAAAGATGTTTGTTTCTGTCGGCGCGATGCATGAAGAAACCAGCTGGCTGCACCGACTCCGTTAGCGTCTCTTGAGTTAGCCATGTTTCCGTGAAGCAGAGCACGTTGCAATCCCTGATGTCTCTCTGGAATGCTACCCGTGCTCGGATTTCATCAACCTTATTGTCAAGAGACTGGACATTGGCGAGTAGTATGCTAGGGAGTGGAGCGCGATGTGCCCGTCTCCGAAGCCTGACCAGGAGACCGCCTCGTTTGCCCCTTTTACGGCGTCGCACAGGGTCGCCGGCTGGGATCAGATCCATTGTATTGGGTGGAAGGCAAAACACTGGATCCGTTTCGGGAAAGTCATATTCCTGGTAGGAACGATGATGAGTTGACGTTAATAGTATATTCAGTAGTTCCTCCCGACTGTATGTAATGAAACCTAAGATTACCTGGGGTACCGATGTAAGAAATAACACATAAAAAAACAAAATACTGCATATTTTCCAAGGAACGCGAAGCGAGGCGGCCATCTCTTTTTGGCGCAGGAAGTTCAAAATACTCAAAGTTCAAAATATTATCAACTAACCGGTGCCCCCGACTTTGTGCCTGTACGCCCATATATAGCCTCGCTATTGCTATTTTACTGCTGCTCTTTAATTTTTATTAGAATTTTTTTTGTTGGTATTTTTCTTAACTGCATTGTTGGCTAAGGGCTTGTAAGTAAGCATTTCACTGTGACAAATAACATTTGATTTGACCGACTGGCTCGATTCGGTCTTATGTTGCAAAATATTTTTTTTTACATTGGATAAAGGTAGAGACTCAGAGCTAGAAAATTGTATGTTATACAGTGTAATTGAGGAACAATGGGAAAGTAATTCTGCTTTGAAAGTTGATCAACTTGAAACCTCACCTTTGAGAAAATGTCCCTTGAATTTTTTGGCACACCTACTGGAGAGCTAGTCTTTGTCTGCACCCATTCAGCATTGTTCACACCGTCTTAAGCCCTAGCCCCACCCATTTAAGGATTCACATGTGAGGCCATGTACTAAACAACCAAAGATTTCAAGACTTAAGGCTGGTTTATACTAATGTGTGTTCATAAATTCAATCTGGAGTACCAGAGTGCGCTCAGTGAGCTCTTGGCATTCGTTAACTTAGAGCGATGTCAGATTGTCCGTTTGCAAATTCAGAGCGTTTCACTCTTGGAGCGTTCAGAGCACACACCGGATGCTCAGGCCGAGGAGTAGGGTTGATCTGAGCGTTCTGATCGAACAGCAGCAGTCAAGCACCCAAGCTAACTGGCTAATGTTGGCTAGCTTGCTAGCTACTTCCAGACACAAATGAGAGAACAGCTCACTCTGACCATTTTACTTGCCCAAGCATAGCTGGTTAGGCTGTTTTTATGTTATCCTGGGCGTTGGTGACCATAACTGTGCTGCTGGAAACAATTTAATTATGCATGTTTGCCCACGTTTACTGACACCGGCCATATTCAACAGGTGTTGAGCATTCGTATATTCATTAGATATTATGCACTCTGGCACACAGACGAGTGCTCTGAAATCGGAGTTCAAATGGCTTTCCTGTGAAGTGGTGATGTGCGACATTTGCCTAGTTTCCTGAAACAAGTCACATATGTATCTTCAATGGTTGTTTTGCTGCTACTTGCTATACATATAAAATAGCACCACATGCTCAATAACACCTTGTGCTATTTGTAGTGGCTGCAGACCACGTAGACACTTCAATAAATGCCTACTGTCTGCGGGGCTTTCCATGGTACCGTTACTCACCCCTGCTCTAGTCTTCTCACCATAAGACAAGTGAATAGCCTTCTCATAAGACTATGGGTACCTTTTCATGGTTCAGTTTTATTATTTATTCGGAAACAGATTCATTTCAATTGACTTACTGAAATTCAGTCGCTGTGTCCCTCAATTGTTTGGATTATGTGTCTCCTCCTGGGCAGCTCAAAGTAAGAGTCTGATCTGTGCTGCTAAGTTCAAGTAGGTTCTGGTTTTGCTAGGGCGATGGGGATGGCATATGGGCATAAGCATTTACCTCAGATGCCAAAGGTTTCAAATTCAAAACCAGCAATAATAGGTTGTATTTGAGATTTTTCTTTTAAGCATATCCCTATCCCAAACCTTAACACTTACCTTAACCATTCAGAGTTAATGCCTAAACTTAACCTCCAACACTCAACTTCAAAATGTAATGTTTGAGAAACATGGATGAATGAGTAATTCTGATGTGAGGCTGTGAGGTGGTGTATCTGCCTCTGATTCTAAAGGTTACACGTTTGAATCCAGCAATTGATTTTTGTTTTAAGCCTATCCCAAACCTTAATTCTTACCTTAACCATTCAGAGTTAATTCCGAACTTTACAGTTTCTGAGTTAATGCCTAAACTTACCCTTAAACACTCAACTTCGAAATTTGACGTTTGAGAAACATGGATGAACGTCTTATTCTGAATCCAGACTGTGATAGCTAGTGGTTAGTGTTGGGCCAGTAACCGAAAGGTTGCTGGATCAAATCCCGAGCTGACAAGGTAAAAATCTGTCGTTCTGCAACTGATCAAGGCAGTTAACCCACTGTTCCACGATAGGCCGTCATTGTAAATAAGAATGTGTTTTAACTAACTTACCTAGTTAAATAAAGGCTAAATAAAATAAAAAGCTAGTTGCAGCAATCAGCCTCTGTGTCTGTGGTTCCTTTCCCCTTAATGTATTTTTCATGTCATCCTGGCCCATCTTTTCAAGGAAACACCATTTATTTCAATCTCTAGTTGAGTAGAATAAGGAGTCAAATAAAAATGTATTTGAGATGATCCCCAATAATATAGGTAGTTTAGTAAACGATTCCCCCTGCTGGTATGTTCTACTGCAAACTGTCTGTGACTCGTTGTTTACTACTGATAAGAGAATTATGTTCTCAAGGTACATAACCCAATTTAATTATACTACTCGGTCTGCAAACCAGAATTTGTAAGATCCTGGTCGAATGAAACAGACGGAGGCCCAGCTAAAATAGTCAAAGGTTTATTCACGGGAACATTCTAAAGTCAAGAATACAAAACAATTCATTTTATACTGACTTCTCACACAACCATACGCACACACATTCACACAAACAGACAAACAATGTCCTGCTACGCACACACTGTCTCACTACCCAGCCGACAGAGATTAGGGAGACCTTGTCCTTGAGACGTACTCCCCGTTCTCTCCCAAATCTCTAGTCAGGTCGGCACTGAGCTCAGACAGTCTGTGTTTAAAATACCATAAAGACATATTGTTTTACCCTAATTCTGACTAAGACTACACATTTATTGATTATGATTTTATACATTCTAATCATTTTAACCAAATTAAATTGGCAATTATGCATCACAAATTCACAATATTACTTGTATTTCAATTATTCATCCAGATCCAAGACATAAAGTCGCCTGAAAGCTGTGTAGCAATAATTCCAGCTCCTGATCCATAGGATGGTAATCACATACATGATTGGCTTAATCAAGAATCATGGATACCTTTCATGTGAGTACTCACACGCCAGATTTTTTTACATACCTCAGAAGGAAGATATCTCAATATCTGGAAGCACTGTCTCATGTACAATTGTTAATGCTATCTCTGAAATGTCTAACAAAATGTTGACTTGACCTTCTCATCACAAGTTGGAACTAGTTGTCAACATTGGGACAGTGCTGCCCAAAATAACAGGGGCCAATATTTTCATGGAGGTAAGCACTACATTTCTGATGGGTTTAAAGACTGTATTACATTATCTAGATTTGAGAAAGTAAACCCCAGCTGTTGTTGTTCTTTTCACAGTGCCATGAATGTTCTTTTCACAGTGCTCATTATGCCATGAATGTTTCATTGCTCAATAACCATAGATATTTTTCCTCTAATTTGGCTCCCATCCTCCAACAGTGAGCAAGACCTGCCAGCAGAGCTCACTGGAGCAGGGAGACAACCCATCATCCTTTTGGCGCCTGACAAAGTACACTTGTTTTCTTCTAAATAACACTATAGTAACATCTTCTGCACAAAGTTACATTCCTAATAAGATTGGTGTTAAGTGCGAAAGAATCCTAAAGATGGTCCAATGGGCATGGTCTGAAGCCTCTCATCTCAGTATGTTGAACCACCTGATTTCTTGCAGGCTTGAGATTCAGATCCTGCTGAACGATGTGAGGCAGTCGATTAACCACATGCAGGGGACGCTGAACACCATGCAGGGGCAGTGTATTGAGTTGCAGACTGCCATATCTAAGGTAGTGTCAGATGAGTCTCAGATACAGAAGAATAGGTCTATGATGGTATGGTGATATGGATTGAGATGGTGATTATAATAATGATGACTAGCGGTACCCCACCCTACTGGCGGTAAATCATTGGATCTGATTAATTCAATTCAATGCAATTCAATCTTTGAGGACTGCAACCATAGAAATACAATTTATTTACACTAATAATAAGCTATTGTCAACTTCCCGTCTATGGTTATCTTGCTCATTGCTCACTGTTACCCTATGTGTGCAACTATTATTGATTTATCACAGAAAAATAATTTGGTTGCAAATGTACCTGGTACCATGTAAATAATTGTTAGGCTACTCATTTTGAATCCACCGGTGGCAACTTGTGTGACCATAAAAGTCTGTGTGCGACTGGGCACAGTTAAATAATTTGGTTACTGACCTGCCCTACATCATAGAAGGCCCTTCAAGTCGGAACTAGGAAATTCTGACATTTCTGACTCGCTAACTCGTTATGGAATGATGATTTCAAGTTTCCCACTTGTGAAGTATCAGAATCAACCAGTAGGAAGATCTATGCTAATAACTTACATTCATTTAACTCTGAGGTTCCAAGTTTCCGATGGCATGTGAATGCGTCAATTGCCATGGTAATTTTGAATGTTCAGTCAGTGAGCATTATGGGTAATTGTCCTACATACTTACATCAAATGCTGTAGTAACAGTGTCATTCCAAACACAATAAATGTGAAAATGAACAAAGATACAAAATATTGCTAAAGTGAAGAAAATCAACTCAAAATTGTAGGAGGAAATGCCCCTGCAGCAGGGAGGCTTACGGTATTATAATATATTGTAGATAACATTAATATAATTTGTGTATTTACAGTATCGTACACATACAAATGAAAGTATATGCTATGGATTGATCTACACTGAGTGAACAAAACATTAAGAACACCTTCCTATTGAGTTTCCCCCCCTTGGTGGTGGACCATTGTTGATACTCAGGGAAAACTGTTGATCGTGAAAAACACAACAGCATTGCAGTTCTTGACACAAACCGGTGCACCGGGCACCTACTACCATACTCTGTTAAAAGGGACTTAAATCTTTTGTCTTGCTTATTCACCCTCTGAATGACACTCATACACAATTCATGTCTCAATTGTCTAAAAATCATTCTTTAACCTGTCTCCTCCCATTCATCTACACTGAGAAGAAGATTTAACAATTGATATCAATAAGGGATTATAGCTTTTACCTGATTAGTCTGTCACAGAAAGAGAAGGTGTTCTTAATGTTTAACACACTCAGTGTATGTGTAATTTTTTTTACCTTTATTTACTTAGGCAAGTCAGTAAAGAACACATTTTTTTTTTCAATGAAGGTCTAGGAACTGCCTTGTTAAGGGGCAGAACGAAATATTTGTATCTTGTCAGCTCAGGGATTTGATTTTGCAACCTTTCGGTTATTAGTCCAACGCTCTAACTGCTAGGCTACGCTGCCGACCCAATGACGTTATAGATTCCAAGTGGTTGATTTTTTTAGGGAATGACTATATGCTCTATATTATGCCTGCAGATCATCATAGCAGCCGAAGTTGCTGTGCAGAGGGAGGAGATCGCCCGAGCACCAGGCCTCATCCCGTCACATAGGGAGGGTATCCTTCAAACAGCCAGTGTCCCTGCACAGAGGGAGGGGATTCTCTCAGCAGCTAGCATCAATGCACAGAGGGAGGAGATCCTCATTTTGTCAGGCCTCATCACTGCACAGAGGGAGGGGATCCTCCAAACAGCCAGTGTCCCTGCACAGAGGGAGGGGATCCTCCAAACATCAAGTGTCCCTGCACCGAGGGAGGAGATTCACCAGTCAGCCATTGTCCCTGCACAGAGGGAGGGGGTTC
The DNA here is from genome assembly GCF_045679555.1 of Salvelinus alpinus. Classification (NCBI taxonomy): domain Eukaryota; kingdom Metazoa; phylum Chordata; class Actinopteri; order Salmoniformes; family Salmonidae; genus Salvelinus; species Salvelinus alpinus. Next base: position 68,553,803 of record NC_092094.1, read on the forward strand.
TCCGAGCAGCTAGCATCACTGCGCAGAGGGAGGAGATCCTCAGAGCATCAGGCCTCATCCCTGCACATAGGAAGGGGCTCCTCCGAGCATCAGGCCTCATCCCTGCACAGAGGGAGGGGATTCTTCCAGCAGCTTCTTCCATCAGCTACTATCAGAATAATAAGCTCCTCAGAGCATCACAACTCACCCCTGCACAAAGGAAGTTGAGATTCCTGATAGCCAGCGTCCCTGCGCACAGGGAGTGGATCGTCCCAAAGGCTAGTGTCCCTGCAGAGAGGGAGGAGATCCTCCTCACAGCCAGTGTCCCTGTGAAGAATGAAAACAATCATCCACAACCACCTCCCATCATCCCCATGGTGGCACCACTGTGGAAATGGGATGGTGGAGCGTGTCCTCCACCTGTGGATTTCTATTCCAAGAGAAGAGGTCACTTAAGCTTACCTAATTAGTAAAGAAATTACCATTGTGATAGCTTGATAATAAGTTGTGATAGGTTAAATGTATGGCTCATGTGAGTGTATATCTGTAATACTTTCATGCATCTTCTACATAACACAGGTTTAGCTACATTTTACTTTTACATTTTAGTCATTTAGCAGACGCTCTTATCCAGAGCTACTTACAGTAGTGAGTGTATACATTTTCATACTTCCTTGAATCTCTCCAGAATTTCCCATGGATTTTTAAAATATTAAATATGCTAGATTTTGCAGCGACAATTATGACATTTTGCATAGCAATATGCAATTGTTTTGTCCAATTTGTTGCAAAAATGCGCAGACAAGGGAAAAAACTGTGTTGACATGTGGCTTGATTGAACCATATTATGCAGTAAATGTGCGGTGATTGGTTGAAATTGCGAGCCCTCTTTTTGTACTGTGGTAATGGGTCAGTTCTATGCGATAATATTGTGATGATGTGACTATTTTATGCAGAAATAGTTTGGTGATTGGTCAAATTTGTAAGCCCTCACATAATATGCAGGGAATTGTTGATTTTGCAACCAAAACAATGCGATTGCAGAGTCCTGGAGTAACCTCCCAGTAATCCCTGTGACTGCGTGTAGGTTAAGATTGGGTTGTAACAGAGTATCAGAGCGAGACGTTCCTACCTGTCAGCCAGTAATTGTTCTGTATGGTGACATGAGCAGAGTGGCCTGACTTCTCCCACTTATTACAGATGTCCGACTTAGATATGTTGAGCATCCTGCTATGATGTCCATCACCAAGCCGGAACACTCCGATGCCAACCCTCAGTTCCAGACTGGCAGCCGGCCGGTGGCTGAGCCCGAGACCCCTGCTGTTCACAATAACAGTGGAGGCTGGCTCAGCTGGGTCTTTGGGAGTGGAAGAGCTAATAAGAAGGAGGTTCATCTACCTGAGGACAAAGACAGATCTGTAAGGAACTGGTTCTTAACACTATATTCTATGTAGAGACAATTGAGTGGATTTTGTTTTATTTTTTTTGTGGCTTGCTTCACATTGCTAATATCTTCTTCCTCAGATTGTCTGGGATCCAACTCTGCACAGATGGGTTAACAAAACTGAGCCCAAGGCTGAGGTACATACTTAAATTCAATTCAATTAAAAACAGTGAACAACCATTGTATTTCAACTGTGATAATATTACTAACAATTTGGAAAATGTGTTGATGTGTTTTACAGAACAAGTGTGTACCACCACCTCCACCGATGGGGACATATGGATATCAGGGGAACACTGGCAGTGTCCCCAAAGGAGTGAATCCTTACTCTATGAAAGCAGGTGAATATTGCTTTAAAATACATGTGGTTTAACCAAGACTGTGTCAGCCAATCATAGATGTCCCTGGTGATCTCCTGCTAACACCTTCCAAAACTACCAGCAGGTCTATGGGGCAGCAGATACCCTACAATGAATTACAATTATTGGACCAACTCAAAGCCTCCAAGCCATGGGCCTGGACTGCTTCCTAGACAGCTCTCTGGCTTGCTCCCTCCTTCACACTTTGACCTCATGGCACCAATGGTTGTGCCACCTGACACTCTACCCTACTGAGGTATGACTCTGAAAAATCCTTCCAAATTTTATTCATTCATCATTAACTGAGATTTTACTTTAACATAGCAAATGGCTGAAGTAGCAAGAATGTTAACTATTTTTTATTTTTGACCAACAGGCCATTTGCCCAGAGTGGATTTGCCAAACATAGATTTTTTCAGCATGAAAAATCTATTATAATATGATCTTTTAATAAAATCTCTCCTTTGTGTCCTCATGTTCACATTAATTTGATGTGTTCTATCATCGTTTACAATGCTTATTGCTTCTGCATTGCTTTACTGTACAGACAAGTATATTTTATACACATATAAAAAAAAATGTAAAAAATGTACATGTTTTTTTAATGTATTCCATAGACAGAACAAAATATATTTAGATGCATTTTGAATTCCTAAATAAAAAATATTTTCTATGTCATGTGTTTATTCCCATTTATGTACATCCTGTTTACACCTCACACACATGGTCAGTGGCTTAAATAAGAAGACAACAGTAACATGTCAGATATAGTTTAAATGTATTCATTGTTGAGTTTGCACCCCAATATGACACTTTAAATATTTCACAGAAGACTGAAATGTAACAAAACACCTATTGTGTTTATTGAGATGTACACTGAGATGCTCAGTTGGTCAATATTCCCCTTCAGTGATTCCCCAACATCTTGTCAACATGGGCTTCAAAAATGATCTCCAATATATTGTCCATGTAAAAAACATGTCTGATTATAATTAATAATGTCCGACAATACCTTTTAATTCTATGCGCTATACATTTTGCTAGCATTTTTGAATCACAACACTGAAGTGTAAAGGGGCCTCCAATTTTTTTATGGACTGGATCTTTATATTTACCACTTTGAATCCTGTTTCAGTAATAATGAAGGAGTGGTTAAAACATGCTAATAACGGTCCTCTGAGTATATCAAAAAAGGTTTATCAGAGTTATTGACCTCACAAGAAGTCAGATTCGAGTAACTTACATTGTGGTGCTGAAACTTGAAGCAGCAGCCACGGCACAATCAATCGGAAATGGACAGCTCATGGTGCTGAAAGTATGCAAATTTGAGTAAACATTATTCATTTTAATTAGGGATATGTGTTGCAGCCTATTTCTTCCTATTTAAGAAATAAGAGGTAGGTCTACCTGTTTGACAGATGAAAAGAGGCTATAGGCTGCTATATCCATAGATATGTTAGTCAATTCCTCCACCCGCCATGCACTCTTTAAATAGCCCACCTCTTTATCTGTTAAGACAGATTATTGTCACGTTCCTGACCTTATTTCCCTTGTTTTGTCTTTATTTAGTATGGTCAGGGCGTGAGTTGGGGTGGGCTGTCTGTGTGTTTTTCTATGTTGGGGTTTTGTGTTCGGCCTGGTATGATTCTCAATCAGAGGCAGCTGTCAATCGTTGTCCCTGATTGAGAATCATACTTAGGCAGCCTGGGTTTCACTTTTGGTTTGTGGGTGATTGTTGCCGTGTCTGTGTTTGTTTCGCCACACGGTACTGTTTTCGTTCGTTTGTTCACGTCGTTTATTTGTTTTGTATTTTGTCCAGTGTTTTTCGTCTTCGTTTAAATTTATTAAAAGCATGTATTCAAACCACGCTGCGCTTTGGTCCGATCCTTGCTTCTCTTCAGACGAGGAGGAAGATGAGCGTTACAGAATCACCCACCACAAAAGGACCAAGCAGCGTGGTAACGGGCAGCAGCAGCAGCGGCCAAAATCTTAGGACTCCTGGACAATGGAGGAGATTTTAAACGGAGAAGGACCCTGGGCACAGGCTGGGGAATATCGTCGCCCCAAAGCTGAGCTGGAGGGAGCGAAAGCTGAGCGGCGGCGATATGAGGAGGCAGCACGGCAGCGCGACAGGTACGAGAGGCAGCCCCAGAACATTTTCTTTTTGGGGGGGGGGGGGTAAAGAGGAGTGTGGCTAAGCCAGGTAGCAGACCTGAGCTCACTCCTCGTGCTTATTATAAGCAGCGCGTTACTGGTCAGACACCGTGTTATGCGGTTAAGCGCACGGTGTCGCCAGTACGTGCCCATAGCCCGGTGCGCTATAGGGCAGCCCCCCGAAAGTGTCATGTGAGTGTGGGCATCCAGCCAGGGCGTATTGTGCCTGCTCAGCGCGTCTGGTCTCCGGTACGCCGTTTCGGTCCAGGGTATCCATCGCCGGCTCTGTGTGCTGTGTCTCCGGGGCGCTGGGAGGGTGCAGTGCGTCCTATGCCTGCGCTCCGCTCGTACCGGGCAAATGTGGGAGTGGAGCCTAAAGGAGAGGTGCGCGTAGTAGGCACTAGATCTCCAGTGCTCACCCACAGCCCGGTTCAACCTGTGCCTGCACTCTGGAGGGTCCGGGCTAGAGTAGTATTCCAGCCTGGGGGAGTGGTGCCAGGGCTGCGCACCAGAGCTCCAGTGCTCCCCCACAGCCCGGTCCTTCAGGTTCCTCCTCCTAACACCAAGCCTCCTATAGGTCTCCCCAGCCTGGTGGGTCCTGTGGCAGCCCCACGCACCAGGCTGTCTCCGTCTCCTCCCTACAGGTGTGGCCGTCTGCCCAGCGCTGTCCGTCTGCCCAGCACCGTCTGCCCAGCGCCGTCTGAGCTGCCCGTCTGCCCAGCGCCGCCTGCACTGCCCGTCTGCCCAACGCCGTCTGAGCTGTCCGTCTGTCCAGCGCCGTCTGAGCTGCCCGTCTGTCCTGAGCCTTCAAAGCCGCCCGTCTGTCCTGAGCCTTCAAAGCCGCCCGTCTGTCCTGAGCCTTCAGAGCCGTCCGTCAGTCAGGAGCCGCCAGAGCCGTCCGTCAGTCAGGAGCCGCCAGAGCCGTCCGTCAGTCAGGAGCCGCCAGAGCCACCCGCCAGTCAGGAGCCGCCAGAGCCGCCCGCCAGTCAGGGGCAGCCAGAGCCGCCCGCCAGTCAGGAGCAGCCAGAGCCGCCCGCCAGTCAGGGGCAGCCAGAGCCGCCCGCCAGTCAGGAGCAGCCAGAGCCGCCCGCCAGTCAGGAGCAGCCAGAGCCGCCCGCCAGTCAGGAGCAGCCAGAGCCGCCCGTCAGCCAGGATCTGCCAGAGCCGTCAGTCAGCCAGGATCTGCCAGAATCGTCAGTCAGCCAGGAGCTGCCAGAGCTACCTGTCACGCCGGCGATGCCGGAATTCCCCCTCAGTCCGGTGCTGCCCCTCAGTCCGGTGCTGCCCCTTAGGCCAGTGGGGTTAATATGGAGGGTCGCCATTAAGAGGAGGCCACGGAAGCGGGGATTAACTATGGTGGGGTGGGGACCAAGACCAGCGCCAGAGCCGCCACCGTGGACAGATGCCCACCCAGACCCTCCCCTATAGGTTCAGGTTTTGCGGCCGGAGTCCGCACCTTTGGGGGGGGGGGGTACTGTCACGTTCCTGACCTCATTTCCCTTGTTTTGTCTTTATTTAGTATGGTCAGGGCGTGAGTTGGGGTGGGCTGTCTATGTGTGTTTTTCTATGTTGGGGTTTTGTGTTCGGCCTGGTATGATTCTCAATCAGAGGCAGCTGTCAATCGTTGTCCCTGATTGAGAATCATACTTAAGCAGCCTGGGTTTCACTTTTGGTTTGTGGGTGATTGTTGCCGTGTCTGTGTTTGTTTCGCCACACGGTACTGTTTTCGTTCGTTTGTTCACGTCGTTTATTTGTTTTGTATTTTGTCCAGTGTTTTTCGTCTTCGTTTAAATTTATTAAAAGCATGTATTCAAACCACGCTGCGCTTTGGTCCGATCCTTGCTCCTCTTCAGACGAGGAGGAAGACGAGCGTTACAATTATGTATGAGAGGGTATGCCATAGGCCTACCTTTTCTTAAAGAAAAGGGCAAAAAGTACACTGTTAGTTTAAGATTTTGAAGAAAATTAAACGGATGTGATTATATACAGTTATCTATAACAGCGCTTTGGTCCGCGATACTTAATGCTAGAAACAAGCTGTAAAATAGGAATACCCGGGAAAGACGTGACTCTGCATATTGGGATTGTTTTTTAATTTGGAAATAATCTAATTATGTCACTATCAATTGATTAAGCTATTCACGTTCTGAACAATAAAATAAATTTAAACAAAGACAGCTTTTTGGAAAACACTTTTGACCTCTCGTTGGGTTAAGCCAAGGAAGAAGATTAGCCAGCAGTTAAAGCTTACATTTTTCTGCGTCAGTAGGCCTACTCGGTCTGGGGTGGAAAGGTAGGCCTAACTTGAAAGTACCATGCTCAGATCCCTATTGACGTCTCAGAGTTAATTATTTGCAAACGGGTTCAGTTTCGTTGCAAATAATACACACTTTTGACATTGTAGAAATATAATAATATGAACACATAGGACTATCTGTCTATACTGTAATTTCAGTCATTTGTGATTTATTAAAAAAGTTTCTACTAATACTGTATGGTAACTCTATTGAAGTCCACTCTTGTACAGCACACTAAAGGTGAATCTCTTTCTCTACAATTTAGGAGATTTTAAGATATTTTGTTGTTTGTGATGGTACTCTAGGTGCGAGGGCCATCCTGTGCCACCAGTCAAGTGATGGTGGATGACCTTCTGACCCCGTGCTCGCCAGGTGACCCGGCTGCCATAGAATTGACCTGGATGGATGTGCCTAGCGACAAGCTGCTGTAGCCCATCTGCATGGTGAGAAACACACATTCACAGCACAGACATACTCACATTCACTGTTCACAAACATACTGGAACATGCTGTTTCAACATACACATCCAGGCATTGCAAACTGACTCTCACATTTGTGTAATTGCTGAACCATGCTCATGATTTTGTTTGTCTTCTGTGTGTGTCCCTCTGCCCTCCAGTCCGACATGCTGCCCTCACTATATACCACGCAACCCACAGTCAACATGGAGGTCTTGTTCAAGGTCAGGAAGTTCACAGAGGACTTAGAACAGGAGGGTTGAGAGCTCCTGGTTGGCAGCCTTTCGGTAACTGGCCCAATGATCTAACCTTGAGGCTACGTGCCGCCCCTTAGAATGTAGGGTGACTCCCCTAGTGGGTCCTGAACCCAGGTGTGCAGCACTACATTGCTGTGTGTCTGTATAGTTGAGGGTATATTGGTTTAGTAATACTCATTCCAGTTCTGGTCCCAGAGGGGATCTCAATACTGTTACACGTAGCCATGATCACCAAGCTACCCTTACTTAATAAAACCTGAATTCAAAAAGAACAAGATGTGCTTGTCATTATTTTATTTTAACTTGTATTATAGTATACCCACATTTCTGTCCACAACTTTTGAATCAGGTACCATTTAAATGTAAGGTGCTTAATACAGTTCCAGCCACTAGGGGGTACTCTGGTGAAGCCCATGGGAAATAAAAGAAATATAGTTTAAGTGAATTGGGAAGAGTAAGAATGAAAACTAAAGAAAGACTGTAAACGGTTGTTACCTGTGCTGACATGATAAAAAGTGGAGTAAACCGTACTTTTCGCGTTGTAGTTTATATGATAAGCTCATTGGAAGGGTAACAAATTTGGAGGCACCGCTGAAATGTATTTTCATGTGAGCACCGGCCCATATTCCTGGAACGGACAACGAGTGAGAGACATTGGGAGAGTAGCTAGCTAGCTAACGTTAGCAGGCTAACCACCTAACGGAGTGTAGCTATATTGCCATTGCCTGCATTGTCGTTGTTGCCACGTGAGTAGGACAATATGAGTCGAGAGAGGGAAATGTTGTTGGATGAAATCGAACAGAGTTTATGGACTCTAACTGAGGATAATTTACGGCACCTGTGTGTAGTTGTGGAATAGGAGGTGTAGATGACTGAAGTAAAAGGAAAGAGCCATCGCGCTTTGCGGCGCAAATTGATGGAAGATTACTGTGAGAAGGAAGATTTAATGGAATCAGAGGATGAGGGAATGTCTTGTCTGCTTCAACTGAAAGACGAAATCAAAGGAATATCGGACTCTGAGGATACTGTGAAAGTCTGCCTTACAAATCCCAGCCAGTCGGCGCCAACGAGGCAAGTGGACAGCAATATGGAACGCCGTTTGGGTCTTTGCGTGTCAACAAGATGCACGTCAAATAACACTATTTGAGACGTCAAAATAAGCTTCTTTAGCAATCAGGACCTGAATATGACTCCAGGTCACACAATAATTTAACACGTTCATAAATTTTGTACGTAGTTATTGCACATTGATTACACTCTCACTCGTATTTCATATGCCACAAAGATACGTTAAATCTGCCTGCCATTGATATTTAACTGTACTCAAGATAGCTAGCTAAAGTTAATTGTTCATAATCTAACGTTAATTATGGAATCTATAAAACGTTAACTAGTTACTGCTGTACAGTAACGTTAGCTAGCTAGCGATGTTGAATAAAGATACTTTTTTTTAGCTAGTTTGTAGCTAAAGTACGTTAGTTAAAACTGCATCGCCTGTCAATGCACGGTTGTCTTCATAGGTCGGAGGCTCAGAGTTGGCACAGTTTAGACAAGAGAACACTTTAGGGCAGTCCTTCTCAAATATTGGGGCGGAGCGATGCCATGCATGCTTTTTTGTCCGCAGGGAGTAGTTTTTTGTTGTTGTTGCACTGAACAAGAGCACACAGCACAGAGCAGGAGATATGAAGTGCAGATAACAAACCCTTAAGAGACACCATGGAAAAATATTTAACAGGGATGAAAAGAAAGGCGGAGAGATACGGAGATAATGAGACAAACGTAAGTCTCACGAAAGCTAAGATGAGGAAATATGACGACGCGTATGTAGCGCTTGGCTTCACTGTGACTACGGTGGGAGAGGAGAAAAGACCGGTATGTTTACTGTGTCGGCAGCGGACAGCATGAAGCCAAATAAATGAAGGCGTCACTTAAAGACATTACACCCCAATCACGCTGATAAGCCGCTTGAGTTTTTTCAGCGAAAACGTGCCGAATATTGCCAACAATCGTCCCGCTTTGCAAAACGTTCTCATTGTAGCCATTAATCCTGACTTCCTCATTTTGATAAAAAAAATCAGCACAAATTGTTTTATTCATTTTTGTTTTATAAGATAAAGTGTTTCATATATTGTGCTCCTGAGTTAATGTTGCTGATCAATTTGAATTTATTATTATTTATTGATTATATTTAATTTTATTTTTCAGTATCTAATGGTCAACAAAATGTTTACAGTTTTTGTAAGGCTTGAATTGTATTTATTTTTTCAGGCAAAGTGATGCACTTTAAGTATTTTCTGTTAGACTAAAAAACAATGTTAATAAAGTTATTCTTTGTTGTAAGTTGATCTATATTTCTTTCTTATTTTGTTTTCTTTAATGTTAATAAGGATACAATGTTATGCAGAGGTGTACCTATAACAATTTTATAGACAAATTATACTATTTACAGTAGCGGCGGAGAGTTGGGGGGCGCGAAATGTTTACTTCTTCCTGGGGGGGCGTAACAGAAAATAATTGAGAAGCACTGCTTTAGGGGAACTACATACAGATAAAATGTCACTGGACCCGTCGGGTCTGCGGTCTATTTGTCAGGCTAGAGACCATGTTGCGGAGCCCTCGGTGGGCAAGTGGTCATTTGATTGATGAAGAGATGGCCAGCAATCTAATTGCTGTTGCAGAGGAGTTCCTACAAGAGGCAAATGACATCCAACAACGGGAACCTTACGAAAATGCCAAGTTGTTATATTTATATCATTTTTTTTGTACGGCATGTGTGGCAAAGGCTGAGATTGTATCATTTTACTTGTCCTGTGTTAAGTCTCCTGTGTCAAGTCAATCAATGAAAAAACATTTGGTTGGCCTATAATGTTGTTCCTATATTCTATATGGTGATCTTATAGTCTTTTAACCTAAAGTTTTTAGGAGTGTATTTTGTAATTATCTATTGTATTTTTTATTTCAGTGTCCTGTCAAGCGCCTTTGGAGGGGAGGCGGTATCACATCACCAAGGAGCAGCTTGAGTTCCTCATAGATTGTCATATGACCATCAGACAAATGGCAGATGTTCTCAATGTGTCGCACTCTGGTCAAGTTGCGCATGAGGTAAGTTACTGTAATCTAATAAAGCAATTGTAACACAAGAGGGAGATCTCTACATCCCCTCTAGATTTGATCACATTCCTGATTGATGTATCTTTTTGTGTTATTTTTGTATTTAGTCATTTTCAGCTTTTCAGGTCCTACTCACTGTTGTCAGATGCTCAGCTGGATGAGAGGATCAAAGAGCTGATATCAATAAAAACAGAATGGCATCACTATAAGAGAAAAAATGGTTTTGTAAAACAAATGCATCTAGTTTTTTAGGTGTAGAATTGTTATCCATGGTGCTGTGGATGGTTACAGCAGACTTGTTGTGTTTCTGAAGGCCTCTGACAACAACAGGACCGCCACAGTCATGGAGTCATTCGAAGCAGCCATCACCAGCTACGGAGTACCATCCCAGGTGAGATGTGACCAGGTGGTGAAAACAACCGCATCTGTGCCTTCATGGAGCAGTTCAGGGGTGGTGAGAGGGGAAGTGCCCTCAGAGGAAGGAGCACTCACAACCAGAGGATAGAGCGGCTGTGGGGGGACGTCTGGCATGGCGTCTCCAACGTTTACCATGACCTGTTCACCTTCTTGGAGACGGAGCAGATCATCGACATCAACAATGAGGTGCACCTGTGGGCACTGCACTTTGTGTTCCTGCCACGGGTGAACAGAGATCTTGCTGTGTTTGCCAGTCAGTGGAACCACCATGGGGCGAGGACTGTCTCGGGTTCCCTGGCAATGCAGAGGGCCAATCTGACAGCAGTAAGGGATTTGTTCGCCCCAAATTCAACCACCATCAGCTCTCAAGCCACCACCTCAGCTCCTCCAACCACCACCTCAGCTCCTCCAACCACCACCTCAGCTCCTCCAACCACCACCTCAGCTCCTCCAACCACCACCTCTGCTCCTCCAACCACCACCTCAGCTCCTCCAACCACCACCTCAGCTCCCACAACCACTGGCGCCGCAGCTCTTTATTGGTCGTAATGGCTGATTGTGCCACAAATCCAGTTCACCATCATCACACACAGATGGAACTGTTGCGGACAATAATTCCATTGGAAGGCCCCAGAGGCAGCCTGGGAGTTGACAATCTACAGAGGGTTATGGCAGTTATATCTTCAGCGCCACTCGTTCCTACTTCAACCTGACTTACTACATACACCCCTGATACTCCCCTACTGGGATGAGGGATTCGACACTATATATCTTCAGCGCCACTCGTTCCTACTTCAACCTGACTTACTACATACACCCCTGATACTCCCCTACTGGGATGAGGGATTCGACACTATATATCTTCAGCGCCACTCGTTCCTACTTCAACCTGACTTACTACATACTTAACAAAAGTTAAGTACCTCCCCACTCCATACGATTCTGTTTGGTTATATTTGGAGAGTCAGATACTGTTAAGATATACGGCTGATGGTTATTGTATTTTGCTCTATTGCGCTTTAGCACAGCATTCCATCTGCTGACACATTATTTGTCTTCCACTCAGTACAACACGACCCAGGAGAGGCCTACTTCAAGCACTGGTTTGGAGCCTTCAGAGCGTGCCTGCTGTGGGAGGACAACAGAACATTCCGAATGGACATTATTAAAACAGAACATACATTTTTGTAATGCCCAATCGGGACTTTTATAACTTGTTAAAATAAATAATTGTGTGGAGAACGCCCTATAGTTAAAAAAATAAACTATGAAGATAGTGGTTTGAACTCGTTACATTTTCTATAATTGTGATTAACAGCAACCTATTACAGTTAATAACATAACATTGTTGACACATTGTGACAGCTCAAATGATGTGGTTGAAGATGGACTAGTGCAGGGCTCCTAACCTTGTTCCTGGAGAGCTACTGTCTTGTTGGTTCACTTTGACCCTAATCTAGTGCACCTGATTTGAATAATTACCTGCTTAATAAGTTAATGAGGTTCGTTAAAACTGAGGTTGGATTGAAAACCTACAGGAGGGTAGCTCTCCAGGAACAGGGTTGGAGAGCCTTGGACTAATGAATCTAGTTCTTAGATCAATGCATTTGAAATTCGATAAGTCACTACGAAGGTGCAGTTCCCAGAAGTGGAGATGTCACTTAATGCAGTGGATGGGAATCCTTATTTCATGTAGTTCTAATTAAGTGATAATGGTTGAACTTCATTTGTTCTTAATGTAGGACATCAAATTATCAGATTTGTATGAGTTGGCTGCAATATGGCAGCAGTACTTCAGTCAATATCAGTAAAGGATATTGGTTATTAGTGAAGTGTCAGTAAAGTGTTTCTAAAAGAATGAAACCTTAAAAACACCAAAACCAACAATATGGACTGTATAATGTAATGTTAATGACCAGCTCTGACACCAGATTGCATAGCGGAGAAGGTATGGTGGGATTCGAAATGGTCGGTAATCTGTTGACTTGGCTTTCGAAGACCTTAGAAAGGCAGGGTAGGATAGATATAGGTCTGTAGCAGTTTGGGTCAAGAGTGTCCCCCCCCTTTGAAGAGGGGGATGACCGCAGCTGCTTTCCAATCTTTGGGAATCTCAGACAACACGAAAGAGAGGTTGAACAGGCTAGTAATAGGGGTGGCAACAATTACAGCAGATCATTTTAGAAAGAAAGGGTCCAGATTATCTAGCCCGGCTGATTTGTAGGGGTCCAGATTTTGCAGCTCTTTCAGAACATCAGCTGACTGGATTTGGGAGAAGGTGAAATATGGAAGGCTTGGGCGAGTAGCTGTGGGGGGTGCAGTGCTGTTGACCGGGGTAGGGGTAGCCAGGTGGAAAGCATGGCCAGCCGTAGAAAAATGCTTATTGAAATTCTCAATTATAGTGGATTTATCGGTGGTGACAGTGTTTCCTATCTTCAGTGCAGTGGGCAGCTGGGAGGAGGTGTTCTTATTCTCCATGGACTTTACAGTGTCCCAGAACTTTTTTGAGTTTGTGTTGCAGGAAGCAAATTTCTGCTTGAAAAAGCTAGCCTTGGCTTTTCTAACTGCCTGTGTATATTGGTTTCTAGCTTCCCTGAAAAGTTGCAAATCACGGGGGCTGTTCGATGCTAATGCAGAACGCCATAGGATGTTTTTCTGTTGGTTAAGGGCAGTCAGGTCTGGAGAGAACCAAGGGCTATATCTGTTCCTGGTTCTACATTTCTTGAATGGGGCATGCTTATTTAAGATGGTGAGGAAGGAATTTAAAAAAAAAATAACCAGGCATCCTCTAATGACGGGATGAGATCAATATCCTTCCAGGATACCCCGGCCAGGTCGATTAGAAAGGCCTGCTCGCTGAAGTGTTTCAGGGAGCGTTTGACAGTGATGAGTGGAGGTCGTTTGACCGCTGACCCATTACAGATGCAGGCAATGAGGCAGTGATCGCTGAGAACTTGGTTGAAAACAGCAGAGGTGTATTTAGAGGGCAAGTTGGTTAGGATGATATCTATGAGGGTGCCCGTGTTTACGGCTTTGGGGTGGTACCTGGTAGGTTCATTGATAATTTGTGTGAGATTGAGGGCATCAAGCTTAGATTGTAGGATGGCCGGGGTGTTAAGCATGTTCCAGTTTAGGTCGCCTAGCAGCACGAGCTCTGAAGATAGATGGGGGGCAATCAGTTCACATATGGTGTCCAGAGCACAGCTGGGGGCAGAGGGTGGTCTATAGCAGGCGGCAACGGTGAGAGACTTGTTTTTAGAGAGGTGGATTTTTAAAAGTAGAAGTTCAAATTGTTTGGGTACAGACCTGGATAGTAGGACAGAACTCTGCAGGCTGTCTTTACAGTAGATTGCAACACCGCCCCCTTTGGCCGTTCTATCTTGTCTGAAAATTTTGTAGTTAGGGATGAAAATGTCAGAATTTTTGGTGGTCTTCCTAAGCCAGGATTCAGACACGGCTAGAACATCCGGGTTGGCAGAGTGTGCTAAAGCAGTGAATATAACATACTTAGGGAGGAGGCTTCTAATGTTAACATGCATGAAACCAAGGCTATTACGGTTACAGAAGTCATCAAAAGAGAGCGCCTGGGGAATAGGAGTGGAGCTAGGCACTGCAGGGCCTGGATTCACCTCTACATCACCAGAGGAACAGAGGAGGAGTAGGATAAGGGTACAGCGGCTAAAAGCTATGAGAATTGGTCGTCTGGAAAAGAGTAAAAGGAGGTTTCTGGGGGCGATCAAATAGATTCAAGGTATAATGTAAAGACAAAGGTATGGTAGGATGTGAATACAGTGGAGGTAAACCTAGGTATTGAGTGATGATGAGAGAGATATTGTCTCTAGAAACATTGAAACCAGGTGATATCATCGCATGTGTGGGTGGTGGAACTGAAAGGTTGGATAAGGTATAGTGAGCGGGGCTGGAGGCTCTACAGTGAAATAAGCCAATAAACACTAACTAGAACAGCAATGGACAAGGCATATTGACATTAAGGAGAGGCATGCTTACTCGAGTGATCATAAGGGTCCAGTGAGTAGAGGTTGGTTGGGGTCACGGCGATTCAGACAGCTAGCCGGGCCATCGGTAGCAAGCTAGCATAGGATGGAGGTCTGTTTTTAGCCACCTCGTGCGTTTCCGTCGGTAGATTAGTGGGGTTCCGTGTGGTAGAGGGGATCAATCCAATTGGCAAAATAGATATAGTTATAGTGACCCAAGAAAAATTGTCCAATAGACTTATTCAGATAGCAGCCGAAAAGACCGCTAACGATTAGCGGGCCGCAGATGGGCGTTCAGGTAATGTCGCGACAGAGGGGCCAGTTGGATAACTCCCTCGGGCAGATAACGTTGGTAGTCCAGTCGTGAAGGCCCGGTGGGGCTCCGCATTGGCAGTAAAATGGGTCCGGATAGGGGATTGTAGCCCAGGAGTGGCTGATGGAACTCTTCAGCTGGCTAGCTCCGGAATAATTGATGTTTGCTCCGGGATCAACGTAAGCCAATAGTCACACAGATAGCAGCTAGCTAGCAGCGAAATCCAGGTGTAAATGTCCAGAGCTGAAATCCGGGGATATTGAAATCCGGGGATATGGAGAGAAAAATAGATCTGGTATGTTCTGGTCTGAGTCGCGTTGTACAAAACTGGCGATAGATTTTCGAGCTAAAGGAATAGCTGATGACCACAAACCGTGGTTGCTGAATACTAACGTTAGCCAGTAAACTGGCTAGCTTTTGGCTAGCTTCTGGTTAGCTTCTGGCTAGCTTCTATTGTGGATTTCAGATTTGAGGTAAATAATAATAATTTTTTTAAATTGGTGAGGCGAGTGTTTTGGAGAGGAGAGTGTTTTGAAGTTGAGTTTTTGGAAAATAAAATATATAAAAGATATGCGGAGAAAGGTGTAAATATATATATATACAGGACACGACAAGACAAGGACAAAGGACCTCTGACTGCTATGCCATCTTGGGACAAGATGTATA
The DNA here is from genome assembly GCF_045679555.1 of Salvelinus alpinus. Taxonomy (NCBI): domain Eukaryota; kingdom Metazoa; phylum Chordata; class Actinopteri; order Salmoniformes; family Salmonidae; genus Salvelinus; species Salvelinus alpinus. The sequence continues at coordinate 68,569,251 of NC_092094.1, forward strand.
CAGTAAAGATGCTTAGAAATGCACTTAAGCAAGGACAGGGAAAGGCAAAGACTCTACTCAATCTGCTTCAGCACTCAGAATACACGGAGGAATGCTTGCTTACAGCAGGCAGACGTGACGTTGTCATTCCGGGTGGACAAACAAAATGGATTCATCCCTGTATCCCAAGAGGGGCTCCCTTCAATGATGAAATGGTGTTATTTGAACCGGACGTGAGAGTGATCTGGGGCCTGGACCTACAAAGTCAGGTCGTGAAAACATCAAAACGGCCATCTCGAAAAGTTGACATTGCAGTAGTGAATACTACCAAACATGACATTACCTTACCAAGACAAACAGTGATAGGGACATTACAGAGATGAGTAGCGTGTCACCCGGTTCCTGTGCCCAGTGGAGAAAAGGTTACTGTAGCACAGGTTCAGGACAGATCCCCACCGGAGCCTGGCCCTGACAACGGTCAAATAGAGTGGTGGGACCCACCTGTAGAGGTTCAGCACTTGAGCCAAGAACAACAAGAATTAGTCAAACGGATGCTCAGAGAGGAATCAGCTGTTTTCGCAAAAGATGACATGGACATAGGGTGTATTGAAAATCTCAGAATGGAGATAACATTGACTGATAACATACCAGTGTCAAAAAGATACAACGGTGTGCAACAGCCCTTGTATGCTGAGGTGAAAAGCCACCTTCAGGGGCTCCTGACCAAAACCGCACCCTGACTCAAGCAGAGAGAAACTATCACCTTTGCTCAGGGAAACTGGAATTCTTGGCCCTCAAATGGGCAGTGACTGAGCGGTTCCGAGATGACCTATTTTATGCTCCCTCTGTGACAGTGTACAGTGATAATAACCCCTTGACAGATGTACTAACTACAGCAAAACTGGATGTCACCGGTCATCGCTGGGTGGCAGAGCTGTCTGACTTTAATCTCACACTGAAGTATCGTCCTGGAAAGGTAAACACTGACGCAGACTTTCTGTCACGCTCTCCTTTGCATGCTGAACATTACATGGAAGAATGCACAGAGAAACACTCACTTGAAATGGTAAAAGCAACACTCAATAATGTTCAGACACAACAGAATGACTGTGTAATGTGGATATCCACGGTCACACTAAGGCCATCAGTGCAAGATGAGCTGTCATGGTGGGGTGGAACAGTTACAGACCGACTGTCTCCACACGATATCATGCAGGCTCAGTTAAAGAATGCGGCTGTATCGAGAATCTTGGAACTGAAAAGTCAAAGGACTAAGCCTAAACCAACAGAATGTCAACAAGAGTCATACAAAGTCAAACAGTTACTGCAAGAGTGGAACAGGCTCCGTGTCTCACCAGATGGATTATTACAAAGGAAAACAGCAAAAAGGACACAAGTTGTGGTACCAAATCAGTATAGAACACTGATTTTACAAGTACTTACACACTGAAATGGCCCATCTAGGAACAGAAAGAGTGTTGAACTTAGCACGAGAACGCTTTTATTGGCCGCGCATGCAACATGACATTGAACACTTTATCACCAAAGTGTGTAAGTGTATCAAACAAAAGATACCCAGTGTAATAACTAGGGCCCCAATGCAACATGTACGAGCTACAGCTCCCTTCCAGATGATTTCAATTGACTATGTGCATTTGGAGAAAAGCAGAGGGGGCTACGAGTACATTTGAGTTATTTTAGATAACTTTACAAAATTTGCACAAGCCTACCCCACCAGAAATAAGTCAGGGGAAACTGCAGCAAAAAAGCTTTCTGATGATTTTTTCCCAAAGTTTGGCTTTGTGTCAAAAATCCATCATGATCAGGGAAGAGAGTTTGAAAATCAGTTATTCAGAGCCTTGCAGAACTGTACGGGAATAGCCAATTCCAGAACCTCCCCATATCATCCACAGGGGAATCCGGTGGAGAGATTTAACCGTACACTGTTGTCAATGTTGCGCACACTAGATGAAGAGAAAAAGGCCAACTGGGGTGATTATCTGAACAAGGTCATTCATGCATATAATTGTACCACCAGTGATGCTACTGGGTTCTCACTGTATTTCCTGCTATTTGGAAGGGCTCCACTGCTACCTGTTGACCTTGTCTTTGGGTTACAGATAAAGGAGCAGGAGAAATCATACCAGGATTATGCTAAGAAGTGGCAGCAACAGATGGCTGAAGCCTATGACATCGCCAGTAGAAACATGGAGAAATCAACAGCAAAGGGAAAAGCCTACTACGATCGGAAGAAAATGAGTTCGGTTCTGGTCTCAGGAGATCGTGAACTGGTGAGGAACATGTCAGAACGTGGGGGGCCGGGAAAGCTAAGATCACACTGGGAGGACCAAATACATGTGGTGGTAACCAGGAAAGGTGATGACAGCCCTGTCTATGAGGTCAAACCCGAGAGCGGTACAGGCAGGGCCCGGGTTCTGCACCGCAATATGCTCATGTCATGTAATTCCCTACCATTTGAGGAACCTATTGAAACTCCCAGTAGAGGTCTGTGGAGAAGGGATCCACCCCAGCAAAATCAGCAAAATGGGGAGAGCGCTGAGTCTGAGATCTCAGATGAGGATTCTTATCCAGTATTCATCAATAGACCACGTAGGGATAAAGAGAGCAGACAGAGTAGCACACAACTAGTATCAGATAATAGTGAGGAACGGGGTCAGACTGATACAAACTTCACTGTGAAGGAGTGCCAGCCAGTCCTCAGAGAGAGCCCGGAAGGACAGGGGTAAATATGGAAACAGCTAAGGGCTCAGAGACTCAATCATCTCATGATGAAGTGGACACTGATTCATTGGGGTCAACCATGATCTTTCCCCGCCGTTCAGCCCGGCAGAGGAGGCCCAGAGACATTCGAACCTATAACACTTTAGGGCTGCCAAGCTCTTATCAGGATACCAACTAGAGATGTTCTGATGTGTATATATTTTCTTGTTTACCTTTACTAATCACAGTGTGATAATATTTAGTGGGGGTTGCGAATGCCCATAAAGGCAGACTGGACATGTCTAGATAGTTATATAGCTGTTAGGCCAGTTTTTTCTGTTGTTCTCATGACCAGTACTTACATCTTCTGTTTGTTTTGAGGCTGGTGAAATGTTTGGGACAACATTTCGTTTTTGCAGAGGGGTGTTGTAAGGGGTCTTAGTACAGTTGTATTCCAGCCACTAGGGGGTACTCTGGTGAAGCCCATGGGAAATAAAGAAATATAGTTTAAGTGAATTGGGAAAAGTAAGAATGAAAAAGTAAAGAAAGTCTGTAAACGGCTGTTACCTGTGCTGACATGATTAAAAGTGAATTAAACTGTACTTTTCGCGTTGTAGTTTATATGATAAGCTCATTGGAAGGGTAACATAAACAGATACATGTGCTGCCTTTCCAACTGATGTGAAGTTCCAACACAAATATTCATTTGAAAAAGCAATAGACTTTCACATTGTAGGCCTGTTGTATAAATAATGTAATCATAATATATGCCATTTAGCAGATGCTTTCATCCAAAGCGATTTACAGTCATTTGCACATACATTTTACGTATGGGTTGCACCGGGAATCGAACCCACAACCCTGGTGGTGGGATCGGCATTCTCTACACAGGATCATCATTTATAATGTAATATGTGTTTATAACAGTGAATTACATTGATAATACAAGTCTATAGCAGTGTAATAAGTGTTTATAACAATGTACAGCACATCTACCAACGCACCGATGCGTTTCAAGAGCCTAGACTATTTTGTTTCAGAATCCTCAGACCCCTGACAGGGAGTAGCATAGGGGATAGTGCCATCTAGTGGAATGGAAATTAAACTATTATTCCAGATATTATTTAATAAAGAATATTGAAAACCTAAATTACTTTTCAGAGATCAGAGAAACGAAACAGAACGCATCTTGAAACAGGGAAATATACTACAATTTGTGATGTGTTCAAGTAAACGATGGACTTATAATTTGAAGCTTTTTGCTCGATTTGGAATGTCGCTGATTTCATGTAGCTCTCCTGCGCATCATTTACTAAACAAAATCCCGCAAACGTAAAAGCGCCAGAATTAAACATCGCGAGATTGTAACTATGTGTGAGAGTCAGAGATTTGAAAGCAGACGCTTTCATCCAAAACGATTTACAGTAATGCGTACATACATTTTACGTATGGGCGGCCCAGGGAAATTAGACTTTTTAAAAAAGTTTTTCGAAGCAATTTCTTTACCTCTTTCTTTGTAATACTGTATGTATTCAATCATTTCGAATTGATCACTTCCCAATGGGCACATACATCAATTACATTTTTATTCCATGTTAGTTCAACGTAATTTCATCGAAATTACATGGAAAAAACATTGATGCAAAGTGGGTTTATTGTGTCACAGTGAATTTTATAATCTGCAGTCAATTTCATTATGTTTTCATGTGCCATGATTCTGACATTTGACATATGATCCTCATAGGATTAGGCTAAATAGTTTCAGTGGTGCAGTACATGTAATCTCAATTCAATACGATGTGCATATACGGTACATATAGCCAATATAGCTATTAAACCCATGTTCAGTGACTGTAATCTGTGACGCAAGTGGCCGAATATGTTTGTGACGTTCCATGGAAACCACGGTATTGTTTAAAACTCGATTCTGATTGGCTTGCAGGTCATTCTACAGCGTAAATTATAAATGAAAACGTGCTTTTATATCAGTGTGACAGATTCACAATACCGAGCGTGTCTCAAACCGTGCCGCGCTTTTATCTGCCTAAAGGTATCTTCAACCACGACTGGATAGGCTTTTTAGATACGCTTGTCCAAGGTAAGGATATGAGTCAAACTATAGCCTACTTTTAATCTTTTAGTTCCGAACTCAAGTTACTCCAGTGAAGTGATTAATCGTAAAAGTTAGTTGTTTTGACTGAGCAGTCCAATGGCCAATGCTGTTTTTGGACTATGACACCCTCTGCTATATACTATGATGAGCCAATAACATGCATAGATTATACATTAGGCATTGCACAAATCAGGTCAGAATATAAAGTTGCTATTTCCGTCAACTCAAGTTACTCAAGTCAAGTTACTCAAGTCAAGTGATTAATCTTAAGAGTTAGTTGTTTTGACTGTCAAAACAAATAACTGATGGATTATTCCAAATTAAATTGGCAATTATGCATCACAAATTCACAATATTACTTGTATTTCAATTATTCATCCAGGTCCAAGACATAAAGTTGCCTGAAAGCTGTGTAGCAATAATTCCAGCTCCTGATCCATAGGATGGTAATCACATACATGATTGGCTTAATCAAGAATCATGGATACCTTTCATGTGAGTACTCACACACCAGATTTTTTTTACATACCTCAGAAGGAAGATACCTCAATATCTGGAAGCACTGTCTCATGTAGAATTGTTAATGCTATCTCTGAAATGTCTAACAAAATGTTGACTTGATCGTTTCATCAAGACCTTCTCATCACAAGTTGGAACTAGTTGTCAACATTGGGACAGTGCTGCCCAAAATAACAGGGGCCAATATTTTCATGGAGGTAAGCACTACATTTCTGATGGGTTTAAAGACTGTATTACATTATCTAAATTTGAGAAAGTAAACCCCAGCTGTTGTTATTCTTTTCACAGTGCCATGAATGTTCTTTTCACAGTGCTCATTATGCCATGAATGTTTCATTGCTCAATAACCATAGATATTTTTCCTCTAATTTGGCTCCCATCCTCCAACAGTGAGCAAGACCTGCCAGCAGAGCTCACTGGAGCAGGGAGACAACCCGTCATCCTTTTGGCGCCTGACAAAGTACACTTTTTTTCTTCTAAATAACACTATAGTAACATCATATGCACAAAGTTACATTACTAATAAGATTGGTGTTAAGTGAGAAAGAATCCTAAAGATGGTCCAATGGGCATGGTCTGAAGCCTCTCATCATCTCAGTATGTTGAACCACCTGATTTCTTGCAGGCTTGAGATTCAGATCCTGCTGAACGATGTTAAGCAGTCGATTAACCACATGCAGGGGACGCTGAACACCATGCAGGGGCAGTGTATTGAGTTGCAGACTGCCATATCTAAGGTAGTGTCAGATGAGTCTCAGATACAGAAGAATAGGTCTATGATGGTATGGTGATATGGATTGAGATGGTGATTATAATAATGATGACTAGCGGTACCTCACCCTACTGGCGGTAAATCATTGGATCTGATTAATTCAATTCAATGCAATTCAATCTTTGAGGACTGCAACCATAGAAATACAATTTATTTACACTAATAATAAGCTATTGTCAACTTCCCGTCTATGGTTATCTTGCTCATTGCTCACTGTTACCCTATGTGTGCAACTATTATTGATTTATCACAGAAAAATAATTTGGTTGCAAATGTACCTGGTACCATGTAAATAATTGTTAGGCTACTCATTTTGAATCCACCGGTGGCAACTTGTGTGACCATAAAAGTCTGTGTGCGACTGGGCACAGTTAAATAATTTGGTTACTGACCTGCCCTACATCATAGAAGGCCCTTCAAGTCGGAACTAGGAAATTCTGACATTTCTGACTCGCTAACTCGTTATGGAATGATGATTTCAAGTTTCCCACTTGTGAAGTATCAGAATCAACCAGTAGGAAGATCTATGCTAATAACTTACATTCATTTAACTCTGAGGTTCCAAGTTTCCGATGGCATGTGAATGCGTCAATAATTGCCATGGTAATTTTGAATGTTCAGTCAGTGAGCATTATGGGTAATTGTCCTACATACTTACATCAAATGCTGTAGTAACAGTGTCATTCCAAACACAATAAATGTGAAAATGAACAAAGATACAAAATATTGCTAAAGTGAAGAAAATCAACTCAAAATTGTAGGAGGAAATGCCCCTGCAGCAGGGAGGCTTACGGTATTATAATATATTGTAGATAACATTAATATAATTTGTGTATTTACAGTATCAGCACACATACAAATGAAAGTATATGCTATGGATTGATCTACACTGAGTGAACAAAACATTAAGAACACCTTCCTATTGAGTTTCCCCCCCTTGGTGGTGGACCATTCTTGATACTCAGGGAAAACTGTTGATCGTGAAAAACACAACAGCATTGCAGTTCTTGACACAAACCGGTGCACTGGGCACCTACTACCATACTCTGTTAAAAGGGACTTAAATCTTTTGTCTTGCTTATTCACCCTCTGAATGACACTCATACACAATTCATGTCTCAATTGTCTAAAAATCATTCTTTAACCTGTCTCCTCCCATTCATCTACACTGAGAAGATGATTTAACAATTAATATCAATAAGGGATTATAGCTTTCACCTGATTAGTCTATGTCACAGAAAGAGAAGGTGCTCTTAATGTTTAATACACTCAGTGTATGTGTAATTTTTAACCTTTATTTACTGAGGCAAGTCAGTTAAGAACAAATATTTTATTTCAATGAAGGTCTAGGAACAGTGGGTTAACTGCCTTGTTAAGGGGCAGAACGAAATATTTGTATCTTGTCAGCTCAGGGATTTGTTCGTTGCAACCTTTCGGTTATTAGTCAAACGCTCTAACCACTTGGCTACGCTGCCGACCCAATGATGTTATAGATTCCAAGTGGTTGATTTTTTAGGGAATGACTATATGCTCTATATTATACCTGCAGATCATCACAGCAGCCGAAGTTGCTGTGCAGAGGGAGGAGATCCCCCGAGCATCAGGCCTCATCCCGTCACATAGGGAGGGTATCCTCCAAACAGCCAGTGTCCCTGCACAGAGGGAGGGGATTCTCTCAGCAGCCAGCATCAATGCACAGAGGGAGGAGATCCTCTCATCATTGCACAGAGGGAGGGGATCCTCATCAGGCCTCATCACTGCACAGAGGGAGGGGATCCTCCAAACAGCCAGTGTCCCTGCACAGAGGGAGGGGATCCTCCAAACAGCCAGTGTCCCTGCACAGAGTGAGGGGATCCTCCAAACAGCCAGTGTCCCTGCACAGAGTGAGGGGATCCTCCAAACAGCCAGTGTCCCTGCACAGAGGGAGGGGATTCTCTCAGCAGCTAGCATCACTGCACAGAGGGAGGAGATACTCCGATCATCGGGCCTCATCCCTGCACGGAGGGAGGGGATCCTCCAAACAGCCAGCTTCCCTGCGCACAGGGAGGGGATTGTCCCAAAGGCTAGTGTTCCTGCTGAGAGGGAGGAGATCCTCCGATCATCAGGCCTCATCCCTGCACGGAGGAAGGGGATCCTCCAAACAGCCAGTGTCCCTGCACAGAGGGAGGGGATTCTCCAAACATCAAGTGTCCCTGCACCGAGGGAGGAGATTCACCAGTCAGCCATTGTCCCTGCACAGAGGGAGGGGTTTCTCTCAGCAGCTAGCATCACTGCAAAGAGGGAGGAGATCCTCAGAGCATCAGGCCTCATCCCTGCACATAGGAAGGGGCTCCTCCGAGCATCAGGCCTCATCCCTGCACAGAGGGAGGGGATTCTTCCAGCAGCTTTTTCCATCAGCTACTATCAGAAGAATAAGCTCCTCAGAGCATCACAACTCACCCCTGCACAAAGGAAGTTGAGATTCCTGATAGCCAGTGTCACTGCGCAGAGGAAGGGAATCTTCCCAAAGGCCAGCGTCCCTGCGCACAGGGAGTGGATCGTCCCAAAGGCTAGTGTCCCTGCAGAGAGGGAGGAGATCCTCCTCACAGCCAGTGTCCCTGTGAAGAATGAAAACAATCATCCACAACCACCTCCCATCATCCCCATGGTGGCACCACTGTGGAAATGGGATGGTGGAGCGTGTCCTCCACCTGTGGATTTCTATTCCAAGAGAAGAGGTCACTTAAGCTTACCTAATTAGTAAAGAAATTACCATTGTGATAGCTTGATAATAAGTTGTGATAGGTTAAATGTATGGCTCATGTGAGTGTATATCTGTAATACTTTCATGCATTTTCTACTACATTTTACTTTTACATTTTAGTCATTTAGCAGACTCTCTTATCCAGAGCTACTTACAGTAGTGAGTGTATACATTTTCATACTTCCTTGAATCTCTCCAGGATTTCGCATGGATTTTAAAAATATTAAATATGCTAGATTTTGCAGCGACAATTATGACATTTTGCATAGCAATATGCAATTGTTTTGTCCAATTTGTTGCAAAAATGCGCTGACAAGGGAAAAAACTGTGTTGACATGTGGCTTGATTGAACCATATTATGCAGTAAATGTGCGGTGATTGGTTGAAATTGCGAGCCCTCTTTTTGTACTGTGGTAATGGGTCAGTTCTATGCGATAATATTGTGATGATGTGACTATTTTATGCAGAAATAGTTTGGTGATTGGTCAAATTTGTAAGCCCTCACATAATATGCAGGGAATTGTTGATTTTGCAACTAAAACAATGCGATTGCAGAGTCCTGGAGTAACCTCCCAGTAATCCCTGTGACTGCGTGTAGGTTAAGATTGGGTTGTAACAGAGTATCAGAGCGAGACGTTCCTACCTGTCAGCCAGTAATTGTTCTGTATGGTGACATGAGCAGAGTGGCCTGACTTCTCCCACTTATTACAGATGTCCGACTTAGATATGTTGAGCATCCTGCTATGATGTCCATCACCAAGCCGGAACACTCCGATGCCAACCCTCAGTTCCAGACTGGCAGCCGGCCGGTGGCCGAGCCCGAGACCCCTGCTGTTCACAATAACAGTGGAGGCTGGCTCAGCTGGGTCTTTGGGAGTGGAAGAGCTAATAAGAAGGAGGTTCATCTACCTGAGGACAAAGACAGATCTGTAAGGAACTGGTTCTTAACACTATATTCTATGTAGAGACAATTGAGTGGATTTTGTTTTATTTTTTTGTGTGGCTTGCTTCACATTGCTAATATCTTCTTCCTCAGATTGTCTGGGATCCAACTCTGCACAGATGGGTTAACAAAACTGAGCCCAAGGCTGAGGTACTTAAATTCAATTCAATTAAAAACAGTGAACAACCATTGTATTTCAACTGTGATAATATTACTAACAATTTGGAAAATGTGTTGATGTGTTTTACAGAACAAGTGTGTACCACCACCTCCACCGATTGGGACATATGGATATCAGGGGAACACTGGCAGTGTCCCCAAAGGAGTGAATCCTTACTCTATGAAAGCAGGTGAATATTGCTTTAGAATACATGTGGTTTAACCAAGACTGTCAGCCAATCATAGATGTCCCTGGTGAACTCCTGGTAACACCTTTCCCACTACCAGCAGGTCTATGGGGCAGCAGATACCCTACAATGAATTACAATGATTGGACCAACTCAAAGCCTCCAAGCCATGGGCCTGGACTGCTTCCTAGACAGCTCTCTGGCTTGCTCCCTCCTTCACACTTTGACCTCATGGCACCAATGGTTGTGCCACCTGACACTCTACCCTACTGAGGTATGACTCTGAAAAATCCTTCCAAATTTTATTCATTCATCATTAACTGAGATTTTACTTTAACATAGCAAATGGCTGAAGTAGCAAGAATGTAAACTATTTTTTATTTTTGACCAACAGGCCATTTGACCAGAGTGGATTTGCCATACATAGATTTTTTTCAGCATTAAAAATCTATTAAAAGATGATCTTTTAATTAAATCTCTCCTTTGTGTCCTCATGTTCACATTCATTTGATGTGTTCTATCATCGTTTACAATGCTTATTGCTTCTGCATTGTTTTACTTACTGACAAGTATATATTACACACATATATTTTATTTTAGACATTACAAAAACATATTTTTGTGCATTTTGGATTTCCTGCATTTACTTACTGTACAGACAAGTATATTTTATACACATAATAAAAATAAAAGTACATGTTTTTTTAATGTATTTCATAGACAGAACAAAATATATTTAGATGCATTTTGAATTCCTAAATGTCAATATTTTTATTTTCTATGTCATGTGTTTATTCCCATTTATGTACATCCTGTTTACACCTCACACACATGGTCAGTGGCTTAAATAAGAAGACAACAGTAACATGTCAGATATAGTTTAAATGTATTCATTGTTGAGTTTGCACCCCAATATGACACTTAAAATATTTCACAGAAGACTGAAATGTAACAAAACACCTATTGTGTTTATTGAGATGTACACTGAGATGCTCAGTTAGTCAATATTCCCCTCCAGTGATTCCCCAACATCTTGTCAACATGGGCCTCAATGATCTCAAATATATTGTCCATGTAAAAAACATGTCTGATTATAATTAATAATGTCCGACAATACCTTTTAATTCTATGCGCTATACATTTTGCTAGCATTTTTGCATCACAACACTGAAGTGTAAAGGGGCCTCCAATTTTTTTATGGACTGGATCTTTATATTTACCACTTTGAATCCTGTTTCAGTAATAATGAAGGAGTGGTTAAAACATGCTAATAACGGTCCTCTGAGTCATATCAAAAAAGGTTTATCAGAGTTATTGACCTCTCAAGAAGTCAGATTCGAGTAACTTACATTGTGGTGCTGAAACTTGAAGCAGCAGCCACGGCACAATCAATCGGAAATGGACAGCTCATGGTGCTGAAAGTATGCAAATTTGAGTAAACATTATTCATTTTAAACGTCTTCATTTTAATTAGGGATATGTGTTGCAGCCTATTTCTTCCTATTTAAGAAATAAGAGGTAGGTCTACCTGTTTGACAGATGGAAAGAGGCTATAGGCTGCTATATCCATAGATATGTTAGTCAATTCCTCCACCCGCCATGCACTCTTTAAATAGCCCACCTCTTTATCTGTTAAGACTTACAGCTATTATTGTCACGTTCCTGACCTTATTTCCCTTGTTTTGTCTTTATTTAGTATGGTCAGGGCGTGAGTTGGGGTGGGCTGTCTGTGTGTTTTTCTATGTTGGGGTTTTGTGTTCGGCCTGGTATGATTCTCAATCAGAGGCAGCTGTCAATCGTTGTCCCTGATTGAGAATCATACTTAGGCAGCCTGGGTTTCACTTTTGGTTTGTGGGTGATTGTTGCCGTGTCTGTGTTTGTTTCGCCACACGGTACTGTTTTCGTTCGTTTGTTCACGTCGTTTATTTGTTTTGTATTTTGTCCAGTGTTTTTCGTCTTAGTTTAAATTTATTAAAAGCATGTATTCAAACCACGCTGCGCTTTGGTCCGATCCTTGCTCCTCTTCAGACGAGGAGGAAGACGAGCGTTACAATTATATATGAGAGGGTATGCCATAGGCCTACCTTTTCTTAAAGAAAAGGGCAAAAAGTACACTGTTAGTTTAAGATTTTGAAGAAAATTAAACGGATGTGATTATATACAGTTATCTATAACAGCGCTTTGGTCCGCGATACTTAATGCTAGAAACAAGCTGTAAAATAGGAATACCCGGGAAAGACGTGACTCTGATGCATATTGGGATTGTTGTTTAATTTGGAAATAATCTAATTCTGTCACTATCAATTGATTAAGCTATTAACGTTCTGAACAATAAAATAAATGTAAACCCAGACAGCTTTTTGGAAAACACTTTTGACCTCTCGTTGGGTTAAGCCAAGGAAGAAGATTAGCCAGCAGTTGAAGCTTACATTTTTCTGCGTCAGTAGGCCTACTCGGTCTGGGGTGGAAAGGTAGGCCTAACTTGAAAGTACCATGCTCAGATCCCTATTGACGTCTCAGAGTTAATTATTTGCAAACGGGTTCAGTTTTGTTGCAAATAATACACACTTTTGACATTGTAGAAATATAATAATATGAACACATAGGACTATCTGTCTATACTGTAATTTCAGTCATTTGTGATTTATTAAAAAAGTTTCTACTAATACTGTATGGTAACTATTGAAGTCCACTCTTGTACAGCACACTAAAGGTGAATCTCTTTCTCTACAATTTAGGAGATTTTAAGATATTTTGTTGTTTGTGATGGTACTCTAGGTGCGAGGGCCATCCTGTGCCACCAGTCAAGTGATGGTGGATGACCTTCTGACCCCGTGCTCGCCAGGTGACCCGGCTGCCATAGAATTGACCTGGATGGATGTGCCTAGCGACAAGCTGCTGTAGCCCATCTGCATGGTGAGAAACACACATTCACAGCACAGACATACTCACATTCACTGTTCACAAACATACTGGAACATGCTGTTTCAACATACACATCCAGGCATTGCAAACTGACTCTCACATTTGTGTAATTGCTGAACCATGCTCATGATTTTGTTTGTCTTCTGTGTGTGTCCCTCTGCCCTCCAGTCCGACACTATGTACCACGCAACCCACAGTCAACATGGAGGTCTTGTTCAAGGTCAGGAAGTTCACAGAGGACTTAGAACAGGAGGGTTGAGAGCTCCTGGTTGGCAGGGGCTTTACTACTTCCTACTCAGTCTCTCCTATCAAGACCCAACTCCAGTCAAAGAGTAGCTACAGTATTACAACAGTATTACAACACTACGAACCTGCATTGGCAAGAATGATGGAGCATTTTAATTTACACACAATTGTGCAATGGAAAAAAATGTTTTTTGCATATCCCAACTCCCCCTGAGACACCCACAAGTGCCTTGCTCAAGGGCACAGCGACATCATTATTTATTTTCCCACTTTGTCGGCTACGGAATTTGAGCCAGCAACCTTTCGGTAACTGGCCCAATGATCTAACCTTGAGGCTACGTGCCGCCCCTTAGAATGTAGGGTGACTCCCCTAGTGGGTCCTGAACCCAGGTCAGCAGCACTACATTGCTGTGTGTCTGTATAGTTGAGGGTATATTGGTTTAGTAATACTCATTCCAGTTCTGGTCCCAGAGGGGATCTCAATACTGTTACACGTAGCCATGATCACCAAGCTACCCTTACTTAATAAAACCTGAATTCAAAAAGAACAAGATGTGCTTGTCATTATTTTATTTTAACTTGTATTATAGTATACCGACATTTCTGTCCACAACTTTTGAATCAGGTACCATTTAAATGTAAGGTGCATAATACAGTTCCAGCCACTAGGGGGTACTCTGGTGAAGCTCATGGGAAATAAAATAAATATAGTTTAAGTGAATTGGGAAGAGTAAGAATGAAAACTAAAGAAAGACTAAACGGTTGTTACCTGTGCTGACATGATAAAAAGTGGAGTAAACCGTACTTTTCGCGTTGTAGTTTATATGATAAGCTCATTGGAAGGGTAACAAATTTGGAGGCACCGCTGAGATGTATTTTCATGTGAGCACCGGCCCATATTCCTGGAACGGACAACGAGTGAGAGACATTGGGAGAGTAGCTAGCTAGCTAACGTTAGCAGGCTAACCACCTAACGGAGTGTAGCTATCTTGCCATTGCTTGCATTGTCGTTGTTGCCACGTGAGTAGGACAATATGAGTCGAGAGAGGGAAACGTTGTTGGATGAAATCGAACAGAGTTTATTGACTTTAACTGAGGACAATTTACGGCACCTGTGTGTAGTTGTGGAATAGGAGGTGTAGATGACTGAAGTAAAAGGAAAGAGCCATCGCGCTTTGTGGCGCAAATTGATGGAAGATTACTGTGAGAAGGAAGATTTAATGGAATCAGAGGATGAGGGAATGTCTTGCCTGCTTCAACTGAAAGACGCAATCAAAGGAATATCGGACTCTGAGGATACTGTGAAAGTCTGCCTTACAAATCCCAGCCAGTCGGCGCCAACAAGGCAAGTGGACAGCAATATGGAATGCCGCTTGGGTCTTTGCGTGTCAAAAAGATACGCGTCAAATAACACTCTTTGACACGTCAAATAAGCTTCTTTAGCAATCAGGATCTGAATATGACTCCAGGTCACACAATAATTTAACACGTTCATTAATTTTGTACGTAGTTATTGCACATTGATTACACTCTCACTCGTATTTCATATGCCACAAAGATTCACCGATACATATGCTATGAGTCAAAGATTTTGTCACTGATGATCACATTTGCTTAAAGGTCGTTTGGACTCCGCCCAAGTCTCAGGTAGTGATGATAGACGTTCACTCAACTTCTGTTCTTCCGAGGTAAAATTAGCTAGCTAGTTAACAATAGCAGCCCAATTTCTCGAAAATTGTAAATCTACCATCTCTGATTGCACACCAGACTGCTGCTCACGGACAGAAGAGATGGACTTCAACCATCAATAGCCAGGTAACGTTAACTTAATGTTAGCTAACGTTAGCTATCTAACGTAGGTGTTGAGAGAGTGAGTGGTGTAACGGCTGCTGTAAGAAATGCTGTCTTCATTGACCTTAACACATAGCTAAAGTACTGTTATAATGCCTTCCTTATTAAAGCAGACTTTGTTGCAAATATCTGGCTACACCCCACAGTTAAACACCATCTGCCCGTAACAGATACAAACCTCACTCCCCCACGCAGGGGAGGATGGCTGACTCAGACCTTTTATTACCACTGATAAGGGAGGCATGCCATTATACGAGCACGCACACGCACATGCACACACACACACACACACACACACACCCTTGTTTCAGGCTGGGTTTCCAAGAACAAAGAACAGTGCCAAGAACCAATGAGGCATTGACACCAGCGTGGAGGGAACGGGCCTCCACTTACAACGACCAATCAGGAGCACGAACTACCAGAATCTACCTACGTCATTCACTGTATAAAATGTACTGCACAATATGTTACGGGACTCGCTTCAGCTAGTTCCTTCTGAGCTAAATGAACGAGTCCGTGCACGCTTTGCTCAGATATCTTTACATCCGAATAAACTGTCTTATTATACCTTATCCACCTCGTCCAGCGTCTCAACTTGGTCTCATTTCTCTAGTAACGAATCATCAACAAAACTTGGTAGCAGAGGATGGTTTTCAACCTTTGAATTCGGTCTATAGAGAGTTGATGTGAGAAAAGAGAAGTTTGAGACAGATTCCAGAAGGACGGGTGACCTGTCCACAGGAGCCATTGGGGATTCAACTCACCCCAGGAAACTGATCAAAGAGCTCGACATTAAAAGGCAAGCAGAGCCTGTTAAATCAAAATCTGTATATTGTATTATAGCCAATATCTAAATTGAGATCAGGACTACTGGGGGTGAGTATGAATTTCTGTTAAATTTATGTGAAATTGTCCATAACTAAAGGCATTGTGTAAAGATATCTGAGTAATAAGAGGTCAAGATTCATATAGTCTGCAAATAGTTGAGTTTGATCAACTAGGTGTAACAGTGAGGAATCTAACCTGAAAAAGAATCATATAGCCTGGCAATAGTTGATATGTCTATCAACTAGGTGTAACAGTGAGGAATCTAACCTGAAAAAGATTCATATTGCCTGGCAATAGTTGATATGTCTATCAACTAGGTGTAACAGTGAGGAATCTAAATTTGAAAAAGGTTCATATAGCCTGGCAATGGTTGATGTGGCTATCAACTAGGTGTAACAGTGAGGAATCTAAATTTGAAAAAGGTTCATATAGCCTGGCAATGGTTGATGTGGCTATCAACTAGGTGTAACAGTGAGGAATCTAAATTTGAAAAAGGTTCATATAGTCGGGAAATAGTTGATGTGACTATCAACTAGGTGTAACAGTGAGGAATCTGATGATGTGATGAAATGAATGTGAAATGATGGAATGTAATATTGTGTGATATATTGTATTAGCAAACCCGGGACTAGTCGATAACTATTTTTCGACTAGGAGCATCGGTAAGAAGTCTAGCTTGGACTAGGAGTATAGGAATTAAACCTGAACTCTCCAAATTAATGTAACAGCTTGACCGTTTCACGAGACTGATTGTTACTAATTACTGGTATTCTACAGTAAGGCTGTGTTGAAGTGACCGCCGAGTCAAAAGTTTGGGCCGTTTTGCAGCCACCGTGCTGAGTGATGACTTGATTGTATTAAGCTGATTTTTCCCTCTTGTGCTGTTGGTTTTACCTTAAGGACTAGAATTAATCTGACAATTATTATAGAAGCGCTAGAATTTATTAATATATTGTCCCAAAAGGACACATTTGAAATACTTTGGGAAAGTATTTAATTAATTAGTTGAATATGTGATAATAATATTTTTTGAGAAAAAGAAGTCCTGGAATTAATTAAATAATTATTCTAGAAGCTCTTGAATTTACTAATATATTGTTCCAAAAGGATATAACTGAAATACTTTGGGAAGGTATTTAAATAATTCATTAATTATGGACAAATAAAACTTATTGAGAAAAATAAGTCCCATAATTAATTCAATAATTATCTCAGAAGCGCTCGAATTTATTAACATATTGTTCCAAAAGGATATTGCCGAAATACTTTGGGAAAGTATTTAATTAATTCGCCAAACATAAAGTAATAACAGTCTTTGTGTACGAGGGTGGGACACAAGAGATAAGTCTGTGTCGGCACCAAGAACACATCGCTGGTTTCGACCAGTGACGGGCTAAGTACACCAAGATAGTAAAAGACCCAGACACAGCTTAACGACAAAATGGCCACAACCACCGTCCCCAAACTCAAATTCAATACTAATGGGAAAAGGTACCTTTTGGTAATGGTAGACAGGTTTTCCAAATGGGTCGAGGCAATACCAACAGCACGTGAGGATGCCAGGTCAGTCATTGGGTGGCTGCAGACTGAACTCATACCAAGGTATTGAGCATAAGTTTGGGTCAGTGTACAGGCCCCAATCTCAAGGCCTCGTGAAACGCGCCAATCAAATGTATGTGCAGGTTCGAAGTTGACATGGGTCGAAGCCCTGCCTCTGGCGTTGATGGCCATGCTGATTATGTGAGAAAATTGACGGAAATTTCTGCAGCTCTCTCCACACAGATTCACAAGGTCCAAGAGGGGGAGCTGACGGGAGATCCGCCACCACTGAAGGTAAAAAATTGGTGACTGGGTGGGGGTTAAAGTCCACAAGAGAAAGTGGCTGGAACCCAGGTGGACTGGACAGTACGAAGTGAAGGAGATTACTTCACACTCAGTTCAGGTCAAAGGTAAATCAGGCGCACCTTGGCACCACCTTACACATTGCACTCCAGCTCCAATTCCTTCCAGAACACTGACACAAGTCAGAGCTGATTTAAGCGGCCTAAATTCGATTTTAAATGAAGACACTCCTGACTCAGGTGATGCGGCATCAAATTCCGCCTCCCCTGAAAAAGGAACCTCGCCCAGTTAGAGGGACATTTCTCCCTCCCTGGGCAAGGCTAGGGATATCTGGCCCCTTATTTGTGATATTCCTACTGATATTTGGGGTGTCCCTGGGCACTTTCACATGGTTAATAGAACAACTATAACCGGATCCCCATGGCACTTTATGATTGCATCCCTATGTATGTATTGTATCAGGCTTTTATGCAAGAAAAAGTAAGGACATGTATATAAATTACATAACCATATATACTTAAGTTACATATTAATCACATACTATAATCTTACATTATTTGTCACGGACACTCTAGTCCAACTAGGTAATAACAGATTAAAAAAAAAAATCAAAAATTATAAAACAAAACTTATAATAAGAAACTAATATGGCTCAAATTGAGAAGGTTGAATAGAGCTGGTGGAGAGCTGTGCAGAGAATGGACAGAAGATGGCAGTATTGCAGCACTCAACGGTCTCCCAGCCGACGGGGAGCCTGGTTGAATGCTGGTGACATAAAAAAAATAAAAAAAACTTAAAACCAATTCGAAGTAATTTTTAAAGGGACAGTACACGTTTATCACAGTTGTGTGAATGAGTTACATGAAACATCGGGGAAATTTCAAACGAATGAATAGGGTATTATCATAATTATTAGATTTTGTTTTTGTAGTAAATGTTTGGGTTAAGGGTTTCCGTGTTCCCAGAGATAAGATATCTTAAAGGAGTACACTTATATATATATTAGGAGGATTATTTTCTGAGTTTTATTTAGACAAGGGATTTTTTAAGATAAAGGGTTCTGTTAGTATGTCTAGACATGGTATGGAACACGAATGTAAGGAGGTGATGTAACCTTTTGACCTGTTTTCATTGCATTTTCCTGTGGTTTGATCACCCACGGGGGGATGTAGTGAGGATAATGAAATGGTGGTCATTTGGGATACTAATTTTGAGGTAAATTGATTATAATAGAGTTTATAACTCTTGACCATAATTGTAGTTTTAACCACAGAGGAGTCAGGTTTCTGTTTTTAAACATTGGCTATGACGGTTTTGAATGGGCTGTTATTGATTTGGTAATACAACAGAAAAAATCCCATTTGTCATCAATAATAAATGGGGGAAGATATGATACATTGAGGTTTGAACAGGAGATATTTTAAGCCTATAGGGCAGGAAAATACATAAGCATTTAAATATAAGAATATTTTACTAATCTTACCTAAGTCATTATTAAGAGTAGGTAAGGTTGATACCTGGCCAGAGCCAGGTATCAAACGGGGGAGGGGTACATTGTGGTCTAGGATAGGATGGGGCCTATTGGATAATAAACTAATTTAAAATTAAAAATTTCTAGCTAACAAATGGGTATAGAAGTTAAATATATAATCAGATAGAACAAATGAGAAACTGTTTGTTAGCCAAACCTGTATGTCCAGGATTTTATGCGTTACAGGTGAATTAAAGGAGAAGGTGATTCACTCGACCTGGGGGCATATCGCACTTGGAGGGTGAGACACACTGACACTGCCGAATGATTACAGAGTTAAGGAGAAGAACCGTTGCTAATAGAGCTCGGGGATCAACTCCTTAACCTGTTGGGGATGAGGGCGCTGTTGTGGCTATTTATGCTAATCGTGTAATTTTTTGAAACGGCTTCCCACAAAGTTCTTGATCGTACAATATGCATATTATTATTATTATTGGATAGAAAACAGTCTATAGTTTCTATAGGAGTTGAAATTTTGTCTCTAAGTGGAACAGAGCCCATTCTACAGCAATTTCCCTGACATGGAGTCAGATTCCAGAAATTTTGGCCACTGGTCTGGAGTCAGTTAAAAGGCCACTGTTATTGCTATGACTATACGGACACTGCTTACGTCTTCCCCTGGATGTCTTTACGTGATGACG
This sequence comes from Salvelinus alpinus, assembly GCF_045679555.1. NCBI lineage: Eukaryota > Metazoa > Chordata > Actinopteri > Salmoniformes > Salmonidae > Salvelinus > Salvelinus alpinus. Next base: position 68,589,252 of record NC_092094.1, read on the forward strand.
ATTTGAATCGTGTCGATTGCGCGTTCACAGGCACTATAAATTAAAAAACCCTGAGGCTAATCAGTCTTTCCTTGCTGCGTAACGCGCGTGCTGGACACCGACCCGCTCCTGTTCCAAGCGTTAGTTTAGCCTGTTATATTTCTCCGGTCATCTTTTCACTCGTTATAGGAGTTAAAAACATCATAAGGTAGTTAATTTAAAGCGTTTTATAGCAATTTATATCCGTTTAGTGCGATTTTGGGACATTTATTTTTGCAACGATGTGAAAAGTTGGGCACGCTTTTCAGTTCATCCCGAACGCAGTTGACATTTCCACATGGCAAGAGGACAGCTTTCCACCAAAAGACGATTTCTCCCAAGAAAGGATCCTTTGCCCAAGATACTGATGGAAGAACAGCTCAAGGTAGGACATTTTTATTATGATAAATCGTGTTTCTGTCGAAACATTTTAGTGGCTTCGGACGCCATGTTTTTTGACGTAGCATCGCTTGGCGCAAGCTGTATTGAAAAGTAAGGATAATTTAAAAAATGTAATTCCGCGATTGTATTAAGAATTAAATTGTCTATCAATCCCTGTCCACCCTATATTTTTTAGTCACGTTTATGAGTATTTATGTATAAGAGTAGATCACTGTCTAAGTGGCGCACAGACTTTTTCTGACCAGCTGAGCTACATTCCACATTGTCTAACCATGATTTTGGTGGCTAAATATAAACATTTTCGATCAAACTCTATATGGATTGTGTAATATGATGTTACAGGAGTGTCATCTGAAGAATTCTGAGAAGGTTAGTGAAAAAATTAATATATTTTGGCGATGTTTACTTTTATCGCTCACTTTGGCTAGAATCAATGCTGGGCTGCTATGTGCTATGTGCTATGCTAATATAACGATTTATTGTGTTTTCGCTGTAAGACACTTAGAAAATCTGAAATATTGTCTGTATTCACAGGATCTGTGTCTTTCGATTCGTGTATGCTGTGTATTTTTACGAAATGTTTGATGATTAGTAAGTAGGTAAACACGTTGCTCTAAGTAGTTTGTCTATTCCATTTGTGACGGTGGGTGCAATTGTAACCGATGCCATCTACCTGAAATATGCACTTTTTTCTAACAAAACCTATCCCATACCATAAATATGTTATCAGACTGTCATCTGATTAGTTTTTTTCTTGGTTAGGGGCTATAAATATCTTAGTTTAGCCGAATTGGTGATAGCTACTGGTGTTGGTGGACAAATAAAAGATGGTGGATTATGCTAATGTGTTTTTAGGTGCTAATGTGTACATCTTTACATATTGTGTCTTCCCTGTAAAACATTTAAAAAATCGGACATGTTGACTGGATTCACAAGATCTGCGTCTTTCATTAGCTGTATTGGACTTTAATGTGTGAAAGTTAAATATTAAAAAAAAATATTTTTTTTGAATTTCGCGGCACTGGTTTTTCAGTGGGGGTGGGGGGGGAGTGCCGCTAGCGCCACTCTCATCCTAGACAGGTTAACTTCTACCGAGTCAGAAACCCGGATCCGGGAGCACCCCCCACCCCCCACCAGTAAAAAAGCTGAATAGCATAGCTAGCATAGCGTCACAAGTAAATAGTAGCATCTAAATATCATTCAATCACAAGTCCAAGATACCAGATGAAAGATCCACTTCTTGTGAATCCAGCAATCATTTCTGATTTTTAAAATGTTTTACAGGGAAGACACAATATGTAAATCTATTAGCTAACCACGTTAGCAAAAGACACCATTTTTCTTTGTCCACCATTTTTTCTCTCCACCAGTAGCTATCACCAATTCGGCCAAATAAAGATATTGATAGCCACTAACCAAGAAAAAACCTCATCAGATGACAGTCTGATAACATATTTATTGTATAGGATAGTTTTTGTTAGAAAAATGTGCATATTTCAGGTAGAAATCATAGTTTACAATTGCACCCACCATCACAACTCGACTAGAATAAATACAGAGAGCAACGTGTATTACCAATTTACTCATCATAAAACATTTCATAAAAATAGACAAAGCATAGCAATGGAAAGACACAGATCTTGTGAATTCAGACAATATTTCAGATTTTCTAAGCGTTTTACAGCGAAAACACAATAAATCGTTATATTAGCATACCACATGTGCAAACGTTACCCCAGCATGAATCCAAGGCAAGGGGAGCGATAACGTTATGATCACCAAAATATATTAATTTTTTCACTAACCTTCTCAGAATTCTTCCGATGACACTCCTGTAACATCATATTACAACATACATATAGAGTTTGTTCGAAAATGTGCATATTTAGCCACAAAAAACCGTGGTTATACAATGAGAATAGTAGCAAAACTGGCCTGAAAATGTCGGGCGCTATATTTGAGAGTGATCTAGTCTAATCGATAGCTAATCATAAACTTGACTAAAAAATACAGGGTTGACAGGAATCGAAAGACAAATTAGTTCTTAATGCAATCGCTGACTTACATTTCTAAAATTATCCTTACTGTGCAATACCGGGTCCGCCAAGCGAAGCTACACATAACAAAATGGCGATATATGCGTTTAAAATTTTTCAACAGAACAGCGATTTATCATCATAAATAGTTCTTACTGTGAGCTGTTCTTCCATCAGTATCTTGGGCAATGTATCCTTTCTTGGGTCTAATCTTCTTTTGGTCGAAAGATGTCCTCTTGTCCGTCGAAATGCCCACTAACGTTCGACCGGGACCCCGAAACGTGCCCGGCGCTTCAAAGAGCATCACAAAGCAATGCCTCAAAATCGCACTAAACGGATATAAATTGCTATAAAACGGTTTAAATTAACTACCTTATGATGTTTTTAACACCTATAACGAGTAAAAACATGACCGGCGATATATGAGTGGCTAAACCAACGCTTGGAAAGAGAGAGAGTCCGACGTCCATCTTGCGTCAGGCGCAGCAGGAAAAGAACGGTACATCCGGTCTTTCGCGTTTTATACTGGCCCTGATTGCGCAATCGACTCCATTCAAATTGTCACCTCTTACTGACATCTAGAGGAAGGCATGGGCAGTGTTTGTATCCTCATAGGATTTACAGGGACTTTAAAACTGACCTGGGACCAGAGGCCAAAATTTCTGAAATCTCACTCCATATCTGTAACGGTCCTGACCTGTTTTATGTTGTTTTTGTATGTGTTTATGGTCAGGGCGTGTGTTTTGGGTGGGCAGTCTATGTTTTGTATTTCTAGGTTGGTTTTTGTGTTCGGCCTGGTATGATTCTCAATTAGAGACAGGTGTGTATCGTTTGTCTCTAATTGAGAGTCATACTAAGGCAGCCAGGGTTTCACTGGGGTTTTGTGGGTGTTTGTTCCTGTGTCCACACATGGACGGTTGAAGGTTAGTCACGTTTGTTGTTTTGTAGTTTTGTAGTGTCTTGTTTGCTGTTTTCATTAAAAGATGGCTTATTTCCCTCAATCCGCATCTTGGTCCTATCCATGCTCCTCCTCGTCTAAGGGGGAGAACAACAATGCCTGCCTTTACAGAAACACCCACCACAACAGGACCAAGCGGATTGAGGAGAGAGAAAAGGAACTAAAGCACTGGACACAGGAGGAATGGTCTTGGGAGATCATGGACGGAAAGGGACCCTGGGGAAGGGTTGGAGAGAATCGCCGCTCTCGGGAGGAGAGGGAGGCAGCCACAGCCCAGGAGCGCTGGTATGAGGAGGCAGCACATAGGAGAGGCCGGAAGCCCGAGAGGCTCACCCAAAAATTTCTTGGGGGGGGGCTAAAGGGGAGTGTGGCGAAGCCGGGTTGGATACCTGAGCCAACTCCCCGGGCTTGCCGTGGAGTAAGAGGGCGTCGTACTGGTCAGACACCGTGTTATGCGGTAAAGCGCACGGTGTCCCCAGTACGCGTGCTTAGCCCAGTGCGGGCTATTCCACCTTGCCGCACTGGGAGGGCTAGGTTGGGCATCGAGCCGAGTGCCATGAAGCCGGCCCAACGTATCTGGTCTCCAGTACGTCTCCTCGGGCCGGCGTACATGGCACCAGCCTTACAGGTGGTGTCCCCGGTTCGCCTGCATAGCCCAGTGCGGGCTATTCCACCTCGCCGCACTGGCAGGGCTACGGGGACCATTCAACCTGGTAGGGTTGGGGAGGCTCGGTGCTCAAGAGCACGTGTCCTCCTTCACGGTCCGGTATATCCGGCGCCACCTTCCCACCCCAACTCAGTACCACCAGTGCCTACACCACGCACCAGGCTTCCAGTGCATCTCCAGAGCCCTGTTCCTCTTCCACGCACTCTCCCTATGGTGCGTGTCTCCAGCCCGGTACCTCCAGTTCCGGTACCACGCACCAGGCCTAGAGTGCGCCACGAGAGTCCAGTGTGCCCAGTTCCTGTTCCCCGCACTCGCCCTGAGGTGCGTGCCCTCAGCCCGGTACCTCCAGTTCCGGTACCACGCACCAGGCCTATAGTGCGTCTCAGCCGGCCAGAGTCTGCCGTCTGCCTAGCGCCAGAGCCGTCCTGCCATGACCAGCCAGAGCCGTCCTGCCATGACCAGCCAGAGCCGTCCTGCCATGACCAGCCAGAGCCGTCCTGCCATGACCAGCCAGAGCCGTCCTGCCATGACCAGCCAGAGCCGTCCTGCCATGACCTGCCAGAGCCGTCCTGCCATGACCTGCCAGAGCCGTCCTGCCATGACCTGCCAGAGCCGTCCTGCCATGACCTGCCAGAGCCGTCCAGCCAGGACCTGCCAGAGCCGTCCAGCCAGGACCTGCCAGAGCCGTCCAGCCAGGACCTGCCAGAGCCGTCCAGCCAGGACCTGCCAGAGCCGGCCAGCCAGGACCTGCCAGAGCCGTCCAGCCAGGACCTGCCAGAGCCGTCCAGCCAGGACCTGCCGGAGTCCCTCAGCCCGGACCTGCCGGAGTCCCTCAGCCCGGACCTGCCGGAGTCCCTCAGCCCGGACCTGCCGGAGTCCCTACGCCCGGACCTGCCGGAGTCCCTACGCCCGGACCTGCCGGAGTCCCTACGCCCGGACCTGCCGGAGTCCCTCAACCAGGACCTGCCTGAGTCCCTCAGCCAGGACCTGCCGGAGTCCCTCAGCCAGGACCTGCCGGAGTCCCTCAGCCAGGACCTGCCGGAGTCCCTCAGCCAGGACCTGCCGGAGTCCCTCAGCCAGGACCTGCCGGAGTCCCTCAGCCAGGACCTGCCGGAGTCCCTCAGCCAGGACCTGCCGGAGTCCCTCAGCCAGGACCTGCCGCCCCTTATCCCGGTGCTGCCCCTTATCCCGGTGCTGCCCCTTGTCCCGGTGCTGGTCCTTATCCCGGTGCTGCCCCTTGTCCCGGTGCTGCCCCTTGTCCCGGTGCTGCCCCTTGTCCCGGTGCTGCCCCTTGTCCCGGTGCTGCCCCTTGTCCCGGTGCTGCCCCTTCTCCCGGTGCTGGCCGTTCATTTAGGGGATGTTAGTTTTAGGGTGGTCATTGGGAGGGGAAGACAGAAGCGGGGAGTGACTATGGTGGTGTGGGGACAGCGTCCAGAGCCTGAGCCACCACCGTGGTCAACTGCCCACCCAGACCCTCCCCTGGACTTTGTGCTGGTGCGCCCGGCGTTCGCACCTTGAGGGGGGGGTTCTGTAACGGTCCTGACCTGTTTTATGTTGTTTTTGTATGTGTTTATGGTCAGGGCGTGTGTTTTGGGTGGGCAGTCTATGTTTTGTATTTCTAGGTTGGTTTTTGTGTTCGGCCTGGTATGATTCTCAATTAGAGACAGGTGTGTATCGTTTGTCTCTAATTGAGAGTCATACTAAGGCAGCCAGGGTTTCACTGGGGTTTTGTGGGTGTTTGTTCCTGTGTCCACACATGGACGGTTGAAGGTTAGTCACGTTTGTTGTTTTGTAGTTTTGTAGTGTCTTGTTTGCTGTTTTCATTAAAAGATGGCTTATTTCCCTCAATCCGCATCTTGGTCCTATCCATGCTCCTCCTCGTCTAAGGGGGAGAACAACAATGACTGCCTTTACAATATCAGGAAAAGTGCTGTAGAATGAGTTCTGTTTCACTCAGAGACATAATTCAAACGGCTATAGAAACTAGAGAGTGTTTTCTATCCAATAATAACTATAATATGCATATTGTACGAGCAAGAATTGAGTATGAGGCAGTTGAATCTGGAGACGATAAATGCTAACGTTGAAACAGCACCCCCTATATTGAGAAAAGGTTAATGAAGAATCCCTGACCCCGACCTCTCAACACTGTGTACGTTCATAGAAGTGAAAGTGTTGCTTGATCTCTGGCTGATGATGTGTTCTCTGGGAGAGGGTGGGGTTTTTACAGGACTGCTTGTAGTCCTGAGCTGTCTGATTAGGATACGATGGGGATGTTACCATCACAGTGCTGCCAGAACCACCACCAGTTCCAACGGACCAGGGTTCAGCCGGCCTCCTCCACCACTTCAAGACCAAGTCCCACGCCATCACCTAAGCTCTCCAATCTGGTACAGGTAATAAATGTAAAAGACATCTCAGATAGTGACCAATTGGGGACTGAAACTGGTTATGAGGAAAGGGAGAATATGTGGTTGGCCTAGATGAGATACACAGCCAAAACACTTAATAGAAAGGACTGTGTCGTATGTGGACATGCCAGACCTATTCTGTCTGCTCACCCATTTGCCCTAAGCAATGGGAAAGGTTGGATGTGCATATTGGAAAGTTTCTATTATAATAAGCCAAATTCAACCCTGTGTAAAACTCTGAGTCTTGTGTTCCCAGAAGTCCCTCCCACAAGACACCATGGGGGGTTAAGGCATATGGGGGATATTACAGCTGTATCACTGGTACAGGTAGAGGTATAGACTATGGGAGGCTCCCTACTACTGCCTGCATCACTAATGTCACTATTAACTAGAGGTGTTGCTGATGTATGGTGGATGTGTGGACCTGCCAGGCGGTTGACCCCACATTTTGAAAGGAGATTGTCAGGGCACATGTGTTTTGGCCAGTCTGATAACACCATTGACTATTATTGAGGTTGCAGCTAACCACCTCCTGGGATCTGCACATGACACAAATGCTCGGGACCAACCCAGGAGACGGCAGAAACGTGACGCTCCTTGGTCCGAGAGTACAGATAACATCCACACCAACCTGTTGGGGTCCCAATAGGGGTCCCCCACGAATTCCAGACATTAAACAGGAATGATGGCCTGTGGCATTTATTGCCCATTATTGGCCCAGCTATTGTTGATGCTAAGCAGAATGCCTGGATCAATTATATCTACTATAATCAACAATGATTAGTTAACTACACCCACACAGCACTTACGGGGATGGCTGAACAATTGGATGCTACCTCTCAAACCAGTAGACAAAATAGACTAGCACTGGACATGATTCTGGCCAACCAGGGAGGTGTATGTAAAATGATTGGAGAACAGTGTTGCAAGTTTGTCCCTAACAATACTAGTCCGGATGGGAGCATTTCAAAAGCTCTGAGTGGGTTGGCAAGGTTATCGGTGGAGATGAAGGGTCTTGCAGGTGTGGAGGAGAGTGGACTGTTCCCCTGGCTGGGTGTTTGGTTTGGTAAGTACACTGCAATGATGGTTACTGGATTTCTGACTCTAGTTGTTGTTTTTCTTATGCTCATGTGCTGTGCTGCCTGTATCATACCTTGTTTGAAGAAGTCTGTTACAGATGTGGCAAGGACCTCTGGTATGATGCCGTTGCTTGATGCTCCAGTTGGAGAGGCTGATACGGAATCAAGCTTTCGCAGGAGAGTGGGCCTGACAGAGGAGGACCCTTGGTTTGCTGTAGTTGAGGTTGTCGAATGAATAAAAAGTGATGTTTGTCCTCCCTGTTGTGAAGGTTTGAAGTTCCGGTGGCGACGAGCCCACCTGGTACAGGTTGTATAGAGGGATGGACCTGAGGGTTTAACATTTTCTCGTTTTTTGGTTAATAATGTGTGATTTTGGACTCAACAAGACTTCGAGGCGGTCCATGGCCAATTGGCAGCTACAGTGGGGAGAACAAGTATTTGATACACTGCCGATATTGCAGGTTTTCCTACTTACAAAGTATGTAGAGGTCTGTAATTTTTATCATAGGTACACTTCAACTATGAGAGACGGAATCTAAAACAAAAATCCAGAAAATCACATTGTATGATTTTTAAGTAATTAATTTGCATTTTATTGCATGACATAAGTATTTGATACATCAGAAAAGCAGAACTTAATATTTGGTACAGAAACCTTTGTTTGCAATTACAGAGATCATACGTTTCCTGTAGTTCTTGACTAGGTTTGCACACACTGCAGCAGGGATTTTGGCCCACTCCTCCCTACAGATCTTCTCCAGATCCTTCAGGTTTCGGGGCTGTCGCTGGGCAATACGGACTTTCGGCCCCCTCCAATGATTTTCTATTGGGTTCAGGTCTGGAGACTGGCTAGGCCACTCCAGGACCTTGAGATGCTTCTTACGGAGCCACTCCTTAGTTGCCCTGGCTGTGTGTTTCGGGTCGTTGTCATGCTGGAAGACCCAGCCACGACCCATCTTCAATGCTCTTACTGAGGGAAGGAGGTTGTTGGTCAAGATCTCGCGATACATGGCCCCATCCATCCTCCCTTCAATACGGTGCAGTCGTCCTGTCCCCTTTGCAGAAAAGCATCCCCAAAGAATGATGTTTCCACCTCCATGCTTCACGGTTGGGATGGTGTTCTTGGGGTTGTACTCATCCTTCTATTCCTCCAAACACGGCGAGTGGAGTTTAGAGCAAAAAGCTCTATTTTTGTCTCATCAGACCACATGACCTTCTCCCATTCCTCCTCTGGATCATCCAGATGGTCATTGGCAAACTTCAGACGGGCCTGGACATGCGCTGGCTTGAGCAGGGGGACCTTGCGTGCGCTGCAGGATTTTAATCCATGACGGCGTAGTGTGTTACTAATGGTTTTCTTTGAGACTGTGGTCCCAGCTCTCTTCAGGTCATTGACCAGGTCCTGCCGTGTAGTTCTGGGCTGATCCCTCACCTTCCTCATGATCATTGATGCCCCACGAGGTGAAATCTTGCATGGAGCCCCAGACCGAGGGTGATTGACCGTCATCTTGAACTTCTTCCATTTTCTAATAATTGCGCCAACAGTTGTTTCCTTCTCACCAAGCTGCTTGCCTATTGTCCTGTAGCCCATCCCAGCCTTGTGCAGGTCTACAATTTTATCCCTGATGTCCTTACACAGCTCTCTGGTCTTGGCCATTGTGGAGAGGTTGGAATCTGTTTGATTGAGTGTGTGGACAGGTGTCTTTTATACAGGTAACGAGTTCAAACAGGTGCAGTTAATACAGGTAATGAGTGGAGAACAGGAGGGCTTCTTAAAGAAAAACTAACAGGTCTGTGAGAGCCGGAATTCTTACTGGTTGGTAGGTGATCAAATACTTATGTCATGCAATAAAATGCAAATTAATTATTTAAAAATCATACAATGTGATTTTCTGGATTTTTGTTTTAGATTCCGTCTCTCACAGTTGAAGTGTACCTATGATAAAAATTACAGACCTCTACATGCTTTGTAAGTAGGAAAGCCTGCAAAATCGGCAGTGTATCAAATACTTGTTCTCCCCACTGTATGTCATGCAATAAAATGCTAATTAATTACTTAAAAATCATACAATGTGATTTTCTGGATTTTTGTTTTAGATTCCGTCTCTCACAGTTGAAGTGTACCTATGATAAAAATTACAGACCTCTACATGCTTTGTAAGTAGGAAAACCTGCAAAATCGGCAGTGTATCAAATACTTGTTCTCCCCACTGTACATCCCTGATGGCATTTCAGAATAGAATCGTGGTAGATATGTTGTTGGCTGAACGCGGAGGTGTTTGTGCCATGTTTGGGGAGCAATGTTGTACTTTCATTCCCAATAATACAGCGAATGATGGTAGTCTTACCGTCGCCCTAGAGGGTCTTCGCACGCTTAATGAGAAGATGAAACAACACTCCGGAGTTGACACTTCTATGTGGGACTCCTGGATGGATGCGTTTGGTAACTACAAGACCCTGATCTCCTCTGTACTAGTGTCCGTTGCTGTTTTTGTGGCTATCCTAACCCTTTGTGGTTGCTGTTGCATTCCATGCGCTCGCACTCTGATTACTAGAGTCATTACCTCTGCTATTGACCCAAAGCAGGTCGATAGGGGTCAGATGTACCCACTCCTTGCTATTGAGGAAGCCGAGCCTGAGTATCAATTTGATGACTAGTGATGGCTAGATGTTTTACTATTGTCACGTCTCTGGTGAGACGTGAAGAGGGGGAATTAAAAATTTGTCTACTGACAAATTTTCCCCGGTTTGCATTACTATGTTTTACTATTGTCACGTCTCTGGTGAGACGTGAAGAGGGGGAATCAAAAATTTGTCTACTGACAAATTTTCCCCGGTTTGCATTACTATGTTTTACTATTGTCACGTCTCTGGTGAGACGTGAAGAGGGGGAATACATTTTTTTGTCTACTGACAAATTTTACTGTGGTCACGTCTTTTAAGACGTGAAGAGGGGGATTTGTAAGAAATGCTGTCTTCATTGACCTTAACACATAGCTAAAGTACTGTTATAATGCCTTCCTTATTAACTTCTCACGAGTCAGCAACCCTGATCCGGTAGCACCCCCCAACTCACCCCACTGATTAGCACAGCTAGCATAGCGTCACAAGTAACTTGTAGCATCTAAATATCATTAAATCACAAGTCCAAGACACCAGATGAAAGATACAGGTCTTGTGAATAAAGCCACCATTTCAGATTTTTAAAATGTTTTACAGGGAAGACAGAATATGTAAATCTATTAGCTAACCACGTTAGCGGAGGACACGATATTTTTACCAGGCAGATTCGGCTAGGCGCCCACGTCCAGTTCACATGCACAACAGATATGATATAAAATCGTAAATTGGGTCTTACTATGGCTGATCTTTCATCAGAATGTTGATCAAAGTGTCCTTTGTCAAGATGAGTCGTTGGTTCCGTTCAGAAATGTTCCTTTCTCACTCCATTTAGCACAGGTACCGGTCGAGTGGCACGTATTTCTCAAACGATACTAAAATCTAACAACTGAACACCGCAAAACTCCCTAAAAAAATCAAATAATCTGATTAAACTATATTGAAAAAACATACATTACGATGATCTGGTCACATGTATCAAACAAACTTCGACACGGAGATAATAATGGCCGCACAACACAAGAAAAACGTAGCTCAAATTCCATCCAATCGAGAACCGGAAGTTGTCGGTCATGCCAAAGATTTTGCTCTCATTTCACGTCAGTCCCAGATAGACAAGAAATTTTTCCTCTGACGTCCTCTAGACACCCAGAGGAAGGCCAGTGAGTTGTGTTTCGGGTCATAGGAGGCATGACCATATATAGGCAGAGCTTTGAAGCCAGCACAAAACATCTTGATTTTATGTTCTTGGTCATGGAAAGTGCTGTGAAATGACTTCTGTATCACTCAGAGACGAAATTGAAACGGATTTAGAAACTAGAGATTGTCTTCTTTCCAATGGTATGATTCATATGCATATAGTAAGAGCAATGATTGAATAAGAGGCAGTTTAATCTGTAGAGCAAATTATGCTAATGCAAAAATATTACACCCTGTATTCTCAAGAGGTTAAAGCAGACTTTGTTGCAAATATCTGGCTACACCCCACAGTTAAACACCATCTGCCCGTAACAGATACAAACCTCACTCCCCCACGCAGGGGAGGATGGCTGACTCAGACCTTTTATTACCACTGATAAGGGAGGCATGCCATTATACGAGCACGCACACGCACATGCACACACACACACACACACACACACCCTTGTTTCAGGCTGGGTTTCCAAGAACAAAGAACAGTGCCAAGAACCAATGAGGCATTGACACCAGCGTGGAGGGAACGGGCCTCCACTTACAACGGCCAATCAGGAGCACGAACTACCAGAATCTACCTACGTCATTCACTGTATAAAATGTACTGCACAATATGTTACGGGACTCGCTTCAGCTAGTTCCTTCTGAGCTAAATGAACGAGTCCGTGCACGCTTTGCTCAGATATCTTTACATCCGAATAAACTGTCTTATTATACCTTATCCACCTCTTCCAGCGTCTCAACTTGGTCTCATTTCTCTAGTAACGAATCATCAACACTGCAAAAAAAGTAACTACATAATATAACACTAACGTTACCGAACTACCAACGGCGTTAGCTAGCTAACGTTAAATACGTTAAATCTGCCTGCCATTGATATTTAACTGTACTCAAGATAGCTAGCTAAAGTTAATTGTTCATAATCTAACGTTAATTATGGAATCTATAAAACGTTAACTAGTTACTGCTGCACAGTAACGTTAGCTAGCTAGCGATGTTGAATGAAGATACTTTTTTTGAGCTAGTTTGTAACTAAAGTACGTTAGTTAAAACTGCATCGCCTGTCAATGCACGGTTGTCTTCATAGGTCGGAGGCTCAGAGTTGGCACAGTTTAGACAAGAGAACACTTTAGGGGAACTACATGCAGATAAAATGTCACTGGACCCGTCGGGTCTGCGGTCTATTTTTCAGGCTAGAGACCATGTTGCGGAGCCTTCGGTGGGCAAGTGGTCATTTGATTGATGAAGAGATGGCCAGCAATCAAATTGCTGTTGCCGAGGAGTTCCTACAAGAGGCAAATGACACCCAACAACGGGAACCTTACGAAAATGCCAAGTTGTTATATTTATATCATTTTTTTTGGTATGGCATGTGTGGCAAAGGCTGAGATTGTATCATTTTACTTGTCCTGTGTTAAGTCTCCTGTGTCAAGTCAATCAATGAAAAAACATTTGGTTGGCCTATAATGTTGTTCCTATATTCTATATGGTGATCTTATAGTCTTTTAACCTAAAGTTTTTAGGAGTGTATTTTGTAATTATCTATTGTATTTTTTATTTCAGTGTCCTGTCAAGCGCCTTTGGAGGGGAGGCGGTATCACATCACCAAGGAGCAGCTTGAGTTCCTCATAGATTGTCATATGACCATCAGAGAAATGGCAGATGTTCTCAATGTGTCGCACTCTGTGGTCAAGTTGCGCATGAGGTAAGTTACTGTAATCTAATAAAGCAATTGTAACACAAGAGGGAGATCTCTACATCCCCTCTAGATTTGATCACATTCCTGATTGATGTATCTTTTTGTGTTATTTTTGTATTTAGTCATTTTCAGCTTTTCAGGTCCTACTCACTGTTGTCAGATGCTCAGCTGGATGAGAGGATCAAAGAGCTGATATCAATAAAAACAGAATGGCATCACTATAAGAGAAAAAATGGTTTTGTAAAAAAAAATGCATCTTGTTTTTTAGGTGTAGAATTGTTATCCATGGTGCTGTGGATGGTTACAGCAGACTTGTTGTGTTTCTGAAGGCCTCTGACAACAACAGGACCGCCACAGTCATGGAGTCATTCGAAGCAGCCATCACCAGCTACGGAGTACCATCCCAGGTGAGATGTGACCGGGTGGTGAAAACAACTGCATCTGTGCCTTCATGGAGCAGTTCAGGGGTGGTGAGAGGGGAAGTGCCCTCAGAGGAAGGAGCACTCACAACCAGAGGATAGAGCGGCTGTGGGGGGACGTCTGGCATGGAGTCTCCAACGTTTACCATGACCTGTTCACCTTCTTGGAGACGGAGCAGATCATCGACATCAACAATGAGGTGCACCTGTGGGCACTGCACTTTGTGTTCCTGCCACGGGTGAACAGAGATCTTGCTGTGTTTGCCAGTCAGTGGAACCACCATGGGCTGAGGACTGTCTCGGGTTCCCTGGCAATGCAGAGGGCCAATCTGACAGCAGTAAGGGATTTGTTCGCCCCAAATTCAACCACCATCAGCTCTCAAGCCACCACCTCAGTTCCTCCAACCACCACCTCAGCTCCTCCAACCACCACCTCAGCTCCTCCAACCACCACCTCAGCTCCTCCAACCACCACCTCTGCTCCTCCAACCACCACCTCAGCTCCTCCAACCACCACCTCAGCTCCCACAACCACTGGCGCCGCAGCTCTTTATTGGTCGTAATGGCTGATTGTGCCACAAATCCAGTTCACCATCATCACACACAGATGGAACTGTTGCGGACAATAATTCCATTGGAAGGCCCCAGAGGCAGCCTGGGAGTTGACAATCTACAGAGGGTTATGGCAGTTATATCTTCAGCGCCACTCGTTCCTACTTCAACCTGACTTACTACATACACCCCTGATACTCCCCTACTGGGATGAGGGATTCGACACTATATATCTTCAGCGCCACTCGTTCCTACTTCAACCTGACTTACTACATACACCCCTGATACTCCCCTACTGGGATGAGGGATTCGACACTATATATCTTCAGCGCCACTCGTTCCTACTTCAACCTGACTTACTACATACTTAACAAAAGTTAAGTACCTCCCCACTCCATACGATTCTGTTTGGTTATATTTGGAGAGTCAGATACTGTTAAGATATACGGCTGATGGTTATTGTATTTTGCTCTATTGCGCTTTAGCACAGCATTCCATCTGCTGACACATTATTTGTCTTCCACTCAGTACAACACGACCCAGGAGAGGCCTACTTCAAGCACTGGTTTGGAGCCTTCAGAGCGTGCCTGCTGTGGGAGGACAACAGAACATTCCGAATGGACATTATTAAAACAGAACATACATTTTTTGTAATGCCCAATCGGGACTTTTATAACTTGTTAAAATAAATAATTGTGTGGAGAACGCCCTATAGTTAAAAAAATAAACTATGAAGATAGTGGTTTGAACTCGTTACATTTTCTATAATTGTGATTAACAGCAACCTATTACAGTTAATAACATAACATTGTTGACACATTGTGACAGCTCAAATGATGTGGTTGAAGATGGACTAGTGCAGGGCTCCTAACCTTGTTCCTGGAGAGCTACTGTCTTGTTGGTTCACTTTGACCCTAATCTAGTGCACCTGATTTGAATAATTACCTGCTTAATAAGTTAATGAGGTTCGTTAAAACTGAGGTTGGATTGAAAACCTACAGGAGGGTAGCTCTCCAGGAACAGGGTTGGAGAGCCTTGGACTAATGAATCTAGTTCTTAGATCAATGCATTTGAAATTCGATAAGTCACTACGAAGGTGCAGTTCCCAGAAGTGGAGATGTCACTTAATGCAGTGGATGGGAAGCCTTATTTCATGTAGTTCTAATTAAGTGATAATGGTTGAACTTCATTTGTTCTTAATGTAGGACATCAAATTATCAGATTTGTATGAGTTGGCTGCAATATGGCAGCAGTACTTCAGTCAATATCAGTAAAGGATATTGGTTATTAGTGAAGTGTCAGTAAAGTGTTTCTAAAAGAATGAAACCTTAAAAACACCAAAACCAACAATATGGACTGTATAATGTAATGTTAATGACCAGCTCTGACACCAGATTGCATAGCGGAGAAGGTATGGTGGGATTCGAAATGGTCGGTAATCTGTTTGTTGACTTGGCTTTCGAAGACCTTAGAAAGGCAGGGTAGGATAGATATAGGTCTGTAGCAGTTTGGGTCAAGAGTGTCCCCCCCCTTTGAAGAGGGGGATGACCGCAGCTGCTTTCCAATCTTTGGGAATCTCAGACAACACGAAAGAGAGGTTGAACAGGCTAGTAATAGGGGTGGCAACAATTACAGCAGATCATTTTAGAAAGAAAGGGTCCAGATTATCTAGCCCGGCTGATTTGTAGGGGTCCAGATTTTGCAGCTCTTTCAGAACATCAGCTGACTGGATTTGGGAGAAGGTGAAATATGGAAGGCTTGGGCGAGTAGCTGTGGGGGGTGCAGTGCTGTTGACCGGGGTAGGGGTAGCCAGGTGGAAAGCATGGCCAGCCGTAGAAAAATGCTTATTGAAATTCTCAATTATAGTGGATTTATCGGTGGTGACAGTGTTTCCTATCTTCAGTGCAGTGGGCAGCTGGGAGGAGGTGTTCTTATTCTCCATGGACTTTACAGTGTCCCAGAACTTTTTTGAGTTTGTGTTGCAGGAAGCAAATTTCTGCTTGAAAAAGCTAGCCTTGGCTTTTCTAACTGCCTGTGTATATTGGTTTCTAGCTTCCCTGAAAAGTTGCAAATCACGGGGGCTGTTCGATGCTAATGCAGAACGCCATAGGATGTTTTTCTGTTGGTTAAGGGCAGTCAGGTCTGGAGAGAACCAAGGGCTATATCTGTTCCTGGTTCTACATTTCTTGAATGGGGCATGCTTATTTAAGATGGTGAGGAAGGAATTTAAAAAAAAATAACCAGGCATCCTCTAATGACGGGATGAGATCAATATCCTTCCAGGATACCCCGGCCAGGTCGATTAGAAAGGCCTGCTCGCTGAAGTGTTTCAGGGAGCGTTTGACAGTGATGAGTGGAGGTCGTTTGACCGCTGACCCATTACAGATGCAGGCAATGAGGCAGTGATCGCTGAGAACTTGGTTGAAAACAGCAGAGGTGTATTTAGAGGGCAAGTTGGTTAGGATGATATCTATGAGGGTGCCCGTGTTTACGGCTTTGGGGTGGTACCTGGTAGGTTCATT
The DNA here is from genome assembly GCF_045679555.1 of Salvelinus alpinus. Lineage (NCBI taxonomy): Eukaryota > Metazoa > Chordata > Actinopteri > Salmoniformes > Salmonidae > Salvelinus > Salvelinus alpinus. The sequence goes on from NC_092094.1 coordinate 68,605,828, forward strand.
GATAATTTGTGTGAGATTGAGGGCATCAAGCTTAGATTGTAGGATGGCTGGGGTGTTAAGCATGTTCCAGTTTAGGTCGCCTAGCAGCACGAGCTCTGAAGATAGATGGGGGGCAATCAGTTCACATATGGTGTCCAGAGCACAGCTGGGGGCAGAGGGTGGTCTATAGCAGGCGGCAACGGTGAGAGACTTGTTTTTAGAGAGGTGGATTTTTAAAAGTAGAAGTTCAAATTGTTTGGGTACAGACCTGGATAGTAGGACAGAACTCTGCAGGCTGTCTTTACAGTAGATTGCAACACCGCCCCCTTTGGCCGTTCTATCTTGTCTGAAAATTTTGTAGTTAGGGATGAAAATGTCAGAATTTTTGGTGGTCTTCCTAAGCCAGGATTCAGACACGGCTAGAACATCCGGGTTGGCAGAGTGTGCTAAAGCAGTGAATATAACATACTTAGGGAGGAGGCTTCTAATGTTAACATGCATGAAACCAAGGCTATTACGGTTACAGAAGTCATCAAAAGAGAGCGCCTGGGGAATAGGAGTGGAGCTAGGCACTGCAGGGCCTGGATTCACCTCTACATCACCAGAGGAACAGAGGAGGAGTAGGATAAGGGTACAGCGGCTAAAAGCTATGAGAATTGGTCGTCTGGAAAAGAGTAAAAGGAGGTTTCTGGGGGCGATCAAATAGATTCAAGGTATAATGTAAAGACAAAGGTATGGTAGGATGTGAATACAGTGGAGGTAAACCTAGGTATTGAGTGATGATGAGAGAGATATTGTCTCTAGAAACATTGAAACCAGGTGATATCATCGCATGTGTGGGTGGTGGAACTGAAAGGTTGGATAAGGTATAGTGAGCGGGGCTGGAGGCTCTACAGTGAAATAAGCCAATAAACACTAACTAGAACAGCAATGGACAAGGCATATTGACATTAAGGAGAGGCATGCTTACTCGAGTGATCATAAGGGTCCAGTGAGTAGAGGTTGGTTGGGGTCACGGCGATTCAGACAGCTAGCCGGGCCATCGGTAGCAAGCTAGCATAGGATGGAGGTCTGTTTTTAGCCACCTCGTGCGTTTCCGTCGGTAGATTAGTGGGGTTCCGTGTGGTAGAGGGGATCAATCCAATTGGCAAAATAGATATAGTTATAGTGACCCAAGAAAAATTGTCCAATAGACTTATTCAGATAGCAGCCGAAAAGACCGCTAACGATTAGCGGGCCGCAGATGGGCGTTCAGGTAATGTCGCGACAGAGGGGCCAGTTGGATAACTCCCTCGGGCAGATAACGTTGGTAGTCCAGTCGTGAAGGCCCGGTGGGGCTCCGCATTGGCAGTAAAATGGGTCCGGATAGGGGATTGTAGCCCAGGAGTGGCTGATGGAACTCTTCAGCTGGCTAGCTCCGGAATAATTGATGTTTGCTCCGGGATCAACGTAAGCCAATAGTCACACAGATAGCAGCTAGCTAGCAGCGAAATCCAGGTGTAAATGTCCAGAGCTGAAATCCGGGGATATTGAAATCCGGGGATATGGAGAGAAAAATAGATCTGGTATGTTCTGGTCTGAGTCGCGTTGTACAAAACTGGCGATAGATTTTCGAGCTAAAGGAATAGCTGATGACCACAAACCGTGGTTGCTGAATACTAACGTTAGCCAGTAAACTGGCTAGCTTTTGGCTAGCTTCTGGTTAGCTTCTGGCTAGCTTCTATTGTGGATTTCAGATTTGAGGTAAATAATAATAATTTTTTTAAATTGGTGAGGCGAGTGTTTTGGAGAGGAGAGTGTTTTGAAGTTGAGTTTTTGGAAAATAAAATATATAAAAGATATGCGGAGAAAGGTGTAAATATATATATATACAGGACACGACAAGACAAGGACAAAGGACCTCTGACTGCTATGCCATCTTGGGACAAGATGTATACAGTAAAGATGCTTAGAAATGCACTTAAGCAAGGACAGGGAAAGGCAAAGACTCTACTCAATCTGCTTCAGCACTCAGAATACACGGAGGAATGCTTGCTTACAGCAGGCAGACGTGACGTTGTCATTCCGGGTGGACAAACAAAATGGATTCATCCCTGTATCCCAAGAGGGGCTCCCTTCAATGATGAAATGGTGTTATTTGAACCGGACGTGAGAGTGATCTGGGGCCTGGACCTACAAAGTCAGGTCGTGAAAACATCAAAACGGCCATCTCGAAAAGTTGACATTGCAGTAGTGAATACTACCGAACATGACATTACCTTACCAAGACAAACAGTGATAGGGACATTACAGAGATGAGTAGCGTGTCACCCGGTTCCTGTGCCCAGTGGAGAAAAGGTTACTGTAGCACAGGTTCAGGACAGATCCCCACCGGAGCCTGGCCCTGACAACGGTCAAATAGAGTGGTGGGACCCACCTGTAGAGGTTCAGCACTTGAGCCAAGAACAACAAGAATTAGTCAAACGGATGCTCAGAGAGGAATCAGCTGTTTTCGCAAAAGATGACATGGACATAGGGTGTATTGAAAATCTCAGAATGGAGATAACATTGACTGATAACATACCAGTGTCAAAAAGATACAACGGTGTGCAACGGCCCTTGTATGCTGAGGTGAAAAGCCACCTTCAGGGGCTCCTGACCAAAACCGCACCCTGACTCAAGCAGAGAGAAACTATCACCTTTGCTCAGGGAAACTGGAATTCTTGGCCCTCAAATGGGCAGTGACTGAGCGGTTCCGAGATGACCTATTTTATGCTCCCTCTGTGACAGTGTACAGTGATAATAACCCCTTGACAGATGTACTAACTACAGAAAGACTGAATGTCACCGGTCATCGCTGGGTGGCAGAGCTGTCTGACTTTAATCTCACACTGAAGTATCGTCCTGGAAAGGTAAACACTGACGCAGACTTTCTGTCACGCTCTCCTTTGCATGCTGAACATTACATGGAAGAATGCACAGAGAAACACTCACTTGAAATGGTAAAAGCAACACTCAATAATGTTCAGACACAACAGAATGACTGTGTAATGTGGATATCCACGGTCACACTAAGGCCATCAGTGCAAGATGAGCTGTCATGGTGGGGTGGAACAGTTACAGACCGACTGTCTCCACACGATATCATGCAGGCTCAGTTAAAGAATGCGGCTGTATCGAGAATCTTGGAACTGAAAAGTCAAAGGACTAAGCCTAAACCAACAGAATGTCAACAAGAGTCATACAAAGTCAAACAGTTACTGCAAGAGTGGAACAGGCTCCGTGTCTCACCAGATGGATTATTACAAAGGAAAACAGTAAAAAGGACACAAGTTGTGGTACCAAATCAGTATAGAACACTGATTTTACAAGTACTTACACACTGAAATGGCCCATCTAGGAACAGAAAGAGTGTTGAACTTAGCACGAGAACGCTTTTATTGGCCGCGCATGCAACATGACATTGAACACTTTATCACCAAAGTGTGTAAGTGTATCAAACAAAAGAAACCCAGTGTAATAACTAGGGCCCCAATGCAACATGTACGAGCTACAGCTCCCTTCCAGATGATTTCAATTGACTATGTGCATTTGGAGAAAAGCAGAGGGGGCTACGAGTACATTTGAGTTATTTTAGATAACTTTACAAAATTTGCACAAGCCTACCCCACCAGAAATAAGTCAGGGGAAACTGCAGCAAAAAAGCTTTCTGATGATTTTTTCCCAAAGTTTGGCTTTGTGTCAAAAATCCATCATGATCAGGGAAGAGAGTTTGAAAATCAGTTATTCAGAGCCTTGCAGAACTGTACGGGAATAGCCAATTCCAGAACCTCCCCATATCATCCACAGGGGAATCCGGTGGAGAGATTTAACCGTACACTGTTGTCAATGTTGCGCACACTAGATGAAGAGAAAAAGGCCAACTGGGGTGATTATCTGAACAAGGTCATTCATGCATATAATTGTACCACCAGTGATGCTACTGGGTTCTCACTGTATTTCCTGCTATTTGGAAGGGCTCCACTGCTACCTGTTGACCTTGTCTTTGGGTTACAGATAAAGGAGCAGGAGAAATCATACCAGGATTATGCTAAGAAGTGGCAGCAACAGATGGCTGAAGCCTATGACATCGCCAGTAGAAACATGGAGAAATCAACAGCAAAGGGAAAAGCCTACTACGATCGGAAGAAAATGAGTTCGGTTCTGGTCTCAGGAGATCGTGAACTGGTGAGGAACATGTCAGAACGTGGGGGGCCGGGAAAGCTAAGATCACACTGGGAGGACCAAATACATGTGGTGGTAACCAGGAAAGGTGATGACAGCCCTGTCTATGAGGTCAAACCCGAGAGCGGTACAGGCAGGGCCCGGGTTCTGCACCGCAATATGCTCATGTCATGTAATTCCCTACCATTTGAGGAACCTATTGAAACTCCCAGTAGAGGTCTGTGGAGAAGGGATCCACCCCAGCAAAATCAGCAAAATGGGGAGAGCGCTGAGTCTGAGATCTCAGATGAGGATTCTTATCCAGTATTCATCAATAGACCACGTAGGGATAAAGAGAGCAGACAGAGTAGCACACAACTAGTATCAGATAATAGTGAGGAACGGGGTCAGACTGATACAAACTTCACTGTGAAGGAGTGCCAGCCAGTCCTCAGAGAGAGCCCGGAAGGACAGGGGTAAATATGGAAACAGCTAAGGGCTCAGAGACTCAATCATCTCATGATGAAGTGGACACTGATTCATTGGGGTCAACCATGATCTTTCCCCGCCGTTCAGCCCGGCAGAGGAGGCCCAGAGACATTCGAACCTATAACACTTTAGGGCTGCCAAGCTCTTATCAGGATACCAACTAGAGATGTTCTGATGTGTATATATTTTCTTGTTTACCTTTACTAATCACAGTGTGATAATATTTAGTGGGGGTTGCGAATGCCCATAAAGGCAGACTGGACATGTCTAGATAGTTATATAGCTGTTAGGCCAGTTTTTTCTGTTGTTCTCATGACCAGTACTTACATCTTCTGTTTGTTTTGAGGCTGGTGAAATGTTTGGGACAACATTTCGTTTTTGCAGAGGGGTGTTGTAAGGGGTCTTAGTACAGTTGTATTCCAGCCACTAGGGGGTACTCTGGTGAAGCCCATGGGAAATAAAGAAATATAGTTTAAGTGAATTGGGAAAAGTAAGAATGAAAAAGTAAAGAAAGTCTGTAAACGGCTGTTACCTGTGCTGACATGATTAAAAGTGAATTAAACTGTACTTTTCGCGTTGTAGTTTATATGATAAGCTCATTGGAAGGGTAACATAAACAGATACATGTGCTGCCTTTCCAACTGATGTGAAGTTCCAACACAAATATTCATTTGAAAAAGCAATAGACTTTCACATTGTAGGCCTGTTGTATAAATAATGTAATCATAATATATGCCATTTAGCAGATGCTTTCATCCAAAGCGATTTACAGTCATTTGCACATACATTTTACGTATGGGTTGCACCGGGAATCGAACCCACAACCCTGGTGGTGGGATCGGCATTCTCTACACAGGATCATCATTTATAATGTAATATGTGTTTATAACAGTGAATTACATTGATAATACAAGTCTATAGCAGTGTAATAAGTGTTTATAACAATGTACAGCACATCTACCAACGCACCGATGCGTTTCAAGAGCCTAGACTATTTTGTTTCAGAATCCTCAGACCCCTGACAGGGAGTAGCATAGGGGATAGTGCCATCTAGTGGAATGGAAATTAAACTATTATTCCAGATATTATTTAATAAAGAATATTGAAAACCTAAATTACTTTTCAGAGATCAGAGAAACGAAACAGAACGCATCTTGAAACAGGGAAATATACTACAATTTGTGATGTGTTCAAGTAAACGATGGACTTATAATTTGAAGCTTTTTGCTCGATTTGGAATGTCGCTGATTTCATGTAGCTCTCCTGCGCATCATTTACTAAACAAAATCCCGCAAACGTAAAAGCGCCAGAATTAAACATCGCGAGATTGTAACTATGTGTGAGAGTCAGAGATTTGAAAGCAGACGCTTTCATCCAAAACGATTTACAGTAATGCGTACATACATTTTACGTATGGGCGGCCCAGGGAAATTAGACTTTTTAAAAAAGTTTTTCGAAGCAATTTCTTTACCTCTTTCTTTGTAATACTGTATGTATTCAATCATTTCGAATTGATCACTTCCCAATGGGCACATACATCAATTAAATTTTTATTCCATGTTAGTTCAACGTAATTGAAATTACATGGAAAAAACATTGATGCAAAGTGGGTTTATTGTGTCACAGTGAATTTTATAATCTGCAGTCAATTTCATTATGTTTTCATGTGCCATGATTCTGACATTTGACATATGATCCTCATAGGATTAGGCTAAATAGTTTCAGTGGTGCAGTAAATGTAATCTCAATTCAATACTATGTGCATATACGGTACATATAGCCAATATAGCTATTAAACCCATGTTCAGTGACTGTAATCTGTGACGCAAGTGGCCGAATATGTTTGTGACGTTCCATGGAAACCACGGTATTGTTTAAAACTCGATTCTGATTGGCTTGCAGGTCATTCTACAGCGTAAATTATAAATGAAAACGTGCTTTTATATCAGTGTGACAGATTCACAATACCGAGCGTGTCTCAAACCGTACCGCGCTTTTATCTGCCTAAAGGTATCTTCACCCACGACTGGATAGGCTTTTTAGATACGCTTGTCCAAGGTAAGGATATGAGTCAAACTATAGCCTACTTTTAATCTTTTAGTCCCGAACTCAAGTTACTCCAGTCAAGTGATTAATCGTAAAAGTGAGTTGTTTTGACTGAGCAGTCCAATGGCCAATGCTGTTTTTGGACTATGACACCCTCTGCTATATACTATGATGAGCCAATAACATGCATAGATTATACATTAGGCATAGCACAAATCAGGTCAGAATATAAAGTTGCTATTTCCGTCAACTCAAGTTACTCAAGTCAAGTGATTTTTGACTGTCAAAACAAATAACTGATGGATTATTCCAAATTAAATTGGCAATTATGCATCACAAATTCACAATATTACTTGTATTTCAATTATTCATCCAGGCCCAAGACATAAAGTCGCCTGAAAGCTGTGTAGCAATAATTCCAGCTCCTGATCCATAGGATGGTAATCACATACATGATTGGCTTAATCTAGAATCATGGATACCTTTCATGTGAGTACACACACCAGATTTTTTTTAACATACCTCAGAAGGAAGATACCTCAATATCTGAAAGCACTGTCTCATGTACAATTGTTAATGCTATCTCTGAAATGTCTAACAAAATGTTGACTTGATCGTTTCATCCCAGACCTTCTCATCACAAGTTGGAACTAGTTGTCAACATTGGGACAGTGCTGCCCAAAATAACAGGGGCCAATATTTTCATGGAGGTAAGCACTACATTTCTGATGGGTTTAAAGACTGTATTACATTATCTAAATTTGAGAAAGTAAACCCCAGCTGTTGTTATTCTTTTCACAGTGCCATGAATGTTCTTTTCACAGTGCTCATTATGCCATGAATGTTTCATTGCTGAACAACCATAGATATTTTTCCTCTAATTTGGCTCCCGTTCCTCCAACAGTGAGCAAGACCTGCCAGCAGAGCTCACTGGAGCAGGGAGACAACCCGTCATCCTTTTGGCGTCTGACAAAGTACACTTTTTTTCTTCTAAATAACACTATAGTAACATCTTCTGCACAAAGTTACATTCCTAATAAGATTGGTGTTAAGTGAGAAAGAATCCTAAAGATGGTCCAATGGGCATGGTCTGAAGCCTCTCATCATCTCAGTATGTTGAACCACCTGATTTCTTGCAGGCTTGAGATTCAGATCCTGCTGAACGATGTTAAGCAGTCGATTAACCACATGCAGGGGACGCTGAACACCATGCAGGGGCAGTGTATTGAGTTGCAGACTGCCATATCTAAGGTAGTGTCAGATGAGTCTCAGATACAGAAGAATAGGTCTATGATGGTATGGTGATATGGATTGAGATGGTGATTATAATAATGATGACTAGCGGTACCCCACCCTACTGGCGGTAAATCATTGGATCTGATTAATTCAATTCAATGCAATTCAATCTTTGAGGACTGCAACCATAGAAATACAATTTATTTACACTAATAATAAGCTATTGTCAACTTCCCGTCTATGGTTATCTTGCTCATTGCTCACTGTTACCCTATGTGTGCAACTATTATTGATTTATCACAGAAAAATAATTTGGTTGCAAATGTACCTGGTACCATGTAAATAATTGTTAGGCTACTCATTTTGAATCCACCGGTGGCAACTTGTGTGACCATAAAAGTCTGTGTGCGACTGGGCACAGTTAAATAATTTGGTTACTGACCTGCCCTACATCATAGAAGGCCCTTCAAGTCGGAACTAGGAAATTCTGACATTTCTGACTCGCTAACTCGTAATGGAATGATGATTTCAAGTTTCCAGTAGGAAGATCTACGCTAATAACTTACATTCATTTAACTCTGAGGTTCCAAGTTTCCGATGGCATGTGAATGCGTCAATAATTGCCATGGTAATTTTGAATGTTCAGTCAGTGAGCATTATGGGTAATTGTCCTACATACTTACATCAAATGCTGTAGTAACAGTGTCATTCCAAACACAATAAATGTGAAACAAAGATACAAAATATTGCTAAAGTGAAGAAAATCAACTCAAAATTGTAGGAGGAAATGCCCCTGCAGCAGGGAGGCTTACGGTATTATAATATATTGTAGATAACATTAATATAATTTGTGTATTTACAGTATCAGCACACATACAAATGAAAGTATATGCTATGGATTGATCTACACTGAGTGAACAAAACATTAAGAACACCTTCCTATTGAGTTTCCCCCCCTTGGTGGTGGACCATTCTTGATACTCAGGGAAAACTGTTGATCGTGAAAAACACAACAGCATTGCAGTTCTTGACACAAACCGGTGCACCGGGCACCTACTACCATACTCTGTTAAAAGGGACTTAAATCTTTTGTCTTGCTTATTCACCCTCTGAATGACACTCATATACAATTCATGTCTCAATTGTCTAAAAATCATTCTTTAACCTGTCTCCTCCCATTCATCTACACTGAGAAGAAGATTTAACAATTGATATCAATAAGGGATTATAGCTTTTACCTGATTAGTCTGTCACAGAAAGAGAAGGTGTTCTTAATGTTTAACACACTCAGTGTATGTGTAATTTTTTTTACCTTTATTTACTTAGGCAAGTCAGTAAAGAACACATTTTTTTTTTCAATGAAGGTCTAGGAACTGCCTTGTTAAGGGGCAGAACGAAATATTTGTATCTTGTCAGCTCAGGGATTTGATTTTGCAACCTTTCGGTTATTAGTCCAACGCTCTAACTGCTAGGCTACGCTGCCGACCCAATGACGTTATAGATTCCAAGTGGTTGATTTTTTAGGGAATGACTATATGCTCTATATTATGCCTGCAGATCATCATAGCAGCCGAAGTTGCTGTGCAGAGGGAGGAGATCCCCCGAGCATCAGGCCTCATCCCGTCACATAGGGAGGGTATCCTTCAAACAGCCAGTGTCCCTGCACAGAGGGAGGGGATCCTCCAAACAGCCAGTGTCCCTGCACAGAGTGAGGGGATCCTCCAAACAGCCAGTGTCCCTGCACAGAGGGAGGGGATTCTCTCAGCAGCTAGCATCACTGCACGGAGGGAGGAGATCACTGCACAGAGGGAGGAGATACTCCGATCATCAGGCCTCATCCCTGCACGGAGGGAGGGAATCCTCCAAACAGCCAGTGTCACTGCGCAGAGGGAGGGAATCGTCCCAATGGCCAGCGTCCCTGGGCACAGGGAGGGGATTGTACCAAAGGCTAGTGTTCCTGCTGAGAGGGAGGAGATCCCTGCACAGAGGGAGGGGATTCTCCAAACATCAAGTGTCCCTGCACCGAGGGAGGAGATTCACCAGTCAGCCATTGTCCCTGCACAGAGGGAGGGGGTTCTCCGAGCAGCTAGCATCACTGCGCAGAGGGAGGAGATCCTCAGAGCATCAGGCCTCATCCCTGCACATAGGAAGGGGCTCCTCCGAGCATCAGGCCTCATCCCTGCACAGAGGGAGGGGATTCTTCCAGCAGCTTTTTCCATCAGCTACTATCAGAAGAATAAGCTCCTCAGAGCATCACAACTCACCCCTGCACAAAGGAAGTTGAGATTCCTGATAGCCAGTGTCACTGCGCAGAGGAAGGGAATCTTCCCAAAGGCCAGCGTCCCTGCGCACAGGGAGTGGATCGTCCCAAAGGCTAGTGTCCCTGCAGAGAGGGAGGAGATCCTCCTCACAGCCAGTGTCCCTGTGAAGAATGAAAACAATCATCCACAACCACCTCCCATCATCCCCATGGTGGCACCACTGTGGAAATGGGATGGTGGAGCGTGTACTCCACCTGTGGATTTCTATTCCAAGAGAAGAGGTCACTTAAACTTACCTAATTAGTAAAGAAATTACCATTGTGATAGCTTGATAATAAGTTGTGATAGGTTAAATGTATGGCTCATGTGAGTGTATATCTGTAATACTTTCATGCATTTTCTACATAACACAGGTTTAGCTACATTTTACTTTTACATTTTAGTCATTTAGCAGACGCTCTTATCCAGAGCTACTTACAGTAGTGAGTGTATACATTTTCATACTTCTTTGAATCTCTCCAGGATTTCGCATGGATTTTAAAAATATTAAATATGCTAGATTTTGCAGCGACAATTATGACATTTTGCATAGCAATATGCAATTGTTTTGTCCAATTTGTTGCAAAAATGCGCTGACAAGGGAAAAAACTGTGTTGACGTGTGGCTTGATTGAACCATATTATGCAGTAAATGTGCGGTGATTGGTTGAAATTGCGAGCCCTCTTTTTGTACTGTGGTAATGGGTCAGTTCTATGCGATAATATTGTGATGATGTGACTATTTTATGCAGAAATAGTTTGGTGATTGGTCAAATTTGTAAGCCCTCACTTAATATGCAGGGAATTGTTGATTTTGCAACCAAAACAATGCAATTGCAGAGTCCTGGAGTAACCTCCCAGTAATCCCTGTGACTGCGTGTAGGTTAAGATTGGGTTGTAACAGAGTATCAGAGCGAGACGTTCCTACCTGTCAGCCAGTAATTGTTCTGTATGGTGACATGAGCAGAGTGGCCTGACTTCTCCCACTTATTACAGATGTCCGACTTAGATATGTTGAGCATCCTGCTATGATGTCCATCACCAAGCCGGAACACTCCGATGCCAACCCTCAGTTCCAGACTGGCAGCCGGCCGGTGGCTGAGCCCGAGACCCCTGCTGTTCACAATAACAGTGGAGGCTGGCTCAGCTGGGTCTTTGGGAGTGGAAGAGCTAATAAGAAGGAGGTTCATCTACCTGAGGACAAAGACAGATCTGTAAGGAACTGGTTCTTAACACTATATTCTATGTAGAGACAATTGTGTGGATTTTGTTTTATTTTTTTGTGTGGCTTGCTTCACATTGCTAATATCTTCTTCCTCAGATTGTCTGGGATCCAACTCTGCACAGATGGGTTAACAAAACTGAGCCCAAGGCTGAGGTACTTAAATTCAATTCAATTAAAAACAGTGAACAACCATTGTATTTCAACTGTGATAATATTACTAACAATTTGGAAAATGTGTTGATGTGTTTTACAGAACAAGTGTGTACCTCCACCGATGGGGACATATGGATATCAGGGGAACACTGGCAGTGTCCCCAAAGGAGTGAATCCTTACTCTATGAAAGCAGGTGAATATTGCTTTAAAATACATGTGGTTTAACCAAGACTGTGTCAGCCAATCATAGATGTCCCTGGTGATCTCCTGCTAACACCTTCCAAAACTACCAGCAGGTCTATGGGGCAGCAGATACCCTACAATGAATTACAATGATTGGACCAACTCAAAGCCTCCAAGCCATGGGCCTGGACTGCTTCCTAGACAGCTCTCTGGCTTGCTCCCTCCTTCACACTTTGACCTCATGGCACCAATGGTTGTGCCACCTGACACTCTACCCTACTGAGGTATGACTCTGAAAAATCCTTCCAAATTTTATTCATTCATCATTAACTGAGATTTTACTTTAACATAGCAAATGGCTGAAGTAGCAAGAATGTTAACTATTTTTTATTTTTGACCAACAGGCCATTTGCCCAGAGTGGATTTGCCAAACATAGATTTTTTCAGCATGAAAAATCTATTATAATATGATCTTTTAATAAAATCTCTCCTTTGTGTCCTCATGTTCACATTAATTTGATGTGTTCTATCATCGTTTACAATGCTTATTGCTTCTGCATTGCTTTACTGTACAGACAAGTATATTTTATACACATAAAAAAAAATGTAAAAAATGTACATGTTTTTTTAATGTATTCCATAGACAGAACAAAATATATTTAGATGCATTTTGAATTCCTAAATAAATAAATAAAAATATATATATTTTCTATGTCATGTGTTTATTCCCATTTATTTATTTATTTTTTATTTCACCTTTATTTAACCAGGTAGGCTAGTTGAGAACAAGTTCTCATTTGCAACTGCGACCTGGCCAAGATAAAGCATAGCAGTGTGAACAGACAACACAGAGTTACACATGGAGTAAACAATAAACAAGTCAATAACATGGTAGAAAAAAAAGAGAATCTATATACAATGTGTGCAAAAGGCATGAGGTAGGCAATAAATCGAATAATTACAATTTAGCAGATTAACACTGGAGTGATAAATCATCAGATGATCATGTGCAAGAAGAGATACTGGTGTGCAAAAGAGCAGAAAAGTAAATAAATAAAAGCAGTATGGGGGGTGAGGTAGGTAAATTGGGTGGGTAGTTTACAGATGGACTATGTACAGCTGCAGCGATCGGTTAGCTGCTCGGATAGCAGATTTTTAAAGTTGTTGAGGGAGATAAAAGTCTCCAACTTCAGAGATTTTTGCAATTCGTTCCAGTCGCAGGCAGCAGAGAACTGGAAGGAAAGGCGTCCAAATGAGGTTTTGGCTTTAGGGATGATCAGTGAGATACACCTGCTGGAGCGCGTGTTGCGGGTGGGTGTAGCCATCGTGACCAGTGAACTGAGATAAGGCGGCACTTTACCTAGCATAGCCTTGTAGATGACCTGGAGCCAGTGGGTCTGACGACGAACATGTAGCGAGGGCCAGCCGACTAGGGCATACAGGTCGCAGTGGTGGGTCGTATAAGGTGCTTTAGTAACAAAACGAATGGCACTGTGATAAACTGCATCCAGTTTGCTGAGTAGAGTATTGGAAGCTATTTTGTAGATGACATCGCCGAAGTCGAGGATCGGTAGGATAGTCAGTTTTACTAGGGTAAGTTTGGCGGCGTGAGTGAAGGAGGCTTTGTTGCGGAATAGAAAGCCGATTCTTGCTTTGATTTTGGATTGGAGATGTTTGATATGAGTCTGGAAGGAGAGTTTGCAGTCTAGCCAGACACCTAGGTACTTATAGATGTCCACATATTCTAGGTCGGAACCGTCCAGGGTGGTGATGCTAGTCGGGCGTGCGGGTGCAGGCAGCGAACGGTTGAAAAGCATGCATTTGGTTTTACTAGCGTTTAAGAGCAGTTGGAGGCCACGGAAGGAGTGTTGTATGGCATTGAAGCTCGTTTGGAGGTTAGATAGCACAGTGTCCAAGGAAGGGCCGGAAGTATATAGAATGGTGTCGTCTGCGTAGAGGTGGATCAGGGAATCGCCCGCAGCAAGAGCAACATCATTGATGTATACAGAGAAAAGAGTCGGCCCGAGAATTGAACCCTGTGGTACCCCCATAGAGACTGCCAGAGGACCGGACAACATGCCCTCCGATTTGACACACTGAACTCTGTCTGCAAAGTAGTTGGTGAACCAGGCAAGGCAGTCATTAGAAAAACCGAGGCTACTGAGTCTGCCGATAAGAATATGGTGATTGACAGAGTCGAAAGCCTTGGCCAGGTCGATGAAGACGGCTGCACAGTAATGTCTTTTATCGATGGCGGTTATGATATCGTTTAGTACCTTGAGCGTGGCTGAGGTGCACCCATGACCGGCTCGGAAACCGGATTGCACAGCGGAGAAGGTACGGTGGGATTCGAGATGGTCAGTGATCTGTTTGTTGACTTGGCTTTCGAAGACCTTAGATAGGCAGGGCAGGATGGATATAGGTCTGTAACAGTTTGGGTCCAGGGTGTCTCCCCCTTTGAAGAGGGGGATGACCACGGCAGCTTTCCAATCCTTGGGGATCTCAGATGATACGAAGGAGAGGTTGAACAGGCTGGTGATAGGGGGTGCGACAATGGCGGCGGACAGTTTCAGAAATAGGGGGTCCAGATTGTCAAGCCCAGCTGATTTGTATGGGTCCAGGTTTTCCAGCTCTTTCAGAACATCTGCTATCTGGATTTGGGTAAAGGAGAAGCTGGGGAGGCTTGGGCGAGTAGCAGCGGGGGGGGCGGGGCTGTTGGCCAAGGTTGGAGTCGCCAGGAGGAAGGCATGGCCAGCCATTGAGAAATGCTTGTTGAAGTCTTCGATTATCACGGATTTATCGGTGGTGACCGTGTTACCTAGCCTCAGTGCAGTGGGCAGCTGGGAGGAGGTGCTCTTGTTCTCCATGGACTTTACAGTATCCCAGAACTTTTTGGAGTTAGAGCTACAGGATGCAAATTTCTGCTTGAAAAAGCTGGCCTTTGCTTTCCTGACTGACTGCGTGTATTGGTTCCTGACTTCCCTGAACAGTTGCAAATCGCGGGGGCTCTTCGATGCTATTGCAGTTCGCCACAGGATGTTTTTGTGCTGGTCGAGGGCAGTCAGGTCTGGAGTGAACCAAGGGCTATATCTGTTCTTGGTTCTGCATTTTTTGAACGGAGCATGCTTGTCTAATATGGTGAGGAAGTAACATTTAAAGAATGACCAGGCATCCTCAACTGACGGGATGAGGTCAATATCCTTCCAGGGTACCCGGGCCAGGTCGATTAGAAAGGCCTGCTCGCAGAAGTGTTTTAGGGAGCGTTTGACAGTGATGAGGGGTGGTCGTTTGACCGCGGACCCGTGGCGGATACAGGCAATGAGGCAGTGATCGCTGAGATCTTGATTGAAGACAGCAGAGGTGTATTTGGAGGGCAGGTTGGTCAGGATAATGTCTATTAGGGTGCCCATGTTTACGGATTTAGGGTTGTACCTGGTGGGTTCCTTGATGATTTGTGTGAGATTGAGGGCATCAAGCTTGGATTGTAGGACTGCCGGGGTGTTAAGCATATCCCAGTTTAGGTCACCTAACAGAACAAACTCTGAAGCTAGATGGGGAGCGATCAATTCACAGATGGTGTCCAGGGCACAGCTGGGAGCTGAGGGGGGTCGGTAGCAGGCGGCAACAGTGAGAGACTTATTTCTGGAGAGATTAATTTTTAAAATTAGAAGTTCGAACTGTTTGGGCATAGACCTGGAAAGTATGACAGAACTTTGCAGGCTATCTCTGCAGTAGATTGCAACTCCTCCCCCTTTGGCAGTTCTATCTTGACGGAAAGTGTTATAGTTGGGTATGGAAATCTCAGAATTTTTGGTGGCCTTCCTAAGCCAGGATTCGGACACGGCAAGGACATCAGGGTTGGCAGAGTGTGCTAAAGCGGTGAGTAAGGCAAACTTAGGGAGGAGGCTTCTGATGTTGACATGCATGAGGCCAAGGCTTTTTCGATCACAGAAGTCAACAAATGAGGGTGACTGGGGACATGCAGGGCCTGGGTTTACCTCCACATCACCCGAGGAACAGAGTAGTAGGATGAGGGTGCGGCTAAAGGCTATCAAAACTGGTCGCCTAGAGCGTTGGGGACAAAGAATAAAAGGAGCAGATTTATGGGCGTGGTAGAATAGATTCTGGGCATAATGTGCAGACAGGGGTATGGTGGGGCGTGGGTACAGCGGAGGCAAGCCCAGGCACTGGGTGATGATAAGAGAGGTTGTATCTCTGGACATGCTGGTCTCAATGGGTGAGGTCACCGCATGTGTGGGGGGTGGGACCAAGGAGGTATCAGAGGTACGGAGAGTGGAACTACAGGGTCCATTGCAAACCAAAACAATGATAATGATAACTAGCCTGAACAACAGTATGCAAGGCATATTGATATTTGAGAGAGACATACAATAAGGCATAAAGTGATTGCAGGTCTTGATTGGGAGAGCTAGCTAAAACAACAGGTAAGATAACAGCAGCAATAACAGGGTGCTAGTCTAACACAGCAACAACAGGTAAAAATGGCGACGACTAGGCAGAGAGGGTCGGATTAACTACACACAGATCCTGAGTTAAAGCACAGAGCCGACAGATAAAACACAAATAAACAGAATGGAGTACCGTGAATTAATGGACAGTCAAGCATGCATCAGCTATGTAGCCAAGTGATCATAGTGTCCAGGGGGCAGCCGTAGATGGAGCAGGGAGGCCTCCACTAAGCTAGCACGCGGCGTTTAAAGTTAGTAGCCCGGGGGGTGGTCTGCTCAGACGGAGGGGGTCTGCTCAGACGTGGTCGTGTCGACAGAGAATCCAAGCCAGATGGCGATGGCGAAAGAGAGGTTGTGAATTGTAGAATTGTGTTTGCTAACTGGTGCTAGCTTCGTGGCAGTGGCGCTAGCTGAGCTAGCCGCAAGCTAGCTGTGAGGATCAGAAGCAGTGGCTCAGGGATTACGGCAGGAATCCGGCGTTGTTGTCGAGAGACAGTCCGAAGCTGGTAAATTGGTGAGTAATATCCAGGCTAATAACAGGGCTGGTGTCTGTGCAGAAGGTAAAAGCTACTAGTAGCGGCAAAAAAATAATAAAAAATAAATAAATAAAGAAATAAATAAAAAAATTAAAATAAAAATAGAAAATAAAAAAAGGAAAAAAGAAAAGAAAAAATATAATAATTAAAAAATGTACATCCTGTTTACACCTCACACACATGGTCAGTGGCTTAAATAAGAAGACAACAGTAACATGTCAGATATAGTTTAAATATATTCATTGTTGAGTTTGCACCCCAATATGACACTTTAAATATTTCACAGAAGACTGAAATGTAACAAAACACCTATTGTGTTTATTTAGATGTACACTGAGATGCTCAGTTGGTCAATATTCCCCTTCAGTGATTCCCCAACATCTTGTCAACATGGGCTTCAAAAATGATCTCCAATATATTGTCCATGTAAAAAACATGTCTGATTATAATTAATAATGTCCGACAATACCTTTTAATTCTATGCGCTATACATTTTGCTAGCATTTTTGAATCACAACACTGAAGTGTAAAGGGGCCTCCAATTTTTTTATGGACTGGATCTTTATATTTACCACTTTGAATCCTGTTTCAGTAATAATGAAGGAGTGGTTAAAACATGCTAATAACGGTCCTCTGAGTATATCAAAAAAGGTTTATCAGAGTTATTGACCTCACAAGAAGTCAGATTCGAGTAACTTACATTGTGGTGCTGAAACTTGAAGCAGCAGCCACGGCACAATCAATCGGAAATGGACAGCTCATGGTGCTGAAAGTATGCAAATTTGAGTAAACATTATTCATTTTAAACGTCTTCATTTTAATTTGGGATATGTGTTGCAGCCTATTTCTTCCTATTTAAGAAATAAGAGGTAGGTCTACCTGTTTGACAGATGAAAAGAGGCTATAGGCTGCTATATCCATAGATATGTTAGTCAATTCCTCCACCCGCCATGCACTCTTTAAATAGCCCACCTCTGTATCTGTTAAGGCTTACAGCTATTATGTATGAGAGGGTATGCCATAGGCCTACCTTTTCTTAAAGAAAAGGGCAAAAAGTACACTGTTAGTTTAAGATTTTGAAGAAAATTAAACGGATGTGATTATATACAGTTATCTATAACAGCGCTTTGGTCCGCGATACTTAATGCTAGAAACAAGCTGTAAAATAGGAATACCCGGGAAAGACGTGACTCTGATGCATATTGGGATTGTTGTTTAATTTGGAAATAATCTAATTCTGTCACTATCAATTGATTAAGCTATTAACGTTCTGAACAATAAAATAAATTTAAACCCAGACAGCTTTTTGGAAAACACTTTTGACCTCTCGTTGGGTTAAGCCAAGGAAGAAGATTAGCCAGCAGTTGAAGCTTACATTTTTCTGCGTCAGTAGGCCTACTCGGTCTGGGGTGGAAAGGTAGGCCTAACTTGAAAGTACCATGCTCAGATCCCTATTGACGTCTCAGAGTTAATTATTTGCAAACGGGTTCAGTTTCGTTGCAAATAATACACACTTTTGACATTGTAGAAATATAATAATATGAACACATAGGACTATCTGTCTATACTGTAATTTCTGTCATTTGTGATTTATTAAAAAAGTTTCTACTAATACTGTATGGTAACTATTGAAGTCCACTCTTGTACAGCACACTAAAGGTGAATCTCTTTCTCTACAATTTAGGAGATTTTAAGATATTTTGTTGTTTGTGATGGTACTCTAGGTGCGAGGGCCATCCTGTGCCACCAGTCAAGTGATGGTGGATGACCTTCTGACCCCGTGCTCGCCAGGTGACCCGGCTGCCATAGAATTGACCTGGATGGATGTGCCTAGCGACAAGCTGCTGTAGCCCATCTGCATGGTGAGAAACACATTCACAGCACAGACATACTCACATTCACTGTTCACAAACATACTGGAACATGCTGTTTCAACATACACATCCAGGCATTGCAAACTGACTCTCACATTTGTGTAATTGCTGAACCATGCTCATGATTTTGTTTGTCTTCTGTGTGTGTCCCTCTGCCCTCCAGTCCGACATGCTGCCCTCACTATATACCACGCAACCCACAGTCAACATGGAGGTCTTGTTCAAGGTCAGGAAGTTCAGAGGAGGACTTAGAACAGGAGGGTTGAGAGCTCCTGGTTGGCAGGGGCTTTAATACTTCTTACTCAGTCTCTCCTATCAAGACCCAACTCCAGTCAAAGAGTAGCTACAGTATTACAACAGTATTACAACACTACGAACCTGCATTGGCAAGAATGATGGAGCATTTTAATTTACACACAATTGTGCAATGGAAAAAAATGTTTTTTGCATATCCCAACTCCCCCTGAGACACCCACAAGTGCCTTGCTCAAGGGCACAGCGACATCATTATTTATTTGGAATTTGAGCCAGCAACCTTTCGGTAACTGGCCCAATGATCTAACCTTGAGGCTATGTGCCGCCCCTTAGAATGTAGGGTGACTCCCCTAGTGGGTCCTGAACCCAGGTCAGCAGCACTACATTGCTGTGTGTCTGTATAGTTGAGGGTATATTGGTTTAGTAATACTCATTCCAGTTCTGGTCCCAGAGGGGATCTCAATACTGTTACACGTAGCCATGATCACCAAGCTACCCTTACTTAATAAAACCTGAATTCAAAAAGAACAAGATGTGCTTGTCATTATTTTATTTTAACTTGTATTATAGTATACCCACATTTCTGTCCACAACTTTTGAATCAGGTACCATTTAAATGTAAGGTGCATAATACAGTTCCAGCCACTAGGGGGTACTCTGGTGAAGCTCATGGGAAATAAAATAAATATAGTTTAAGTGAATTAGGAAGAGTAAGAATGAAAACTAAAGAAAGACTGTAAACGGTTACCTGTGCTGACATGATAAAAAGTGGAGTAAACCGTACTTTTCGCGTTGTAGTTTATATGATAAGCTCATTGGAAGGGTAACAAATTTGGAGGCACCGCTGAGATGTATTTTCATGTGAGCACCGGCCCATATTCCTGGAACGGACAACGAGTGAGAGACATTGGGAGAGTAGCTAGCTAGCTAACGTTAGCAGGCTAACCACCTAACGGAGTGTAGCTATCTTGCCATTGCTTGCATTGTCGTTGTTGCCACGTGAGTAGGACAATATGAGTCGAGAGAGGGAAACGTTGTTGGATGAAATCGAACAGAGTTTATGGACTTTAACTGAGGACAATTTACGGCACCTGTGTGTAGTTGTGGAATAGGAGGTGTAGATGACTGAAGTAAAAGGAAATAGCCATCGCGCTTTGTGGCGCAAATTGATGGAAGATTACTGTGAGAAGGAAGATTTAATGGAATCAGAGGATGAGGGAATGTCTTGCCTGCTTCAACTGAAAGACGAAATCAAAGGAATATCGGACTCTGAGGATACTGTGAAAGTCTGCCTTACAAATCCCAGCCAGTTGGCGCCAACGAGGCAAGTGGACAGCAATATGGAACGCCGTTTGGGTCTTTGCGTGTCAAAAATATACGCGTCAAATAACACTGTTTGCCACGTCAAATAAGCTTCTTTAGCAATCAGGATCTGAATATGACTCCAGGTCACACAATAATTTAACACGTTCATTAATTTTGTACGTAGTTATTGCACATTGATTACACTCTCACTCGTATTTCATATGCCACAAAGATTCACCGATACATATGCTATGAGTCAAAGATTTTGTCACTGATGATCACATTTGCTTAAAGGTCGTTTGGACTCCGCCCAAGTCTCAGGTAGTGATGATAGACGTTCACTCAACTTCTGTTCTTCCGAGGTAAAATTAGGTAGCTAGTTAACAATAGCAGCCCAATTTCTCAAAAATTGTAAATCTACCATCTCTGATTGCACACCAGACTGCTGCTCACGGACAGAAGAGATGGACTTCAACCATCAATAGCCAGGTAACGTTAACTTAATGTTAGCTAACGTTAGCTATCTAACGTAGGTGTTGAGAGTGAGTGATGTAACGGCTGCAAAAAAAGTAACTACATAATATAACACTAACGTTACCGAACTACCAACGGCGTTAGCTAGCTAACGTTAAATACGTTAAATCTGCCTGCCATTGATATTTAACTGTACTCAAGATAGCTAGCTAAAGTTAATTGTTCATAATCTAACGTTAATTATGGAATCTATAAAACGTTAACTAGTTACTGCTGTACAGTAACGTTAGCTAGCTAGCGATGTTGAATGAAGATACTTTTTTTGAGCTAGTTTGTAACTAAAGTACGTTAGTTAAAACTGCATCGCCTGTCAATGCACGGTTGTCTTCATAGGTCGGAGGCTCAGAGTTGGCACAGTTTAGACAAGAGAACACTTTAGGGGAACTACATACAGATAAAATGTCACTGGACCCGTCGGGTCTGCGGTCTATTTTTCAGGCTAGAGACCATGTTGCGGAGCCTTCGGTGGGCAAGTGGTCATTTGATTGATGAAGAGATGGCCAGCAATCTAATTGCTGTTGCGGAGGAGTTCCTACAAGAGGCAAATGACACCCAACAACGGGAACCTTACGAAAATGCCAAGTTGTTATATTTCTATTATTTTTTTTGTAGGCATGTGTGGCAAAGGCTGAGATTGTATCATTTTACTTGTCATGTGTTAAGTCTCCTGTGTCAAGTCAATCAATGAAAAAACATTTGGTTGGCCTATAATGTTGTTCCTATATTCTATATGGTGATCTTATAGTCTTTTAACCTAAAGTTTTTAGGAGTGTATTTTGTAATTATCTATTGTATTTTTTATTTCAGTGTCCTGTCAAGCGCCTTTGGAGGGGAGGCGGTATCACATCACCAAGGAGCAGCTTGAGTTCCTCATAGATTGTCATATGACCATCAGAGAAATGGCAGATGTTCTCAATGTGTCGCACTCTGTGGTCAAGTTGCGCATGAGGTAAGTTACTGTAATCTAATAAAGCAATTGTAACACAAGAGGGAGATCTCTACATCCCCTCTAGATTTGATCACATTCCTGATTGATGTATCTTTTTGTGTTATTTTTGTATTTAGTCATTTTCAGCTTTTCAGGTCCTACTCACTGTTGTCAGATGCTCAGCTGGACGAGAGGATCAAAGAGCTGATATCAATAAAAACAGAATGGCATCACTATAAGAGAAAAAATGGTTTTGTAAAAAAAAATGCATCTTGTTTTTTAGGTGTAGAATTGTTATCCATGGTGCTGTGGATGGTTACAGCAGACTTGTTGTGTTTCTGAAGGCCTCTGACAACAACAGGACCGCCACAGTCATGGAGTCATTCGAAGCAGCCATCACCAGCTACGGAACACCATCCCAGGTGAGATGTGACCGGGTGGTGAAAACAACTGCATCTGTGCCTTCATGGAGCAGTTCAGGGGTGGTGAGAGGGGAAGTGCCCTCAGAGGAAGGAGCACTCACAACTAGAGGATAGAGCGGCTGTGGGGGGACGTCTGGCATGGAGTCTCCAACGTTTACCATGACCTGTTCACCTTCTTGGAGACGGAGCAGAGCATCGACATCAACAATGAGGTGCACCTGTGGGCACTGCACTTTGTGTTCCTGCCACGGGTGAACAGAGATCTTGCTGTGTTTGCCAGTCAGTGGAACCACCATGGGCTGAGAACTGAACAACGGTAGTTGTTCGTCTCGGGTTCCCTGGCAATGCAGAGGGCCAATCTGACAGCAGTAAGGAATTTGTTCGCCCCAAATTCAGCCACCATCAGCTCTCAAGCCACCACCTCAGTTCCTCCAACCACCACCTCAGCTCCTCCAACCACCACCTCAGCTCCTCCAACCACTGGCGCCGCAGCTCTTTATTGGTCGTAATGGCTGATTGTGCCACAAATCCAGTTCACCATCATCACACACAGATGGAACTGTTGCAGACCATAATTCCATTGGAAGGCCCCAGAGGCAGCCTGGGAGTTGACAATCTACAGAGGGTTATGGCAGTTATATCTTCAGCGCCACTCGTTCCTACTTCAACCTGACTTACTACATACACCCCTGATACTCCCCTACTGGGATGAGGGATTGGACACTATATCTTCAGCGCCACTCGTTCCTACTTCAACCTGACTTACTACATACACCCCTGATACTCCCCCACTGGGATGAGGGATTGGACGCTATATCTTCAGCGCCACTCATTCCTTTTAATCAGTTCATTTTTATAATACTATTATACATTTTATAATACTAACATTCCCCCTCTTTCACACACTGTATGATTTGGTCTGTCAATTCCATACAATTATATGATTCAGGGCGGAATATTCTAATCATTCAATTAACAGATAAATCCAACTAACAACTACTCAAATTTATTTGACTTATTAAGTCAAAGACGTAATTAACTGCAATACACTGGTCTGAAATATATTAGCATAAGTAGGCTACACAGTAGTTGACTCAAAGAGAGAGAAAGACAATAGTTGTAAAGTTTTGAACAAATTAATTTCTTCAAAAATGAATAAGCAAGAGGGAGAGATATTTCATTGTATATTTTTCTCTCTCACTTAATCAGCTAGCGACTGCACATGGCTAGTTTAGCCTACTCAAACACCCGGCTCAAACAGAGAGGGTTGCTATGCTGGCTATGGCTATCCAACATTGGAACTCTTTCAAGTCAATGTAAGCTTTTGATTTGATTAATCTATTGCCACCGGGGCCCGCTGGTGTACCTGCTAAACTGCTTGCTGTGCACTATACTGCATGATTGTAGTGGGTTCAGTAACACGTTAGTTCTAGTAGATATGTTGACTTTGACGTTAGCTAATATGGTGACAACGATGTAGGCTGTGTGTAGCGGTTATGGTATGAAGGTTAGGCTTGGAAAGGTTTTTTCGCCTGGTCACAGACGACTTTTGTGCTGTGCAATATTATCGACAACCGAAGGGAGAAGGTGAGAGGAAGAGAGCGAGTAGATGCAAGAAGAAATTATACCACGAGCAGTGATCATGCTGTTTGCAGTGTTGTAAAGTACTTAAGTAAAAATACTTGAAAGTACTACTTAAGTAGTTTGTTTGGGTATCTGTACTTTGCTATTTATATTTTTGACTACTTTTACTTCACTACATTCCTAAAGAAAATGATGTACTTTTTCTCTGACACCCAAAAGTACTTGTTACATTTTGAATGCTTAGAATGACAGGAAAATTGTCTAATTCACACACTTACCAAGAGAACATCCCTGGTCATCACTACTGCCTCTGATCTGGTGGACTCACTAAACACTTGCTTAATTTACAAATGATGTCTGAGTGTTAGAGCGTGCCCCTGGCTATCCATAAATAAAAAATATAAAATGGTACCATATGGTTTGATTAATATAAGGAATTTGAAATTATTTATACTTACTTTTTGATACCTAAGTATATTTGAACAATTACATTTACTTTTGATACTTAAGTAGATTTAAAACCAAATACTTTTGAACTTTTACTCAAGTAGGATTGTACTGGGTGACTTTTACTTGAGTCATTTTCTATTAAGGTATCTTTACTTTTACTCAAGTATGACAATTGGGTACTTTTTCCACCTGGCTGTTTATATGTGGCTGCTATGAAAGTGAACTTGTTTCAGTTGATAAAAAACGTTTCTTAAATGTAATGAAATGGTCCTAAACATACATAAATGTATCCAAAAGAAGCTGTCGTTTGCAACTGTTGGACTAATTATTACACCCTAGACCAGCTAGATGCAGGCTAGAGTGTGCAAGGCAGTATTGAATGTGTCACTGTCTGTCACCTACTCACCTTGATTACTCACATTTTTCTCTTGACCTGTGCACCTACAGTATGTTTTAAACTTGAATTTGTAGGCTAGGTTGTTGCAACCTCATGATGGGTATGGGGAAAATTGGAGTATTATGTAATAGTCTAAACCTTTCGACGTTACGTTGAGCTTGGTGAATGGAATATGAAGAACAGTTATCCAATATGCTGTAATATAAATAAGGCCATGTTCATAAAATTAAGTAATCGTCCTCCCTCATCTTAAACGGCACCGACCGCCACAGAGTATAGCCGGCTGCATAGATTCCCTTTGGCTGTAAGATGCTTTCAATGGTAGTCTATTCCCGTGTGTGTTGTCAATAATTAGGCCTATTTGTGCAATAAATATGACTCATCACTCTATCACTAGCCTTGTTTTCTTTGATTAAAATACTAAGAGTAATAAAATGTGTGTAAAAATCATGACTGGGGTTTCTTGTTTGAAATTATACTGTCACAGGAGATGTTAGGTACTGTTTTATTGTATGCAAATTAAATATATGTCATTTGAATATCTTTACAAACTGATATGAGCTTTACCCAATTATTGGCTTTACCACACAATCCATGTTTCTGCTATTCATTCATTAATCATTAATACATGTGGTGATTTATTTATTCTGCATCTACTTTTCTTTCTCTGTTTTCTTTCTTTCCTAGGTCATGAAATAGCCATGATTTAAAGTAGTGGAACCTTTCTTTTCTCGACCAATTTCAAGGGGGTTTCTAAAGCCGTTGCATATAATCGAGAAGGCTAGGTGCTGCGTGGCCTTTGCTTGAGTTAAGTGCTGTCAGCGAGCAGACTTTGGGAAGGTTTTGAAACTGTGCGAGAACTTTCACGATCAGAAAGGGAGGAGAAAGTATGGCGTTAAACCTTACCATCAACAGCAGCAACCCTCCTTTAGGTATGCGTGGTAGTATTGTTTTTTACTCAAAACTGAAATAAATAGATAAGAATATTTGGCTAAAAGGAAGCTAACTTGCTAGCTTACGTTAGCATGTGCCGTCTGTAATGACCGTTTATTACAGAAGGCTGACTAGCCAGGCTTCTGTCGTCGTGGCACAAATAAACTATCCCCAGGATGAAGAAAATGTATATTTGATGTAGCTAGTATATCATAGCTAGCTAGTTATTTTAATTTATCATTGCATGTTGTAACGATATGTTGTAAATGCCAGCTGAATAAGCCACAACAATACAGCTGATTATGTAGCTAGCTATCTGGATAACGTAATTCTAACATTTGCTGCATTTATCTAGCAAGGTCTCAAAGCTAACAACCTGGCTGCATCACTTTAGTCATTTCCACTCATGATTAAAATATTATTTAGTATTTTTCTATGGAGAGTTGTTGTTGCTTTGCAATCACTGCACCCCATACCCCTGAACTCAACAGCGCCACCCTGTGTGTCAGGCCGGTGTAACTGGCTGATGCAAGCGACATGAAAGAGACTTATGGCAGCAGCGCTACGCTCTGAACATTCTGTCTCCATAGTGTAAATGATCCTTAAACTAGTTAGACTGTCTTTAAACTGGTTCATGCATTCAAATCATTATTTTCTATTGCACTGTACAGTTTCTTCAGAAAGTATTCATAGCCCTTGACGTATTTCACATTTTGTTACATTTGAATTCTAAATGGATTAAGTAGTTTAACATGTTATTAGACATTTCTGAAAATTAATTGAAAATGAAATAGTAATCTAATTTACATAAGTATTCACACCCCTAAGTCAATATTTTGTAAAAGCACCTTTGTGGGTGATTTCCAGCTGTGAGTCTTTCTGGGTAAGTCTCTAAGAGCTTTGTACATGTAGGATTGTGCAACATATTCCTATTTATCCGTAAAAAAATATTATTTCAGGCTCTGACAAACTGGTTGTTGATCATTGCTAGATTACCATTTTCAGGTCTTGCCATTAGATTTTCAATAGATTTAAGTAAAAACTATAATTTGGACACTCAGGAACAGTCACTGTCTTCTTGGGAAGCAACTCCAGTGTAGATTTGGCCTTGTGTTTTAGGTTATTATCCTACTGAAAGGTGAATTAATCTCCCAGTGTCTGTTGGAAAGCAGACTGAACCAGGTTTTCCACTATGATTTAGCTTGTTCTTAGTTCCATTACATTTGTTTTTATCCTGAAATACTCCCCAGTCCTTAGCCACCACTATGCTTGAAAATATGGAGAGTGGTACTCAGTTTGGATTTTCCCAAAACATTGCTTTGTCCTGAATACAAAGGGTGTTGCCACATTTTTTGCAGTATTACTTTAGTGCCTTGTTGCTAACAGGATTACTTTTGGGGAATATTTGTATTCTGTACAGGCTTCCAGTCTGACAGTTAGGTTAGTATTGTAGAGCAACTACAAAGTTGTTGATCCATCCTCAGTTTTCTCCGATCACAGCCATTCGACTCTGTAACTGTTTTAAAGTCACTATTGGCCTCATGAAATCCTTATGCGGTTTACTACCTCTCTGGCAACTTAGTTGGAGGACGCCTGTATCTTTGTAGTGACTTGGTGTATTGATACACCATCCAAAGCGTAGTGCTCAGAGGGATATTCAGTGTCTGCTATTTTTTTTACCCATCTACCAATAGGTTTTTGTATTTATTATGGATCCCCATTAGCTAATATATTTAAAAGTCGACAGACATTTGTCAATATTGGCTTTGGGTGTCATTATTGCCTTCTGTAAGTGAGAACATAAAGTTGTGTGTGTTTAGTCTCTGGAGTATCACACACACAAACTTTGTATTTAGTTGACAACTCCATTGTGTCCTCCTCCCAGAGTGCTAAGAACCTTGGCGTGATCCTGGACAACACCCTGTCGTTCTCAACTAACATCAAGGCGGTGACCCGTTCCTGTAGGTTCATGCTCTACAACATTCGCAGAGTATGACCCTGCCTCACGCAGGAAGCGGCGCAGGTCCTAATCCAGGCACTTGTCATCTCCCGTCTGGATTACTGCAACTCGCTGTTGGCTGGGCTCCCTGCCTGTGCCATTAAACCCCTACAACTCATCCAGAACGCCGCAGCCCGTCTGGTGTTCAACTTTCCCAAGTTCTCTCACGTCACCCCGCTCCTCCGCTCTCTCCACTGGCTTCCAGTTGAAGCTCGCATCCGCTACAAGACCATGGTGCTTGCCTACGGAGCTGTGAGGGGAACGGCACCTCCGTACCTTCAGGCTCTGATCAGGCCCTACACCCAAACAAGGGCACTGCGTTCATCCACCTCTGGCCTGCTCGCCTCCCTACCTCTGAGGAAGTACAGTTCCCGCTCAGCCCAGTCAAAACTGTTCGCTGCTCTGGCACCCCAATGGTGGAACAAACTCCCTCACGACGCCAGGTCAGCGGAGTCAATCACCACCTTCCGGAGACACCTGAAACCCCACCTCTTTAAGGAATACCTAGGATAGGATAAAGTAATCCTTCTAACCCCCCCCCCCCCCCCTTAAAAGAGTTAGATGCACTATTGTAAAGTGGTTGTTCCACTGGATATCATAAGGTGAATGCACCAATTTGTAAGTCGCTCTGGATAAGAGCGTCTGCTAAATTACTTAAATGTAAATGTAGGGCTCTGTCAAGGAATGCATTGAATGCAGTGACAGGTGGGGTCATTCATTGCCAGGTACATTGTGATTCCTCTCCTGCAGGGGCGCTGTTGACCGCAGAGCATGTGAAGGGCAGTGTGAAGGTGTCTGTGGAGGAGGGCAAAGACAACAAGCTCTGCGTCTCACAGTGAGTACACAACAGCCACAACGTCTAGAAATGTCAGTTTCTTAATGTTATCGTGACAATGTGTCATTGAGGTGTGAAGAGCTGATAAAGGAACTGTAATAGAGCCAGGTCTTATTCTTCTACTGAAGCTTCTGCGCATGTGTGGATCACGTTCTGCGCATGTTTCTTTACTACTATTTACGCGCACATTTTTGTGGTCTCACTTTCAATCGTGAATGATAATTCTTCAAGTTTTACAGGTGAAATGTTCAGTCAGTTTAATGGGGTTATGTATTATGATCTTCTTGAGCTATATAGTGTTGATTTGAATGATGTACAGTGAGCCAATTTTAAAGCAGACAGCTTTAATTTTATATATGCGTGTGTGTGTGTATACGTGTGTGTATGTGTATGTATGTGTGTGTGTGTGGAACATTTTTGTGGGTGGATCAGCTTTAATATTGCGGATAGATTGTTGCTTCCGTCATTGTAATTGTCTGCATCATTTCCAATCCCCCATATTTTTTTGATACATGTGTGTATATATATATGTAAATGTGTGCATATATATGTAAATGTGTGTGCATATATATGTAAATGTGTGTGTATATATGTATGCGTGTGTGTGTGTGTATATATATATATATATATATATATATATATATATATATATATATATATATATATATATATATATATATATATATATATACTGCTCAAAAAAATAAAGGGAACACTTAAACAACACAATGTAACTCCAAGTCAATCACACTTCTGTGAAATCAAACTGTCCACTTAGGAAGCAACACTGATTGATAATAAATTTCGCATGCTGTTGTGCAAATGGATTAGACAACAGGTGGAAATTATAGGCAATTAGCAAGACACCCCCAATAAAGGAGTGGTTCTGCAGGTGGTGACCACAGACCACTTCTCAGTTCCTATGCTTCCTGGCTGATGTTTTGGTCACTTTTGAATGCTGGCGGTGCTTTCACTCTAGTGGTAGCATGAGACGGAGTCTACAACCCACACAAGTGGCTCAGGTAGTGCAACTCATCCAGGATGGCACATCAATGCGAGCTGTGGCAAGAAGGTTTGCTGTGTCTGTCAGCATAGTGTCCAGAGCATGGAGGCGCTACCAGGAGACAGGCCAGTACATCAGGAGACGTGGAGGAGGCCATAGGAGGGCAACAACCCAGCAGCAGGACCGCTACCTCCGCCTTTGTGCAGGGAGGAGCAGGTGGAGCACTGCCAGAGCCATGCAAAATGACCTCCAGCAGGCCACAAATGTGCATGTGTCTGCTCAAACGGTCAGAAACAGACTCCATGAGGGTGGTATGAGGGCCCGACGTCCACCGGTGGGGGTTGTGCTTACAGCCCAACACCGTGCAGGACGTTTGGCATTTGCCAGAGAACACCAAGATTGGCAAATTCGCCACTGGCGCCCTGTGCTCTTCACAGATGAAAGCAGGTTCACACTGAGCATATGTGACAGACGTGACAGTCTGGAGACGCCGTGGAGAACGTTCTGCTGCCTGCAACATCCTCCAGCATGACCGGTTTGGCGGTGGGTCAGTCATGGTGTGGGGTGGCATTTCTTTGGGGGGCCGCACAGCCCTCCATGTGCTCGCCAGAGGTAGCCTGACTGCCATTAGGTACCGAGATGAGATCCTCAGAACCCTTGTGAGACCATATGCTGGTGCGGTTGGCCCTGGGTTCCTCCTAATGCAAGACAATGCTAGACCTCATTTGGCTGGAGTATGTCAGCAGTTCCTGCAAGAGGAAGGCATTGATGCTATGGACTGGCCCGTCCGTTCCCCAGACCTGAATCCAATTGAGCACATCTGGGACATCATGTCTCGCTCCATCCACCAACGCCACGTTGCACCACAGACTGTCCAGGAGTTGGCGGATGCTTTAGTCCAGGTCTGGGAGGAGATCCCTCAGGAGACCATCCGCCACCTCATCAGGAGCATGCCCAGGCGTTGTAGGGAGGTCATACAGGCACGTGGAGGCCACACACACTACTGAGCCTCATTTTGACTTGTTTTAAGGACATTACATCAAAGTTGGATTAGCCTGTAGTGTGGTTTTCCACTTTAATTTTGAGTGTGACTCCAAATCCAGACCTCCATGGGTTGATAAATTTGATTTCCATTGATAATTTTTGTGTGATTTTCTTGTCAGCACATTCAACTATGTAAAGAAAAAAGTATTTAATAAGAATATTTCATTCATTCAGATCTAGGATGTGTTATTTTAGTGTTCCCTTTATTTTTTTGAGCAGTGTATATACCTTATGATGGTTGCTTGCAAGAATTTGGTATAATATCAAATGGTGTTAACAAACTGTAGTATGCCTACTTGTGTATTTTGCCTGTTTAGTTTTGGCCACATGAGAGAAAGATGCGGTGGTGTTTTCCGTACAGTAACGTTATGCTATTTATATTTGGATTTGTTATGTAGAATACTGTCATTATGTGGTCTTGCAGACATTGATTGGGTTTTGACCTAACTTTATTAAACTAGCACCATTCGCCAGAGTAGCCTGTTCTCTGAGTGGAGCAGAGACTGTGTAAAGTAGAGAATAAACACATGCGCACAACATGATCCGCGTATGCGCACAACATGATCCGCGTATGCGCACAACATGATCCGCGTATGCGCACAACATGATCCGCGTATGCGCACAACATGATCCGCGTATGCGCACAACATGATCCGCGTATGCGCACAACATGATCCGCGTATGCGCACAACATGATCCGCGTATGCGCACAACATGATCCGCGTATGCGCACAACATGATCCGCGTATGCGCACAAGCTTCAGGATCTTCAGTCCAGCCAGATAAGAGTTCAGTCTGCAGCCACGCTGTAGAAAGTGTTTTATAAGGCTTAGCCTTTGCAAGGATCAAATGTATTGTCTGTGGTGTTTCTCCCCGTCTCGCTCCCTTAGGTCAGTGCAGTTCAGCGATTTGAACTCCATCACGCGCTACCTTGCCCGCATGGCTCCCAGTCTGGGCCTGTACGGCTCCAACATGCTGGAACAAACTGAGGTGAGACTAGCACTGACCCCAACGCTTGGGCGTACCCAAAACTTACTCTGCATTATTAGCTTGAGCTACTGAATGGAAAACCTGGAGGGCAGAAGTAGTCCAGAGGCTGCATTCAATTCACTCAGCCAATCAACTGCTATTTTATCAATTTAAGGGACATAACGCTCAAATCACAATTTGTCAGATGTTTTCTGTCCTCAAATGGCACACAGTCGCATGGTGCACATTCCGAAATGCCATGGATCTAGTTACAGTGCTTTCGGGAAAGTATTCAGACCCTTTCCCCATTTTGTGACGTTACAGCCTTTTTCTAAAATTGATTAAATAAATAAAAATCCTCTTCACAATATCTGATCATGACAAAGCAATAACAGGTTTTTAGACATTTTTGCAAATGTATTAAAAAAAGAAAACAGTTACCTTATGTACATAGGTATTCAGACCCTTTGCTATTAGACTCGAAATTGAGCTCAGGTGCATTCTGTTTCCATTTAATATCCTTGAGATTTTTCTACAACTTGATTGGAGTCTGGAGGAAACTGGCACTATCCCTACGGTGAAGCATGGTGGTGGCAGCAGCATCATGCAGTGGCAGGGACCTGGAGACTAGTCATAGATCGAGGGAAAGATGAACAGAGCAAAGTAGAGATCCTGTATGAAAACCTGCTCCAGAGTGCTCAGGACCTCCGACTGGGGGTGAAGGTTCACCTTCAAACAGGACAACGGACCCTAAGCACACAGCCTAGACAACCCAGGAGTGGTCTCGGGACAAGTCTCAGAATGTCCTTGAGTGGCCCAGGACTTGAACCTGATCGAACATCTCTGGAGAGACCTGGGGGAAAAAATCCACCTGACAGAGCTTGAGAGGATCTGCAGAGAAGAATGGGAGAAACTACTCAAATGCAGGTGTGCCAAGCTTGTGGAGTCATACCGAAGAACACTCGGGGCTGTAATCGCTGCAAATGGGGCTTTAACAAAGTACTGTGTAAATGGTCTGAATATTTATGTATATGTGAGTTTAAAAAAATATTTCTTCATATATTTGCTTAAAAAAAAATCTAAACCTGTTTTTGGTTTGTCATATGAGGGGGAAAAAACAATTTTATAAATTTAGAAGGCTGTAACGTAACAAAATGTGGAAAAAGTCAAGGGGTCTGAATACATTCCAAATGCACTGTACATTATTTTCAGTCACAATGCAAGTATATCTATGCCCCACCCCATTCTTCTTCCGCTGTCCCTCACTGCTTGTGTGCCTCTATTTCTCTTCCCAGGTGGACCACTGGCTGGAGTTCAGTGCACAACGTGTGTGTGGCCAGTCTGGCCTGGCTGCAGCCCTGGGGGAACTGGACAAGGCTCTGGAGCTGCGCACTTTTCTGGTGGGCCACAGCTTGACCCTGGCCGACATCTGTGTGTGGGCCGTGCTCAAAGGTCAGTGTTTCTCCCACCATATCTTACGCCAGGGGAACTCAACTGATACCTTATGAGGTAACCTGCTGGTTTTATGTTCTACCTAATAAATAATTGCGCACACCTGGTGTCCCAAGTCAAAATCAGTGCCTGATTTTAGAGGGGAACAATGAAGTGGAACTGGCTTCAAGGTCTAGAATTGAGTTTGAGGGTCTTAGGTAGTTTTGACCTCCCCACTTAGCTCTGTTGGGCTTCTGTTGGTTTCAATTTAATGTGTTTCCGTATTCAGCCCTGAATGCTACTTTGTATACCTTCTCTTGTATGTCCTGTCATTAAAATACATCTTGGGGAAAACTTGGCTCTTGTCATGTTCAGCTGATGTCATAGTCTTTTAACACTAAACTTGAAGATGGATGGGGTAGATGCAGCCATGTTGCCTAGGCTTCTACAGTCTTGTAACCCAGATTCAAACCGAGTCCCGCACACTCACACATTCTACTGCCCATCAGGACCTCTCTCCATCTCTCTCTCTCTCTCTCATCTGTGTATAGGTAGCAGCGAGTGGCAGACGCAAGCTGGGGCCTTCTCCCATGTGGCTCGCTGGTTCTCTTTCCTGGGCTCCCAGGTGCCCTTCACCACCGTGGACCACAAGTACACCAACAGCAAACCACAAGTACACCCCTCACGCAATTCCAATGTAAGTAACACAACTGCCAATGGTCAACTCGCTGAATGTCTCCTCCCATTGAAAATACAAAATTCTGGTTGTTTTGTGGCCCAAGTAGTGAGCTATGTGAATACACTGTTAAGAGCGGAGTCCTAATTTGAGATCTGCACACGCAAATGTTCACTTAAATCAAGCATTACTGCATTCCAATATCCCCCTCTCTATGTCACTGTTCTCAGTCTGAGAAGGAGAAGCAGCAGGATGTGGGGAAGTTTGTGGAGCTGCCTGGAGCCGAGATGGGCAAGGTGGTGGTCCGCTTCCCCCCCGAGGCCAGCGGGTAAGGGGCGACTTCCCAAAACAACCGCGATGTTCATTAGGAAAAACATAGGGAACTTTTGTACATGTCTCTTTTTCTCAGGTACCTGCACATTGGCCACGCCAAGGCTGCCCTGCTCAACCAGCACTATCAGGTGACCTTCAAGGGCAAGCTCATCATGCGCTTCGACGACACCAACCCTGAGAAGGAGAAGGAGGACTTTGAGAAGGTATCTCCCACACCTCAATCTTCTGAGTTCGTGTATAAACAATCCTGTGTGAGAACTGAGAATTGGCTACACGTCAAAGAAAATAAGACATTTTAGGCGCGAGCATGCTTTTATGTACTACTATTGCCTGGAGGCATTATGTAAAAGCTGAACTACTTGTTAAAAAAGGGAAATGATCGAATGTCTGACCTACTAAAACAACCACAAGTATAAAATGGTTGGGATGAAACTGCAGAAAATGGATCTAGCCAAATCATTTTCCTTTGTGTCTGTCTCAGGTGATCCTGGAGGACGTGGCCATGCTGCAGATCAAGCCGGACCAGTTCACCTACACCAGCGACCACTTTCCCCGCATCCAGGGCATGGCGGAGCAGCTGCTGAGGGAGAGCAAGGCCTACATCGATGACACACCCCCAGAGCAGATGAAGGCAGAGAGGGAGCAGCGCACAGAGTCACGCCACCGCAGCAACTGTAAGGGCAATATGAGTGGTGCGATTGCTGAATTCAAACTTGTCCCCTTGTCCGTATCCACTGCTTTAGATCTGAAACTGATTGGCTCTGAAATGTCAGCGGCACTGGTGGTCGGTGCAGTTTCAGATGAGGAAGGATGCAAAAAAAAATCATAAGCATGACCTTATTTCTATTACAGCATATTGGATGACTGTCATTCATATTCCATTCACAAAGTTCAATGTAACATCGATAGGTTTAGGCAACTACATAATACTCGAAGTTGCCATATACTCATCATGAGGTTGCTACAACCTAGCCTATGAATGCAAGTTGACAACGTATGTGCTCACAGGTCGAGAGAAAAATTTGAGGTGACAGACATTGGCACCTTCAATACCGCCTTGCACACGCTTGCCTGCAACTAGCTCATCTACGGTGTAATCATTAGTCCAACAGTTGCAAACACATTTTATTGGACAAATTCTGTTATGTTTATCCTCGTTTCGTTCGCTTCCATTTAAAAAAAAATGTTTTTCAACAATCTGTGGCATGAATAGGAACAACCCTAATCATACATAAACACAGTTCACTTTCATAGGAGCCACATTGTATTCCTTCTCCCATCTACGCGCTCTCCTCCTCTCACCTTTTCCCTTCGCTTGTGGACTTCAATGCAAAACACATCAGCTATGTGTGACCAGGTGAAAAAAAACTTTCCAAGCCAAACCATATCATAACCTCTACACACAGCCTACATCGTTGTCCCCAAATTAGCTAAAGTAACGTTGTAGTCAACATAGCTAATAGAACTAATGCGTTAGTAAACCTGCTACAATCATGCAATACAGTTAGCAGTTATACTGGTGGAAGTGAAAATGTTTTACTGGTAATGGGGACATATGTAAATGCCAACAACTTTTTGGTGTGTGTGTTCCAACTATTTAACTATACTAGAATGCTGAAAAGGCCGGAAAAAAACGTAATATTGGGTATCAGTTTTTTTGGGGGGGGCAAGGAAATTATTGGATATGGCTATCGGCCAACAATGTCATATCGGTGCATCCCTAGTTATAACAGAGTTATCCCTGATCAGATATTACATTTCAGTCATTAAGCAGCCTTTAAGCATAAATCATAGTCCACAGACGGTGAGACGCAATAGTCCGGTGTCCCATTGTGACATAGCTACGTGGCTCTGAGACCACCATCCTCCGGGGACTCATAGCCCGAACACGCACCTCACTGCAATTCCCAACGAACGCCCTCCGGTACACGTCCTCTATTCATTTGAATGTTGACAGTTGAAGAAGTTGCTTGAGCTGCGCTCAGAATTCGAAAAGTTGTAGTTGTGCATACATGTTTTGTACTATTATTAACTTCTTTGGGCTGCAAGCCCGAAGCCGGGCACAATATGACAACAGCCACTTCAAGTGCAGGGCGCGAAATTCAAAAGATATTTTTTAGAAATATTTAACTTTCACACATTAACAAGTCCAATACAGCAAATGAAAGATAAACATCTTGTGAATCCAGCCAACATGTCCGATTTTTAAAATGTTTTACAGCGAAAACACCACGTATATTTATGTTAGCTCACCACCAAATACAAAAAAGGACAGACATTTTTCACAGCACAGGTAGCATGCACAAAACCAACCTAACTAACCAAGAACCAACCAAACTAACCAAGAAACAACTTAATCAGATGACAGTCTTATAACATTTGCAAATTTGCAAATTTGAGGTATAAATCAGTTTTACATTGCAGCTACCATCACAGCTACCGTCACAAATAGCACCGAAGCAGCCAGAGTAATTACAGACACCAACGTGAAATACCTAAATACTCATCATAAAACATTTCTGAAAAATACATGGTGTACAGCAAATGAAAGACAGGCATCTTGTGATTCCAGCCAATATTTCCGATTTCTTAAGTGTTTTACAGCGAAAACACAATATAGCATTATATTAGCTTACCACAATAGCCAGAAACACAAGCCATTTACCAGCAGCAAAAGTTAGCGATCGTAACAAACCAGCAAACGATATATAATTTTTGACTAACCTTGATAAGCTTCATCAGATGACAGTCCTATAACATCAGGTTATACATACACGTATGTTTTGTTCGAAAATGTGCATATTTAGAGCTGAAATCAGTGGTTATACATTGTGCTAACGTAGCATCTTTTTCCCAGAATGTGCGGATATTTTTATGACACAACTATTCTGACCAAATAACTATTCATAAACGTTACTAAAAAATACATGTTGTATAGGAAATGATAGATACACTAGTTCTTAATGCAATCGCCGTGTTAGAATTCTAAAAATAATTTATTACGACATCCAGCTTAGTTATAGCGAGAGAGTGCCCAAAATCTGTGCGCAAACTACTAGTACACATGTTCGACAGATATATGAAATAGCATCATAAAATGGGTCCTACTTTTGATGATCTTCCATCAGAATGTTGTACAAGGGGTCCTTTGTCGGGAACAATCGTTGTTTGGTTTTAGAATGTCCTCTTCTCCAGTCAATTAGCACGGAAAGCTAGCAAAGTGGCGCGAAGCTCTCCTTCGTGAACAAACGCAGACAAAGCAACACGCCTAACGTACCGAAAAAATTTCAATAATCTAATACAACTATATTGAAAAAACATACTTTACGATGATATTGTCACATTTATCAAATAAAATCAAAGCCGGAGATATTAGTCGTCTATAACGACAGCTTTACAGAAGGCAATACCAGGTCCCTTCTCGCGCGTTACAGAAAACAGGAAATTGGGGTCACGTCATGCCAAGAGCTTTTATTCGACCTCAGATCATGTTATACACTCCATTTCTTCTCTCACTGCCTGTTGACATCTAGTGGAAGGCGTATGAAGTGCATGTATACTAATAAATATCAAGCACATTTATAGGCAGGCCCTAGAACAGAGCATCGATTTCAGATTTTCCACTTCCTGTCAGGAAGTTTGCTGCAAAATGAGTTCTGTTTTACTCACAGATATAATTCAAACGGTTTTAGAAACTAGAGAGTGTTTTCTATCCAATAGTAATAATAATATGCATATTGTACGAGCAAGAATTGAGTACGAGGCCGTTTGAAATGGGCACCTTTTATCCAGGCTACTCAATACTGCCCCTGCAGCCCAAAGAGGTTAACCCTTTCCAGAGTGACTTACAGGAGCAATTAGGGTTTAAGTGCCTTGCTCAAGGACACATTGAGAGATTTTCCACCTCGTCGGCTCTGGGATTCGAACCAGCGACCTTTCGGTTACTGGCCCAATACTCTTAACTGCTAAGCTACCTGCCGCCCAAAGATGTTCAGAGAAAATCGCCCTTGAATTTGGTCCGTTTTCAGCACGGCGCTGTTTACATTCTGCACTTTGCAATGCAATTCCTACTGTAGAAGACATGTCTGATATTTGGCATAACTTGTAGCTTGCTTGCTACTTATTTAACAGGATAATGTGCTAGCTAGCTGTTTAATATGTCTACGAGTTAGTGTGTCCTAGCAAGCTAAACAGCTATAGTGCCTAAAGAAAGTATTCATGCACCTTGATGTATTCCAAATTGTCACCAGCCTAAATTCAAAATGGATTAAATCGAAATTTTAGCAAATGTATTCTATATGAAATACAGGTCTCATTTACATAAGTATTCACACCCCGAGTCAATACTTTTTGTAGAAGCACCTTTGGCGGCAATTACAGCTTTGAGTAGTCTTGGGTATGTCTGTATCAGCTTTCCACATCTGGATTTGGGGGTTTTCTCCCATTCTTTCTTGCAGATTTTCTCAAGCTCTGTTATATTAGATGGGGAGCGGCGGTGAACAGCAATCTGAGTCTTACCACAGATTTTCATTCTGATTCTAGTCTTGGCTTTGGCATGCCTTTTTGCAAACTCCAGGTGTGCTGTCCTGTGCCTTTTTTCGCAGTGCATCTCCTCATGGACTGCACCAGATTTGCCAGTTCTTGCTGTGAGATGTTACCCCACTCTTCCACCAAGGCAAGTTTCTGGGGGGAATGGCCCTAGCTCTCACCCTCCGATCCAACAGGTCCCAGACGTGCTCAATGGGATTGAGATCGGGGCTCTTCGCTGGCCATGGCAGAACACTGACATTCCTGTCTTGCAGGAAATCACGCACAGAACGAGCAGTATGGCTGGTGGCATTGTCATGCTGGAGGGTCATGTCAGGATGAGCCTGCAGGAAGGGTACCACATGAGGGAGGAGGATGTCTTCCCTGTAACACACAGCGTTGAGATTGCCTGCAATGACAACAAGCTCAGTCCGATGATGCTGTAACACTCCGCCCCAGACCATGACGGACCCTCCACCTCCAAATTGATCCCGCTCCAGAGTACAGGCCTCGGTGTAACGCTCATTCCTTCGATGATAAACGTGAATCCGACCATCACCCCTGGTGAGACAAAACCGCGATTCGTCAGTGAAGTGCATTTTTTGCCAGTCCTGTCTGGTCCAGCGATGGTGGGTTTGTGCCCATAGGTGATGTTATTGCTGGTGATGTCTGGTGAGGACCTGCCTTACAGCAGGCCTGCAAGCCCTCAGTCCAGCCTCTCTCAGCCTATTGCAGACAGTCTGAGCACTGATGGAGGGATTGTGCTTTCCGGGTGTAACTCGGGCAGTTGTTGTTGCCATCCTGTACCTGTCCCACAGGTGTGATGTACCGATCTCGTGCAGATGTTACACGTGGTCTGCCACTGCGAGGACGATCAGCTCTCCGCGCTGTCTTGGGCGTCTCACTGTGTGGACATTGCAATTTATTGCCCTGGCCGCATCTGCAGTCCTCATGCCTCCTTGCAGCATGCCTAAGGCACGTTCACGCAGATGAGCAGGGACCCTGGGCATCTTTCTTTTGGTGTTTTTCAGGCCTCTTTAGTGTCCTAAGTTTTAATTGCCTACCGTCTGTAAGGTGTTAGTGTCTTAACGAGCGTTCCACAGGTGCATGTTCATTAATTGTTTATGGTTCATTGAACAAGCATGGGAAACAGTGTTTAAACCCTTTACAATGAAGATCTGAAGTTATTTACGAATGATCTTTGAAAGACAGGGTCCTGAAAAATGGACCTTTATTTTTTTGCTCAGTTTGAGCTCGTCCTTCCCAGTTAAGGTGCTTTATATAGACTGGTGTGTTTCTAATTCATGTCCAAACAATTGGATTGGCCACAGGTGTACTCATATCAAGTTGTAATCTCAAGGACGATCAAAGGAAATTGGAGCTCAATTTGGAGTCTCCTTGCAAAGGGGTGTCAATGCTTATATAAATTAGGTTTCATTTTCAATAATTTGGCAAAAATGTCTTAACATGTTTTCACTTTGTCATTATGGGGTGAGAATTTGTTTGGCTTTAATCCATTTTGAATTCAGGCTGTAACATAATAAAATGTGGAGTAAGTCAAGGGGTAAGAAAGCGCTTTAGTTTGCTAGCTTGTCAGTTGACTCTTAGCAAGCCAAGTACTTGTTTTGAAAGTTGGATCTCATCAGAGGCCTTAAAATTGTACTTACACTTTGATGTTCAAATTAATTGGGTGGTTAGAAAACGTGGTGTTCTAGTGAATTCTGTTTTAATCCAAAAACAGACCATACCAATATTTTTGACTTCATTAGTAATAATTCGTTTGGCTTCAAATTATCTAGGGTCGATTTGGAATTCAGTTGATAATGACTGTTATACTTAAAACCGCTCGCAGTCTTCACTCATCGCCTTTCCTCCTCTTTCTCCCATGCCTCTCCCCCTCCTCCCTCTCCCAGCGGTGGAGCAGAACCTAAAGATGTGGGAGGAGATGAAGGCGGGCACGGAGTACGGCCAGACCTGCTGCATGCGGGCCAAGATTGACATGGCCTCCAACAACGGATGCATGCGCGACCCCACCTTCTACCGCTGCAAGAATGCCCCCCACCCCCGAACTGGCACCACCTACAGGTAGGGGGACACATCATTTGCAATGAAATTAATCCTCTATTTAAAATGTTTTGATATGTTTTATTTAACTTTTATATAGTCAGGGAGTCATGCTGAGACCATGGTTTCGTTTGCAGATGGGCTCTGTATGAACATATCAATAAACAATAATTACACTATACATTCGGAAAGTATTCAGACCCCCTTCCACATTTTGTTACATTACATCCTTATTCTAAAATGGATAAAATAAAATAAAACTCATCAATCTACACACCATACCCCTAATGACAGTGAAAACAGTTTTTTGACATTTTTGAAGATGTATTAAAAATAAAAACTGAAATAAATGATTTACTTTACTTTGCTATGAGACTTGAATTTGAGCTCAGATGCGACCTGTTTCCTTTGATCATCCTTGATGTTTCTACAACTTGAGCGGAGTCCACCTGTGGTAAATTCAATTGATTGGACATGATTTGGAAAGGCACACACCTGTCTATAGAAGGTCCCACAGTTGACAGTGCATGTCAGAGCAAAAACCAAGCCACGAGGTCGAAGGAATTGTCCGTAGAGCTCCGAGACGGGTTGTTTCGAGGCCATCAATTTAATTTAACACAGGTGGACTTCAAGTTGTAGAAACATCTCAAGGATGATCAATGGGAAAAGGATGAGCTTAATTTCAAGTCTCATAGCAAAGGGTCTGAATACTTACGGAAATAAGGTATTTCTGTTCTTTTATTAAATGTTTAAAAACCTGTTTTCACCTTGTCATTATGGGGTATTGTGTGTAGATTGAGGCCATTTTTTTATTTAATCCATTTTAGAATAAGGCTGAAAAAGAATGTGGAAAAAGGCAAGGGGTCTGAATACTTTCCGAATGCACTATATCACCAGTAGTACATTGACGGCTAATTCCTATAATTTCTAATCTATAATGTTTGTTACTTTGGTTATGGTCATTTTATTTTAATTCATTCAATATTATTCCAGTCTTGGACACATTGTTTGCAGAGTGCACAACCTATGCTACACTTGTGAGAACAAGTTTAGGTTTATTTATTTCCATTTACAAGTTCTGTCAATGTTGACTAAGGATGTGCACGCATAGAAGTAGGCCTAAAAGGTATCTGGCCTCTGTGCAGTTATAGGCATATAAATGTGCCCATTTGGGGATCTGATTGGCTTAACGCACCAGCACTAATGACCCGTGGAGCTTCTCAATGTAATGTTTTCTTCACCACAAACAGCACGCAAACAAAGTCTGTTTTTACATCCATTGAGAGTTACAATAGTTCCTCAACTGGATCATGCTCTGATCATGCTTTATTTGTACTATTTTCTACATTGTAGAATAATAGTGAAGACATCAAAACTATGAAATGACACATCTGGAATCATGTAGTAACCAAAAAAGTGTTAAACAAATCAAAATATATTTTATATTTCAGATTCTTCAAATAGCCACCCTTTGCCTTGATGACAGCTTTTGGCATTCTCTAAAACCATCTTCATGACGTAGTCACCTGGAATGCATTTCAATTAACAGGGGTGCCTTGTTAAAAGTTAATTTGTGGAATTTCTTTCCTTAAAGAGTTTGAGCCAGTCAGTTGTGTTGTGACAAGGTAGGGGTGGTATACAGAAGATAGCCCTATTTGGAAAAAGTCCATATTATGGCAAGAACAGCTCAAATAAGCAAAGAGAAACGACAGTCAATCATTACTTTAAGACATGAAGGTCAGTCAATATGGAACATTTCTTGAACTTTGAAAGTTTCTTCAAGTGCAGTAGGACAAACCATCAAGCGTTATGATGAAACTGCATGAGGACCGCCACAGGAAAGGAAGTTACCTCGGCTGCGGCGTTTAAGTTCTTTAGAGTTACCAGCCTCAGGAAATTGCAGCCCAAATAAATGCTTCACAGAGTGCAAGTAACAGCCACATCTCAACATCAACTGTTCAGAGGAGACTGTGTGACAGGCCTTCATGGTCGAATTGCTGCAAAGAAACCACCACTACTAAAGGACACCAATAAGAAGAGACTTGCTTGGGCCAAGAAACACGAGCAATGGACATTAGACCGTTGGGAATCTGTTCTTTGGTCTGATGAGTCAAAATTTTAAATTAGTCTCCAACCGCCATGTCTTTGTAAGACGCAGAGTAGATGAACAGATCTCCGCATGTGTGGTTCCCACTGTGAGGCATGGAGGTGGTGTGACGATGAGAGGGTGATTTGCTGGTGACACTGTCTGTGATTTATTTAGAATTCAAGGCACACTTAACCAGCATGACTGCCACAGCACACCATCACGGTCACCTAATAATCCCCAGTTTACAATTGGCTCATTCATCCCCCTCTCCCCTGTAACTATTCCCCAGGTCGTTGCTGCAAATGAGAATGTGTTCTCAGTCAACTTACCTGGTAAAATAACGGTAAAATAAATAAAAAATAAATAAAATTCTGCAGCGATACACCATCCCTGATGGTTTCGCTTAGTGAGACTATCCTTTGTTTTTCAACATGACAATGACCCAAAACACACCTCCAGGCTGTGTAAGGGCTATTTGACCAAGAAGAAGAGTGATGGAGTGCTGCATCAGATGACCAGGCCTGCACAATCACCCGACCTCAACCCAAATGAGAAGGTTTGGGATGAGTTGGACCGCAGAGTGAAGGAAAAGCAGCCAACAAGTGCTCAGCATATGTGGGAACTCCTTCAAGACTGTTGGAAAAGTGTTTCAGGTGAAGCTGGTTGAGAGAATGCCAAGAGTGTGTGAAGCTGTCAGCAAGGCAAAGGGTGGCTACTTTGAAGAATCTCAAATATAAAATATATTTTGATTTAACACTTTGAAAAAATTGTTGCTTCATAGTTTTGTTTTCTCTATTATTCTACAATGTAGAAAA
Organism: Salvelinus alpinus; assembly: GCF_045679555.1. NCBI lineage: Eukaryota > Metazoa > Chordata > Actinopteri > Salmoniformes > Salmonidae > Salvelinus > Salvelinus alpinus. Next base: position 68,649,093 of record NC_092094.1, read on the forward strand.
TAGTACAAATTAAGTTAAACTCTTGAATGAGTGTCCAAAGTTTTGACTGGTACTGTAGTTGATTTTATTAAAACACATAGGGGTTTTCTATATACAGTTTATGGAAAAAATATGTTTTCATTTTTCGAGCAATCGATTGGTCGGAAGAACAGACTACTCTCGGTCCACCAAGATTATTATTTTTTGTCGGGGACAGCCCTAAACTGAAGATGGATTTCTCCTATCAGAGCCGTTAAACTTTAACTGTTTTTAAAGTCACCATTGGCCTCATGGTGAAATCCCTGAGCGGTTTCCTTCCTCTCCGGCAAGTGAGGCTTGCTATAACAAAGGGGTCTTATCAGCTTTTCATTTTTAATAAATTGGTAAATAATTCAAAAACATTATTCCACTTAGACATAATGTATTGTGTGTAGGCCAGTGACAACATCTCAATTTCATTCGTTGCAAATTCAGGCTGTTATACAACAAAATGTATAAAATTTAAGGGCTGTGAATACTTTCTGAAGTCACTGTAGCGAGCTATCAAACGTAGACACAATACCGAAGTCAATATCAGTATATGAAGGAGCTAGTTGGCTTTAAAATCACCTAAACAAACTGCGCCGTCAATTCAGGAGTCTACAATCTCCATGTTCAACCTGCAGATCGATGTGCCTTACAGAGTGGAGTCTGACATTTGCAAAGGCACCATGCAATGCACCCTGGACTGCAGTGGCAGACAAATAGGAGAAATGTGGAATAGGTAGGAATTTGACAAAAATATGATCAATTGTTCATTCAAGAGATGACAACTTCTATCGTTATGACATTGGCCAATATTGAAATCTGACATGTATGATTTTTTTTTAAATCTAAAAGTCGTATTGCTGTTGACTTCCAGTGTAGTGATAGTGGCCTTATCGCAATACCGGCTGAATTTCTACCTGCTTGAATGACTACAGCTCAGATTAACATGAGCTGAATCAATAGAACATCGCCCAGAGATGCACATAAACAATAGAACAATCAAAATGGGTGTCTCTTTCCTTTTAACAGAGCCGATATACTGGGTTTGTAAAGTTCGCGTACCAAAAGCACCCCGTTGTTCACATGGTCAGTGCAGCAGGTTACATTTAGTAAAATGGGAGTGTATCACTCGCGACTCATGCCCTATTGCATGTCCTGTGTAGCAGCTCATAACAGGCTTTACACATTGACATTATATTTACCCCCCCCCCCCCCCCCCAGGGTGTACCCCACGTACGACTTCGCCTGCCCCATCGTGGACAGCGTCGAGGGTGTGACCCACGCGCTCCGCACCACAGAGTACCACGACCGCGACGACCAGTTCTACTGGGTGATCGAGGCACTGGGCCTGCGCAAGCCCTACATCTGGGAGTACGCCCGGCTCAACCTCAACAACACGGTGCTCTCCAAACGCAAGCTCACGTGGTTTGTCGACCAGGGTTACGTCGACGGCTGGTGAGTAAACCTCATACCCTTTACACACAACAGGGTTATTTTTGGTACGGCTCACCGTAGCAAAATTTTGGGCAATCCGTAAATGAATATCTGTGTTTATTTGACAAGTACAGTTTGTACCATTCAGTTTTTTCCCTGCTGAACAGAACACCTGGAGAAGATGGTCACTGATGGAGTAGATTTTTGATACCTGTTAGTAAAATAATCTTAATTCTTAATTGAAGGCCCAGATCCAAATCAAATGTTTTTTTTCCTCTGCCTCAGGGATGACCCCCGCTTCCCGACTGTCAGAGGTGTCCTGCGCAGGGGAATGACCGTCGAGGGCCTCAAGCAGTTCATTGCTGCCCAGGTGTGTGTGTGTTTCTAAACTACGTGACCAAAAGTATGTAGACACCTGCTTGTCGAATATCTCATTCCAAAATCATGGGCAGGAGAAGTGATATCCTACGACGGTGCTACATTGAAAGTGACTGAGCGCCTCCCGGGTGGCGCTGTGTTCTAGGGCACTGTATCGCAGCGCTAGCTGCGCCACCAGAGTCTCTGGAGTCTCTGGCAGTGCGCGCTAACCGAGGGGGCCAGGTGCACGGTGTTTCCTCCGACACATTGGTGCGGCTGGCTTCCGGGTTGGAGGCGCGCTGTGTTAAGAAGCAGTGCGGCTTGGTTGGGTTGTGCTTCGGAGGACGCGTGGCTTTCGACCTTCGTCTCTCCCGAGCCCGTACGGGAGTTGTAGCGATGAGACAAGATAGTAATTACTAGCGATTGGATACCACGAAAATTGGGGAGAAAAGGGGGTAAAATTTAAAAGGAAAAAAATTAAATAAAAATAAGTGACTGAGCTCCATTAAGACCATTCTACTGCCAATGTTTGTCCATGGAGATTGCATGTCTGTGTGCTTGATTTTATATACCTGTCAGCAATGGGTGTGGCTGAAATAGCTGAATCCTCTAATTTGAAGGGGTGTCCATATACTTGTATTGTTATTCCTTGTTAATAAAACAAACGCATGCTTTCATTTGATTGAAATAACTTTAATTTACCTCATAATGACAAAGCGAAAACAGAGTTTTTGAAAAGTTTACAAAGCGCATGTCAGAGCTAAAACCAAGCCATGAGGTCGGAGGAATTGTCCATAGAGGTCAAGAGACAGGATCGTGATGAGGCACAGATCTGAAGGTTCCCATGAACACAGTGGCCATCATTCTTAAATGGAAGAAGTTTTTAACCTCTTAACTTCCATTAATTTGTGTGGGTTACCTTCAGATGAAGGTACGGGGTAGTAGAGCAAAACAGAACGCCATCGTGTTCGCGAGTGTCCCCTTTCCACGGCGGGGTCATATTAGTTTGTAGCCCAAACGGTTCGGACACTACAGACAGAAATTTGCACATTAGCGCTCCCAACTTCAGACGAGTCCCATGGGGCTTGTAGTCCAAACCGTTTGGATGTAAAGATGTTTTCGTGAGAAGAATTTTCGGGATGTCTCATGGTCGAGCAAACACGGCTGTAGCTCTGCCACCTGCGGATGCGGAAGGACGACTTAAGTGTATGTGGTGGATTGAGATGCAGCCCATGCTTAAACTGACCGATTTTGATGGATTTTTTTATTTTGTTACTTCAATAGACCCATAAAGCCCAGTGTAGTGATATTCCTGTGTTTTATATATATTTCCACACGGTAATTGTGAAAATTATGATAATGCCATTCTAGTGTAAGAGCTGGTTGAAAAGACTGCTGGAAATGTCATCCTGATTTGTCCTGCCTGGTGTCATCACCAGGTGGTAAATTAGTTAATAGACCAATAAGAAACAGTTCCAAAGTATTCTGCGAATAACAGCTAGTTTTCTGTTTTCCCCTCCCCACTCAGACCACTCCCAGAAAGTCCGAGCAAAATTCTTGCTTGAGAAATTGCTTTCTTATAAGAAGCTATTTTTGTTTCTTTTTGAGCACTTACATTGTTTTCAATCACAGTAAGGTACTTGATTGTTACAGATATGATTTGATATGAGATTTAAAAAAATGGCTGCGTTGGACCTTGTAATGGACTCTTATTGTGATGATTTTAGACTGTTGCACCTTTGATTTTGTTGTTGATTCCATCTTTGAAACTGTCTATTCTTTCACCCAGGGTGGATCCAGGTCTGTGGTCAACATGGAATGGGACAAGATCTGGGCCTTTAACAAGAAGGTATGCATGCGCATGTATACCGATCGTCCCCTTTCTCTACACACTGATTTGGACGGTTCTGGATTGAAACCTGCCCCTTTGAAACCCACTGTATGGGAGAAGCTCTTTAGATCAAGTCTAAGAATCCGCATATGAAAATCAGTGGCATGCTGGCATTTCTGGTAGATTTGACAAGACTGGTATTGTAGGTTTTAGGCATATTTAAACACTATTATTAATGGTTTGGTTGCCTAAATTGGTTGCAATAAATGCAATAAATCCCTAAGGAAGCTCATTACATGCATGCACACACACACTTCGCTCCTCTGATAGCTCGCCTACTCACAGCTTGCATGGCTGCTGCCTTTTTGTTTTATGCTATTCTTTTCCCGCTTTGCTTTCCCCCTTTTCCTCCCCTCATCCCCTGCGTTCCTCCAGACCTGAGAGATCTATAGTTTTAGCTATGCTTTGTGGAAAGTGACAATATGAATACAGAGCCCCAAAAATGACAACTTTTTAAAACTATTTGAATACAGATCTCAGAAAGTGACTGCTTTTCCATACTATTTGAATACAGATCTCAGAAAGTGACTGCTTTTCAGAAACTACTGGATTGGCTGCCTTCAACTAATGGCAGGGTTCTGTCTGGAACTGCATGTGGAATATAGAATGAATAGAGTACACATCTCACACATACTATTCCAATCTCTCTGAAAGAAATGTATTGTTTAGATTAAATATGACTATGAATATTTTGATGTCCATTATCCTGAATGTCCATTGCCCCAGGTTTACATAATCACGTTTAACCAATTATATTTTATGCTGCTACGTATTGACACTAAACTACTTTATGATTTTTTTTCAACATGCCACTGAAAAGCTTGAAAGCTACAACTACTTTTATGATACACAACATGACCTAAAGTATGTGGACACCTGCTCGGCGAACATCTCATTCCAAAATCATGTGCATTAATATGGAGTTAGTCCCCCCTTTGCTGCTGTAACAGCCTCCACTCTTCTGGGAAGGCTTTCCACTAGATGTTGGAACATTGCTGCGGGGACTTGCTACTATTCATCCACGAGCATTCGTAAGGTCAGTCAGTGATGTTGGGCGATTAGGCCTGCCTCGCAGTCGGCGTTCCAATTTATCCCGAAGGTGTTCAATGGGGTTGAGGTCAGGGCTCTGTTCAGGCTGTAAGTTCTTCCACACCGATCTTGACAAACCATTTTTGTATGGACCTCGCACGGGGGCATTGTCATGCTGAAACAGGAAAGTGCCTTCCCTAAACTGTTGCCACAAAATTGGAAGCACAGAATCGTCTAAAATGTAATTGTATGCTGTAGCTTTAAAATTTTCCTTCACTGGAACGAAGGGGCCTAGCCCGAACCATGAAAAACAGCCCCAGACCATTATTCCTCCAGAGTCTAATGGTGGTGAGCTTTACACCACTAAACCCGACCCTTGGCATTTGCATGGTGGTCTTAGGCTTGTGTGTGGAAACGCATTTCATGACGCTCCCGCGGAACAGTTCTTGTGCTGATGTTGCTTCCGGAGGCAGTTTGGAACTCAGTAGTGAGTGTTGCCACCGAGGACAGACAATTTTTATGGACTACGTGCTTCAGCACTCTGCGGTCCTGTTCTGTGAACTTGTGTGGCCCACCACTTCGCGGCTGAGCCGTTGTTGCGCCTAGACGTTTCCACTTCACAATAACCGCACTTACAGTTGACCAGGGCAGAAATTTGATGAACTGACTTGTTGGCAAGGTGGCATCCTATGACGGTGCCACGTTAAGTCACTGAGCTCTTCAGTAAAGCCATTCTACTGCCAATGTTTGTCTATGGAGATTGCGTGGTTGTGTGCTCAATTTCATACACCTGTCAGCAGAGGGTGTGGCTGAAATAGCCAATTCCTCTAATTTGAAGGGGTTTCTACATACTTTTGTTGATGTAGTGTACCTGAAAATACCGCGGTGTTCTTGAATCAAACACACACTATACCATCTTTAAAGGGATAGTGGCTCAAGTGAAAGTCACCCAGTAAAATACTACTTGAGTAAAGGTATTTGGTTTTAAATATAGTTAAGTATCAAAAGTACATTTAATTGCTAAAATGTATCAAAAGTATAAAGAATTTCACATTTTCCTTTCCTGCTAAACATTCAAAATGTAACGAGTACTTTTGGGTGTCAGGGAAATTGTGAAACTGAGTTAAAATGTATTTGCCTAAGGTGTATGTAAACTTACGACTTCAACTGTATGCATGTCATAGCTAGGGAAAACACTTGTTTCTCCTTTAAGCCCGTGGTATCTGTGATGAGGAGAGGGTGTGTGGTGGGGAGGGTGGATTGACATACATGTACCTCAACCCTATCCTGCCTGAACTTTTTCTTGCCCTCGCCGAACCGCTTCTCTCTCTCTCTCTCGAGCTTCCTCATGTATTTGACATTGAACTGCATCTCACTCTTTCTGTTTCCAAGCTGCCAATTAGCTGTATCAAGGTACTCTTCTTACTACTCCACTCCCTCGCTTCCTCCCTCCGTCCCTTCATCCATGTGCTTTCTAGTGCTGCACGGTGTACCAGAACTAATGTACTTTTTCGATGCCAGAACATTAAAAACGGTTTGGTACTAGAATTGGTTTCTTTCGGTACTTTTATGAAATGTGTCATGTTGTATACTGATTGAGAGAGGATCAAGTCAGCACAGCTGATGTCCCCTTTTAGCACGAGCGCACCGCACATATCTCTTGCCTGTTCCACTTACTCATTGCTACCGCTTGCTCTCTAACCTGTCCTGACAAGGAACCACTGCACTGGAATTCTGGGCTGTGTCATGTTAGCTCCACACTCGTTCTGCACAGAAGTTAACACACTTGAGTAATGCAACACGACATGTAGAACTGTTATTTACTGTTCGCCAAACAATGTCCATAAAGCTATAACACTTTATTTACAATGCAAGAAGATACATCTTTAGGGGTTAACTTTCCTTGCTAGCTTACAGCTAATGCTAAAATCAATTCACTACCCTAGTACTTTGTTTGTGACCATAACGCAGAATATGCTGATTTTCACCTTTATTCACTCAGTCCCGACGAAAACTAACCCTGCCTCACATCTCCTTCACCGAACCAACTGACTCTGTGCAAAGCTTGTGAATGACGTCATTACTGGGTTAGACAGTGTGTTCCCTTTTTTGTTTGACCAAATTTGTGTATATTTTTTACATTTTTTGTTGTTGTTGGGTGGGGGCTACAAGTACGCTACACAAACTTAGCTACACGAACTCATATGATCTCATACACAATTTGCATTGTCCTGTTGGCTGCCACTCAAATTAAAAATAATAAAAAAAGGTATGTAAATATAAAGTGTTGATCATATTACCAAATCAAAAAAAAGTTAAGTCTACAGTAAGTATTCACACCCCTTTAGAAAATTTCCAGTTTGTTGAATTTAAAATGGACACAAGTGAGATTTTGTCACTTGCCTACACACAATACCCCTCAATGTCCAAGTGGAATTATGTTTTTAGAAATATTTATAAATTAAATCAATTGAAAAGTTGAAATGTCTTGAGTCAATAAGTATTCAATCCTTTGTTATGGCAAGCCTAAAAATGTGCTTAAGTTGCATGGACACAAAATAGTGTTTAACGTCCTCTCTGTTTCCCACACATACAATTATCTGTAAGCTCCCTCTGTCAAGCAGTGAATTTAAAACGGATTCAACCCCAAAGACCAGGGAAGTTTTCCAATGCCTCACAAAGAAAGGCACCTATTGGTAGATGTGTAAAACAAGCTGACATTGAATATCCCTTCGAGCATGGGTAAGTTATTAATTATACTTTGGATGGTGTATCAATACACCCAGTCACTACAAAGATAAGGCGTTACAGACTTATTCTAAAATATATTAAATCGTTTTTTTCCCTCATCAATCTACACACACAGCCCCATAATGACAAAGCAAAAACAGGTTTTTAGAAATGTTTGCAAATGTATTAAAAATGGAAACTGATTACATTTACATAAGTATTCAGACCCTTTACTCAGTACTTTGTTGAAGCACCTTTTGCAGTGATTCCAGCCTCAAGTCGTCTTGGGTTTGAACACATATACTCATTCCAGGGTTTTTCTTAATTTTTTACTATTTTCTACGTTGTAGAATAATAGTGAAGATATCAAAACTATGAAATGTTTTTTCCCGGATTGAATGACCTTCATGTCTTAAAGTAATGATGGACTGTCGTTTCTCTTTGCTTATTTGAGCTGTTAGTGCCATAATATGGATTTGGTCTTTTACCAAATAGGGCTATATTCTGTATACAACCCCTACCGTGTCACAACACAACTGATTGTCTCAAACGCATTAAGAAGGAAATTCCACAAATTTACTTTTAGCAAGGCACACCTGTTAATTGAAATGCATTCCAGGTGACTACCTCATGAAGCTGGTTGAGAGAATGCCAAGAGTGTGCAAAGCTGTCGAGGAAAAGGGTGGTTCCTTTGAAGAATCTCAAATATAAAATATATTTGTTTCACTTTTTTGGTTACTATATGATTCCAGATGTGTCATTTCATAGTTTTGATGTCTTCACTATTATTCTACAATGTAGAAAATAGTAAAAATTTAAGAAAATGATTAGGTGTGTCTAAACTTTTGACTGGTACTAATATATATATTAGTACCAGTCAAAAGTTTGAATGCATACTTAAATTAATATAATATATATATATATATATATTTTTTTTATAATATAAACTCAGCAAAATATTGACATCCTCACTGTCAACTGCGTTTATTTTCAGCAAATATTTGTAAGAACATAAGATTCAACAAATGAGACATAATCTGAGCAAGTTCCACAGACATGGAATAATGTGTCCCTGAACAAAGGGGGGGGGGGGGGGGGGGTCAAAATCAAAAGTAAGTCAGTATCTGGTGTGGCCACCAGCTGCATTAAGTACTGCAGTGCATCTCCTCCTCATGGACTGCACCAGATTTGCCAGTTCTTGCTGTGAGATGTTACTCCACGCTTCCACCAAGGCACCTGTAAGTTCCCGGACATTTCTGGGTGGGAATGGCCCTAGTCCTCACCCTCCGATCCAAAAGGTCCCAGACGTGCTCAATGGGATTGAGATCCGGGCTCTTTGCTGGCCATGGCAGAACACTGACATTCCTGTCTTGCAGGAAATCACGCACAGAACGAGCAGTATGGCTGGTGGCATTGTCATGCTGGAGGGTCATGTCAGGATAAGCCTGCAGGTAGGATACCACATGAGGGAGGAGGATGTCTTCCAGGTGACGCACAGCGTTGAGATTGCCTGCAATGACAACAAGCTCAGTCCGATGATGCTGTGACACACCGCCCCAGACCATGACGGACCCTCCACCTCCAAATCGATCCCGCTCCAGACTACAGGCCTCGGTGTAACGCTCATTCCTTCAACGATAAACGCGAATCCGACCTCCACCTCTGGTGAGACAAAACTGTGACTCGTCAGTGAAGAGCACTTTTTGCCAGTCCTGTCTGGTCCAGCGACGGTGGGTTTGTGCCCATAGGCGACGTTGTTGCCGGTGATGTCTGGTGAGGACCTGCCTTACAACAGACCTACAAGCCCTCAGTCCAGCCTCTCTCAGCCTATTGCGGACAGTCTGAGCACTGATGGAGTAATTGTGCGTTCCTGGTGTAACTCGGGCAGTTGTTGTTGCCATCCTGTACCTGTCCCGCAGGTGTGATGTTAGGATATACCGATCCTGTGCAAGTGTTACACGTGGTCTGCCACTGCAAAGACGATCAGCTGTCCGTCCTGTCTCCCTGTAGCGCTGTCTTAGGCGTCTCACAGTACGGACATTGCAATTTTTTGCCCTGGCCACATCTGCAGTGTTCACGCAGACGAGCAGGGACCCTGGGCATCTTTCTTTTGGTGATTTTCAGAGTCAGTAGAAAGGCCTCTTTAGTGTCCTAGGTTTTCATAACTGTGACCTACCGTCTGTAAGCTGTTAGTATCTTAAAGACCGGTCCACAGGTGCATGTTCATTAATTGTTTATGGTTCATTGAACAAGCAGTGTTTAAACCCTTTACAATGAAGATCTGTGAAGTTAATTCGTAAAAATCCAAGTCTTTGAAAGACAGGGTCCTGAAAAGGAGTTTTTTTTGTTGCTGATTTTATATATGTATTTATGGGGGATTGGAAATGAAGCAGACAATTACAATACCTCCCCCCAAAAAAAATAAAGTAACTGACGTTTTAGGTACTTACTCCACAATACTAACCTAAAATCCTGTACAGAATAGAAAATATTCCAAAACATGCATCCTCTTTGCAATAAGGCACTAAAGTCAACTGCAAAGAAATGTACTTTATGTCCTGAAATCAAAGTGTTGTTGTATTTGCCCCAAACACATCTGAGTACTGCTCTGAGTACAGTGCAGTCGGAAAGTATTCAGACCCCTTGATTTTTTCCCCCCACATTTTTTGTTGCGTTACAGCATAATTCTAAAATTATTTAAATAGTTTTTTTAATTCATAAATTAGTCTGAATACTTATGTAAATAAGGTATTTCTGTTATTTTGAGAAATTAGCAAAAATATCTAAACCTGTTTTCGCTTTGTCATTATGGGCTGTTGTGTGTAGATTTGAGGATACATTAAAAATATCTATTTTAGAATAAGGCTGTTATGTACATCCTCTGCTGCCATGCTCCCCATCCTATCTGTCAGAGCTTAAGGATATGCAGAGGAGAATGGGAGTAACTCCCCAAATACAGGTGAGCCGAGCTTGTAGCCTCATACCCAAGAAGACTCGAGGCTGTAATCGCTGCCAAGTTTGATTCAACAAAGTACTGAGTAAAGGGTTTGAACACACTTCATTTATTTATTTTTGTATATTTTTTTGTTGCTTTGTCATTATGGGGTATTGTGTGTAGATTGATGAAGGAAGAAAAACAATTTAATCAGTTTTAGAATAAATCAAATGTTATTGATCACATGGTTAGCGTGAGTGTAGCTATGCTTCTAGTTTCGACAGTGCAGTAATATCTAACAAGTAATCTAACAAATTCACAACGACTACCTTTATATACACACAAATGTAAAGATGTAATAACACTTGAGATTTTCTGGACTAACAATGTAAGAAATAATACATAAAAACAACTAATTACAGCATAGTTTCCTAAGGACCTGAAGCAAGGCGACCATCTCTGTTGGCGCCATCTTAGCTGAGTGGGCGCCATCTTAGCAGACCGTAAGGCTGTAACATAACAAAATGTGGGGAAAGTCAAGGGGTCTGAATACTTTACGAATGCACTGTATTTGCACTGTGTTTGTGTGGTGGCTACACGTTTTGGGTATGCTTGTCATATGCAAGGACTAGGGATTATTTGGGGGATAAAAAAACAATAGAGCTAAGCACAAGTAAAATCGTAGAGGAAAACCTGGTTTTCTGCTTTCCACCAGATACAAGTAGATTTAAGTCAAAACTGTAACTCGGCCACTCAGGAACATTCACGGTCTTCTTGGTAAGCAACACCAGAGTAGATTTGGCCCTGTGCTTCAGGTTATTGTGCTGCTGAAAGGTGAATTAATATCTGTCTGGTGGAAAGCACACTGAACCAGGTTTTCCTTTTAGGAGTTTGACTGTGCTTAGCTCAATTCCGTTTATCTTTTATCCGGAAAAACATACCAGTCATTAACAATTACAAGCATACCCATAACATGATGCAGCCAGTACTCTGCTTGAAAATATGCAATGTGTCACTGAATGTGTTGTTCCCAAACATAACATGCTGACCAAACTGCCAGCCTTGTGTACGCAAGCGTTGCAAAATAAATGTACACCTACATGTTATTCAAACATTTCATCCAAACTGCTCGTGTGGGTCTACAGGCTGCAAGTCCTACCTCTCCCGTCTACTCATTGGTTAAAAAAAAAAAACGTTTAAAAGAAAAAAAGATTTTGGCGAATTTATTAAAAATAAAAAACAAATACCATATTTACATATGTATTCAGACCCTTTGCTATGAGACTCAATTGAGCTCAGGTACATCCTGTTTCCAGTGATCATCCTTGAGATGTTTCTACAACTTGATTGGAGTCCACCTGCAGTAAATAAGGCTGTAACAAAATGTGGACAAAGTCAAGGTCTGAATAATTGCGAATGCACTGCATGCACACTCCTATTGAAATTGCATTCACCTGCTTTGTGGCCTATGCTACATCTTTAATTTACCCAGTTAATCAGTAGATTTACCATTTAAATAAATGACTACCATTGTTATGCAGTTAGATTGGTAAAAACAAAGTCAAATTGAGTGTATGATTGTATAATTGATTAATTAATGCATACATGGCTCTCTGATAAAAAAGAAAGATATTTAACTCAAAAAATGCCCAACAATTGAACAGCTCTAGCTGAGCCATTCTGTGACTTTTTTGCTGTGGTATCATGTTGGTGTCATGATGGTATCGAGTATTGCGATACTAAACCTGCCATTTGTATCGAAGTCAACATTTTGATATCATGACAACACTAGTGCTTTCCATCCTTTCTCTCCCACGTCTCCTCCAATCTGCGTCTTCATCAATTCTGAAACATACACATTTTGCTCAAATCTCACACAGAGCTAATTTGTAGCTCAGTAATGAAGTCTGACTCCCATTCAATTCTGAGAACATTCCTCCAAAAGTCACCTTCCTTCCCCTCCCCCCATCCTGCTCTCCTAGACACTACACTCAGATTGCTTGTGTTTTCTTAGTAGTCTTTGAAAAGTTATTCACCTGATATTTGCAGCCATTTTTTGGGACACTACTAGGATCTATAAACTCAGATAGGCAAAACCTTTGGCACTGGAATATCTGTATATATCATGAAAGCAGGGCATTCTAAGGGTCTGTTTTGAATAGGCTACAGGATGCGAAAAATTCAAGGGACTTCACCACCTCATGGCCACGGATGCAGATTTCCTTTCAGAATGGGTCTTCTTGTCCCCCTTGTCTGTGTTGTTGGCAATGCATACTGAGAACTGGCTTCTCAAACTACTCTCCCTCTGCTTTCTATCCTTTTCTCTCTCATCCCTGCACTCAGCCTCCGGTCCAATTGAAATGTCTTTACTCTTTGGTCGGGATATTGAATGAGAATGTCTGTCTCTACACAGGACACCATTGCAATAATGAACCTCTCTCATGTGTCTGTAGGTTATCGACCCAGTGGCGCCCAGATACACAGCCCTGTCAGGATCCTACTCTGTCCCTGTTGTCATCCCCGAAGCACCAGAGGAGATGAAGATGGCCGTCAAACACCCCAAGGTACATTGACTGTTATTTGCACTCTTGTCTATGGAATGGCAACCTATTCCCTACGATGTGTACTCCTATACTACCAAAGCCTGGCCAAAAGTAGTGCATGATATAGGGATTAGGGTATAATTTGACACACCTTGACTAGATAGAAGTATTGCACTCTTATCTAGTGTTCAGCAGCCAAAGCATGATGTGTGTATTACTCTGACAACGCTAAAATGGATAGTTCCCCCCGCAAGTCAAGTTGAGGATGTGATGAGTAGTAAATAATCAACCAACTAATCTTGCCATAATGAATAGCCTAACCGAGGTGTTTCTTAACTGCAGTCCACAATTGTATTTGTGACTCATTTCAGGAATCTAGGCGTATGTCGCGCGTCAGTACTTCACAGGATATTTGGTTTTATCATAACGCGTTTGAGGGGCAGAAATGCCTTCTGGAACATGTGAACTTTCATGTTCCTTAATAACCAACGTGTATGCCATCTGTAAATACGAATACAAATTTTAAATTATGAGCCTAGTTGGTTCAGCCACAGAAAAAGCCAACAACCTTCCCGCTAGCCATGATTGGCTGAGATCATGGAGTTCGGATTGGTCTACTATGTCGCGCGCTTCTGTCTATTTGAACTGGTCAGTATTTGTAGGTAATCCTTTCTAATGCATTTATTTAAAAAAAGATATCACTTAGTAGAACTGCATAAATGTTC